>NC_054609.1:19623168-19962766 GCF_004785595.1 Juglans microcarpa x Juglans regia
GGAAGAGGTTACTTTTCTGGCATGACTTGTGGTGTGGGGATTCTTCACTTAAGCTGGACTTTCCCTCTCTTTTTAGAATTGCAAGGGATCAAAATGCAGCTGTAGGAAATTCTTTCTGTTGCATTGACAATAATATTCAGTGGAAAGTTATCTTTATCAGGGATGTTAATGACTGGGAAGTGGATGATGTTAAGGCTTTTCTGGAAAGACTTTACAGATCAAAGTTGATGCTAGGTAGGGAGGACAGCATGCTGTGGATTCCTGCAGGAAATTCTAAGTTCTCAGTCTCCTCTTTTTACAGAATATTAACCAGTCACAGGAGTTGTGAATTTCCCTGGAAAAACATATGGAAAGTGAAAGTTCCTTCCAAGGTTGCTTTTTTCTGTTGGGTGGTATCCTTGAGCAACGTGTTGACAACTGAAAATCTTAGAAGGAGGGGTATGTACATTGCTGATTGGTGTGTGATGTGCAAGAAGGATGGGGAATCTGTTAATCACCTCTTTCTTCATTGTGAAGTGGCCAGGTTCTTGTGGAATGAGGTTTTGAATTGGACTGGTTTACTTTGGGTGATGCCCAAGGAAGTGGTGGATTTATTGGTAGTGTGGAAGGGATTGAAGGGTAGGAAGAATGATGTTCATGTTTGGAAGATGATTCCTTCTTGTCTCATGTGAAAGGAATGGGAGATGCTTCGAAGATAAAGAACGTTCATTGGGAGAACTTAGGGATTTTTTCTCAAGTACTTTGAGTTTGTGGGCTAAAACTTTTGTAATGGAAGATAATTTCCAGAATCTGTTTTAGTTTTCCTTTTGGTTTTGGAAAGTAGTAGGTATTTCCTTTGTATACGTCCTGTGTACTTGGGCTTGTGCCTATTTCTTGGGAATAAAATCTCTTATTACTTATAAAAAAAAAGTTGCCTTCAGGTTTATGAGATGGTATGATATCACAACTCTTTATTCTAGTAGAATGTTCTTGAAATATGATATCACTGCTTGATATTGATATTTATAGTATTATGTGATAAATAGGTAAATACGGAGAGGGCTATACGCCATGCAATCCAAGATCGCCTGCCTATTGTAGTTGTGATCAATAAGGTATCTCTCTCTCCCTCTGTCTCTGCCCCCACACCCCCCCAAAAAAAAAAAAAAAAAAAAAGAGAAAAAAATGGGAGTGCCTACCTGTTTATATTTTTATGAGTTTAGAAGATGTAAGATATATAATTAAGCAGTGAGCTTCTATAACTCCATTGAATTCTTATATCAAACCCTTTGTTTTAAAGGTTGACAGGCTGATAACAGAACTTAAACTGCCCCCAAAGGATGCTTACTTTAAGCTAAGGCATACTCTGGAAGTCATTAATAACAACATAGCTGCTGCCACTTATGCTGTTGGCAATGTCCCAGTTATTGATCCAGTTGTTGGAAATGTTTGTTTTGCAAGTGCTACAGCCGGATGGTCCTTCACTTTACAATCATTCGCTAAACTTTACGTGAAACTCCATGGAATCCCATTTGATGCTGACAAGTTTGCATCTCGGCTTTGGGGAGATATCTACTATCATCCGGATGCACGGGCTTTTAGGAAGAAACCCCTGCGGGTGGAGGGGAAAGATCGTTTGTCCAGTTTGTGCTTGAACCCCTTTACAAAATATACAGCCAAGTGATTGGTGAACATAAAAAGAGTGTGGAATCTACTCTTGCTGAACTTGGTGTCACTCTTCCAAATGCAGCTTATAAACTAAATGTCAGGCCTTTGCTGAGGCTGGCTTGTAGCTCAGTTTTTGGCCATTCCTTGGGCTTTACTGATATGCTGGTTCAGCATATACCTTCCCCCAAAGCTGCCGCAACAAGGAAGGTTGATCATATATATACCGGGCCAAAAGACTCTATGATCTACAAGGCCATGAAGAATTGTGATCCAGATGGGCCCTTAATGGTTAATGTGACCAAGCTATATCCCAAGTCAGACTGTAGTGTCTTTGATGCTTTTGGCAGGGTTTATAGTGGCAGGATTAGGACAGGGCAGACTGTACGTGTTTTAGGAGAAGGGTATTCCCCAGATGATGAGGAAGACATGACTGTAAAAGAAGTAACAAAATTATGGGTTTATCAAGCTCGGGATAGGACACCAATAGCCGAGGCTCCTGCTGGTTCTTGGGTTCTCATTGAAGGTGTGGATGCTTCCATTATGAAAACTGCCACACTTTGTGATGAGGATGTGGGACGTTATGAGGATGTATACATATTTCGGCCTCTCCAGTTCAATACACTTCCAGTTGTGAAAACGGCTACTGAGCCTTTAAATCCAAGTGAGTTGCCTAAAATGGTGGAGGGTCTTAGGAAGATCAGCAAGAGCTATCCTCTAGCCATTACTAAGGTTGAGGAGTCTGGGGAGCACACTATTTTAGGTACAGGAGAGCTGTACTTGGATTCTATCATGAAAGACCTCAGAGAGCTCTATTCTGAAGTAGAAGTCAAGGTATTTATTTCCTCGTGTCTCCCTTTTTAACATCTATACCCATTAATTCTTGTCTCTTTCAAATCTTGTGTTCTGCCTTTCCGAGGGACGTACATTGTGCTGATGGCCTGTTGTTTGCCTCTTATGCTTCACTTGAATTCAGGTAGCAGATCCTGTTGTTTCATTCTGTGAAACCGTGGTGGAGTCTTCATCAATGAAATGCTTTGCTGAAACACCAAACAAAAAGAATAAAATAACCATGGTAGGGAAGTCATCTGGATTTCATTTGATCTATGTGCTATTGTGTATCATATGCAATCTGTTCATGCAGTACGCACACTTATACCAATTCTCATATTGTAGATTGCTGAGCCGTTGGAGAGTGGACTCGCAGAGAAAATTGAGAATGGTGCTGTAAGCATTGATTGGAATCGAAAAACAATTGGTGAATTCTTTGAGAAGAACTATCATTGGGATGTGCTTGCTTCGCGGTCAATATGGGCATTTGGCCCTGATAAGCAGGTAATTGAACCTTCCAGGCGAAATATGATTTAGATCTTCTTGATCTACAGTCTATATAGGCATTTGTATCTGATGAGCAGGTATAAACTATGAAGTGAGTGTACTGTGTGCGCATGCTGTTTTTGCAATTAAAGGAAAGTGATACCATCTTTTTATGCCTTCTTATGAGTCTTGGATTTCGACACTTTTATGTCATAAAATAAACATTCGACAATTTTCTCTTTATTCAAGTCTTTTATTTCATGCCCCTTCTTGAGATTTCTATGCATTCATTTGACAAATGCCGTACATGCAGGGGCCGAACATTCTATTAGATGACACGCTCTCTGGTGAAGTTGACAAGAATTTGCTGAATGCTGTCAAGGATTCCATTGTTCAGGGTAATTGGAATGATGTTTTCTATTAGATGACAAGCACTCACTTTAAGCCCATCATTAATTGGATTTTGTATTTCGGACAGATTTCAATGGGGTGCTCGAGAGGGACCTCTCTGTGATGAACCTATCAGGAATGTTAAATTCAAAATAGTTGATGCTAGGATTGCCCCTGAGCCACTGCATAGGGGATCTGGTCAAATCATTCCCACGGCTCGACGTGTGGCCTATTCAGCTTTCCTTATGGCAACCCCACGCCTTATGGAACCAATGTACTATGTAGAGGTAGACTTTTATAATATCAAGATAAGATTGCTTTTTTTTTTTTTTTTTTCCTTTTGTTCATGTGACTGAGGAATAATGGTGGCTATCATGATAATCGTGGGAATGGGAATTGAGAATAACTCTCATTTCCTGATGTCATAATGGTCATTTAAGTCTTCCTTATGTCTTTTGCTTCTAAACTAAAACATGTGCAAAGTTTTGGAATTTTTCGTACGTCTTTCTTTGAATTACTTTATTATGGGGATTCTGAGAAACAGCTTGTTTATAGATTTGACTTGTCTAGAGACATGACCCTGGAGCTGCTACTAAATTTGTGATGCTGTTGTTTCAGATACAAACCCCAATCGATTGTGTCTCTGCAATCTACACAGTGCTTTCCCGCAGGCGTGGGCATGTTACAGCTGATGTTCCTCAACCTGGGACCCCAGCTTATATTGTTAAGGTTTGCTGACTAACCTTTATATAGAGATCCTCTGGTAAATTCTGGGAAATGAGCATGAAACCTTTTGATCACCTGTAAAAAATTCCCAAAATCAATTGGAAAGGAAAATTCTGGGTGTCTGTAACACGCCATTCCCGTTGGATAGAGATATTACCAACATTTAAAACATAATGCCCGGTAAAGAGATTCATATCCTGAATTACCTCATTTATTGAAATTCATCAAAACGTTAAAACTGAATTGAACATGATTGTTTTGGAAACTGAACGAAATATAAAGAAACATAAACTAATCCTATGCATGACATAAAAGAAATCTAATTCTGGTGATAAAATCACTTATTCATTCCTAAGTCTTGGTACTAGATCTACTCTTGGCCATCCAGCTCTTCATCATCATAGACATCATCTCTTAGCGCTGCTTCCTGATTTCTAACTTGTAGCGCGTTACCTAAACGAGATTCTAGACGTTAATAACTTCCTAGCAAAACGTGTCGTAATACTCTACGTAATTAAATACGTATAAGGAATTTAACTACTAATAGACTCCAACAAATGCTTTGAAATCCTTTAAAAATCTTTTATAAAAACTGTGTCTAAATGCTGATAATTGTTCAATTAGATAAAGCCCATGTAAAGGTAATGTATTTCTGAAAATATACTAGCCTTCTTTAAAATTGTAAACCAGTTTCTGTCGACCCAGAGATTAACCACTTAAAGAAAATACTATCTGACTGACTTAAGGCCCCAAGAAGTAGAGGCTCAGGAAATTACACCCTCACGGGTCAAAAGGGCATGCATGGAATTACAGAATTAATGGGGGGCTTTTTGGGAAACTGAAGCACACGGAATAAAACAAGAAGAAAGAAAGAAAAAGAAAGAAGAAAGAAAAGAAAAGAGAAAGAAAAGAAAATAAAATAAAAGAAGAAGAAGTAAAACAAAGGCTTACGGGAGAGAGAGCTGTGCGATGCTCACCGACGGAGAGCAGAGTGCGTCGGCGGCTCTAGGTGGCTAGAAGTGACCGGCGACGTGACTGGAGGGGTCCCTATGGTGGTGCGACACCGAGAGAGGGAGAGGGAGAGAGAAACAGTGAGAGTTTAGAGAGAGATGGGTTTGAAACTCAAACAACTGAAAGGGAGGAAGGGGGCGCGCGGCGGCAGGGGCTTACCTGAGGGGGTGGGTTCAACGGGGTTGAGTTGGCCGGTGTTTTCTGGCACCGTGGGTAGGGCTCCGACGTCCCGGGGTGGTCGACGATGGTTGGGCAGAGGTATGGTTTATGCGGGAATGTTGTTTCTCTTGATATATCAACGTGTGAATCACAGAGGCTTGAGAGTCTTTTATAGGCGATGGGAGGAAGCAACGTGAAGAGATTGGTTGAAATTTGAAATTGCCTAGACTTTAGGAACCTATTCTCACGTGGATACCGTTTCTGAGAGAGTTTGAAAAGTTTGACTTGGAGTTGCTCATACTCTGGAAACCGAAACTAGCACGGGGACTAAGTGGATAGAATATTCGAAGTTTTAAAAGGAAAGGAATCACTAAATCGATCTATTTGTTATCACAAAATCTAAAATAAATAAATAAATATAAAGAAATTAAAATACCAATAAATGAATAAATAAAATACTAGTTTTAAACCCTAAATTTAGACCCGTATGTTACAGTCCAGTAACTCGGATGATTGAATTGTACCCTTGGCCTGTATCAGGCAAGCACAATTTAATGTTGCTCTCGTGGAAAATTATTTAGATCATTGGTCAGTGTGGTGTATTGCTTATTATAATTTGAATATATATATATATATACATATGTATATTGACTTGTTTCCTAACTTTTTTTCACAATGGATTTACAGGCATTTTTACCTGTCATAGAATCATTTGGTTTTGAGACCGACTTGAGGTACCATACTCAAGGACAAGCCTTTTGCCTCTCAGTGTTTGATCATTGGGCTATTGTGCCTGGGGACCCTCTTGACAAGAGCATTGTTTTGCGACCACTTGAACCAGCACCAATTCAGCATCTTGCTCGTGAATTTATGGTGAAGACAAGGCGTAGAAAGGTATACCTGCTCCCTCGCTTCCTCCCCCCCCCCCCCCTCTCTCTCTCTCTCTCTCTCTGAAGTCTGTTTTGTTTTCTTTAATGCGAAAGCAAACTTTTCCTTATATATATTTTGTCAATGTTATCTATAATTATCTAGTTTGAAGATTGTTGAAGTTCAAAAACATTATCTAGTTTGAAGATTGTTGTGCTTGCTTTAAAGAAAGAGGAAAAATAGATAAAAGGCATGAGCAACATGATAGTCTTTTCAGCTGGTTCACCAGCATGATTGAGATGAAATATGTGTGCCTTCTGTCATTTGACACCACTGAGCATGCAAGTTCTATAATTATGTAGTGCTAGGAAACTTGCATCTATGCAGTAATAACTTTGGAATTTGCATTGAATTTGGCAGGGAATGAGCGAGGATGTGAGCATTAATAAATTCTTTGATGAGGCCATGATGGTGGAGCTGGCTCAGCAGGCAGCTGATCTTCATCAGCAAATGTTGTGATAAAGACTGCGTTTCAGGCTTTTGGTGTTTGTGCGACCACATCCGAAAATGTGGTTACATCAAGTTCATCAAACCCAAACTCAAATTGTGATTTTTGTGCTTGTTTTTACAGTAAGCGCCCCTACCGCCGGCGGCCTCCTTCCGCCAGCTCTCTGTAACGTTGAGGACAGGGTAGTTAGTTGACCTTCTCATCTTCCCTTGAGCCCAAAATAAACAAAAAAAGAAGAAGAAGCTGTAATATCCTAATTGTAGGAGTGTTTTTTGTAGAAGAGAGGGGATTAAAAGATCTGTGATCGATGTGACTAGTTTGTTCAATTAATTTGTCATATTTTGGTGTTATGAATATTGAGCTATCCTTGCTTGTAACTGCTGTATCAAATTTTTTATTTATTTTTATTCTGACTGCTGTATCTATTAGTAGAGGAGCTGTGAACTTAAAATAGAAGCAGTTGAGTATTAACTATAATCCATTGATCATGTGAAATAAAAAATATATATATATATATATATATATCGTTATTCTATTTTCAACTCCTTTACCTTTCAATATCAGGGGGAAAAGAGCTTAAATAATCCACCATTTAGTCTAAAATATCTGTATAAGTTAGTAATAATATTAGGACTATGTTAGATCTGACTCAGATCATCTGAGGTGTAACTAATGCTAAGATTTTTTTTGAAAGAACTAATGCTAAGATTATGTATACACACAGACGCGCGCGCGCCAGATCGACTACTATCTTATTACTTATTTGACTGACTTTAATTGTATAAAGGATTACGATTATTAGTGGCAAATAAAGTCCTAAAATTTCGATCATCTTCTTTCCTCCTGTGGTTGCCGTGTCTGGAAAAGACCTGAAAGCTTTTCCTTTTCTGGAAAAAATTCAGTTCAAATTTTCTGTTTCTGAATCGCGCATTGCAACCCCCAACCCCGTGAAAAAGATGTTGATATAGCAATCCAAAACCCTAACCCTTCATCCCATTTCGCAATGCAACCCCAAACCTTAAACGTACCTCCAGCTCTCACTCTATTCCCAACCCTCAGACCCCCTCACAAAACCTTCACTTTCCACCAATTTCTTGTCCTACTCATCACATTCTTAGCCTACGCTTCCTTCCACGCCTCTCGGAAGCCCCCGAGCATCGTCAAGAGCGTGCTCGGTCCCAAAATTGAACCAAATTCGTCCCATATCGGTCCCGATTCGGGTTGGCCGCCGTTTGATGGCCCCCAAGGAACCCACCGTCTGGGCGAGCTCGACCTCGCGTTCCTATCGTCCTACTCGATTGGAATGTACCTCGCTGGTCACGTTGGTGATCGGATCGATCTGAGGCTGTTCCTTGTGTTTGGGATGGTTGGTAGTGGAGCTTTCACCATATTCTTCGGGTTAGGGTATTGGTTGGATCTGCATTGGTTGGGGTTCTTTTTGGTTGTCCAAGTTCTGTGCGGGTTATTTCAGTCCATTGGGTGGCCCTGTGTGGTGGCAGTGGTCGGGAATTGGTTTGGGAAAGACAAGAGGGGGTTGATAATGGGGGTATGGAACTCGCATACCTCTGTTGGGAACATCATCGGTTCCGTTGTGGCATCGGGGGTGCTGGAATTCGGCTGGGGTTGGTCCTTTGTCTTGCCTGGTGTGCTGGTGATTGTGGTTGGGATTGTCGTTTTCGTGTTTCTTGTTACGAGTCCTGAGGACTTGGGGTTGGAGTCTCCTGGAATGGAGATCGAGATGAATGTTGAGGTGAGGCCAGACAGGGTGGAGTCGGAGGAAGCGGGGCTTCTTGTGAGTAGTGGGAGTTCTGATACCTTGGCTGCAATTGGGTTCTTGGAGGCGTGGAGGCTACCGGGCGTTGCACCATTTGCATTCTGCCTATTCTTCTCGAAGCTGGTTGCTTACACTTTTCTGTATTGGTTGCCCTTCTACATAAGGCACACAGGTACTTGTTTTGACTTGTATATGAATTTAGGACTGAATTGAAGCTGAATTTTTGTTTTAAGTTACCAATACAAATTTGGTCATCATCATTATCACAAATCACACCAAATTAGCATGAACTTGTAAATGAAGGGCGGGCCATTTCGTGAAGCAATGGCTCGAGATCTCCATGAAAGTTGTAGCTCATTTGCACCGTAAAAGTTGTAGCACACTTTTGAATTTGTAAATGGGAGGTATTCATTATAAATTTGTTTTCGTTGTAGCTGTTGCTGGAGTGCATTTGTCACATAAAACTTCTGGGATCCTCTCAACAATTTTCGACATTGGAGGGGTCTTTGGGGGAATTTTGGCAGGATTTGTATCTGATGTGATTGATGCTCGTGCAGTTACTTCAATTGTGTTCTTGTTACTATCAATTCCAGCCCTTGTTTTCTACCGGCTATATGGAAGCGTCTCCATGTTTGCCAACATTGGGTTGATGTTTTTGTCTGGATTGCTTGTTAATGGCCCGTACTCACTTATCACAACCGCTGTTGCAGCTGATCTTGGCACCCAGAGCATGGTTAGTGGGAATTCTCGTGCATTGGCTACCGTTACTGCTATTATAGATGGTACTGGTTCCGTTGGGGCAGCTCTTGGTCCATTATTGGCTGGATATATATCCTCTAGAGGATGGAACAGTGTCTTTTTTATGCTTATTGTCTCTGTTTTCTTTGCAAGTTTGTTCTTGATTCGTGTTGCAAGAAGTGAGATTAGAGAGAGATTGAATGCGGGAAAATGGTCTTGGAACATCATGAGCTCCCATTAGCGAGAAGTTCCTCCGGCATCATGCATTGTCTTTTTTCCCACCTGAGTTGGAGGGAAGTATATCTCACATAGGAAACGAAACATTGATAGGGAAGTTACAGGAGTCATCATACATGTATGCTTTTGTTGTATCTCATTCTTTTTTTTTTTTTTGGTAGATGGTCTTTATACACAGAAGAACTACTTTTCTTTTTATATGTATACAAGTAAAACACGGTAGAACTACTTGTTCGGATAGAGTTCAGTTCACCTTCCTCCCCCTGCCCCCGGGTCTCTTTTTTCCTTTTTCTTTTGTGGCTTTTTTCCTTTAGTTCTTGTTAATTGGAAGCCTTGCGTTTTTTTTGGTTAGATTTTCCCTTAAATTGTTTCGTATTAGGTAAAGCTAATCTATTAGGTAAATCCTTTGTTACCAATTTGATAGATTAGATTTTCCTTTAGTTCTTTTTCTATTCCTTAAAAAGAAAACTTTCTTACAATTCCCATGTTTCTAACTCTCCCTCCCTCCCCCTCTCTCTCTGAATCTTTTTCATTTGTCCCCACGAAAAAAAAGAACCTTATAAGCTAGCTCTTTTGTTGGGTTCTTGACTGTCCTGCAAGTCAATGAATAACTACGAAGTGATACTGGAGGAAACTAGTATATATTATTGGGGTTGAAATTTGAATATACAAATTTGAACCCTCTGGGTTAATTTCTTGATGCCTAGGATATTTTTCTTTCTACCCTTCTCGATCACTACCATTTTGATTATACAATCATTAACTTCATTAACAATTCTCTGTTTTCTAATATTTAAAACGTAGCAGAAAGGATCAACTTCCCACTCCACTATAAAGGACTACATTATGCCCTAAGCTTCATTATTTAGGTTAAAATTATTAATTTTCCCATTCTACATTCTAGTGGTTGACAAGAGAAACATGTTTATTTTTGTAATAAGGGCTTTGTAGTGATCAGATGTGAATGGGATGCATTTAGTAACTGTATTATAGCCGTTGATCTTTGGAACATCAGCCCAGTACTTCATGTTTGAGCTACCCAATGATCTCCATTTCTGTTCCTAAGATAAGCTTGAATATTTCTTTGATTAAAAGAACTTAATCTGTGCTTATAATAAGACAGCCCAAAGCTGTGTAACTCACGAGGTTAGAAAATTGATTATTGATAAGTGATTTGGAAAACTTAAATGGAGTAATAAAGACCACAACAAGGATTATTGGACAGAGAGAAAATCTACTTCTAATCCGGTTTGTAGATCACACACTACACGAAAGTTGATTTGGCAGACCCGGTCCAACACGAGTCTGGTCCACTAAAACAACTCTCTCGTGTGGCTCTCCCTCCCTCTGAATCTGAATCCCCACCTCCTTAAAAAATCCTCACCAAATCTTTTTTCCTCCGTTCGCCGTGTGCCTCTCCCTCCCTTTGAATCTCACCAAATTCCTCTACCCCCATTCGTCAATGACTCTCTCCCTTTGAATCTGAATCCCTCCCCTTATGATGGACGTTTCATCTTCTCCCACCTCAGATCTTGCTTTCTTCTGTGAGTATCCAGTTGTAGATCCCATCTGATAAATCGAACAACAAGCACTAATCTAGAGGCTTATAATCATCATTCGTTTCAACCATGGACGCGAGCTGAATGCCTATGTGAGTTGAAAGAAAAACTAAAAAATAGGGCATAAGAAAAACAGGAAAAAAATATTTCACGAATAAAACGAAAAAAAAAGCATGTGTGAGGTTGAACGTGGATGCGAGCTGAATGTGGTGGGTCAGTTGTGGCTAGATTCTCGTCGGTTCGTTGTTCTCGTCGGCGGTCCCAAACGGTGGTGGACATGAAGAGGTTGGCAAAGGAAAATCGAGGAGGAGGAGGAGGCACATGAGTAGAACTTCTCTTTCTTTGATTTTTTTAATTTCAAACCCAAAGTTAGTTTTGATATAGACAAGAAGAAAGAGAGAATAGTTGGGGAAGCTGAATTACAATTCAAGTGTTTGTGATAAATATGTTACAAGAGCTAAATGATTTTTATAAACTCTTCCAAAAAAGTTAAAAGAAAATAAGCATAAAAAAAAACTAAATGAGCAAAATTAAACAACTAAAACCGACATTTAATGTGATTTTTCTTCCCTCTTAAATTTTGAGGAGGAGGGGCCCCCGGGGAGGGGGGGGGGGGGGAAGAATTCGAAAGTCACCCACGTCATATTTGAGTATTTCCTATTTAGAGTCTCTAAAACATCTAAAACGCACATTTAATTAAAAAAAAAAGCCACATTACCAATTTTGTGTGGTGTATGTGGGAAGGAGGCACATGAGTAGAACTTCTCTTTCTTTTATTTTTTTTTAATTTCAAACCCAAAGTTAGTTTTGATATAGACAAGAAAAAAGAGAGAATAATTGGGGAAGCTGAATTACAATTCAAATGTTTGTGATGAATATGTTACAAGAGCTAAACGATTTTTATAAACTCTTCCAAAAAAGTTAAAAGAAAATAAGCATAAAAAAAAAACTAAATGAGCAAAATTAAACAACTAAAACCGACATTTAATGTGATTTTTCTTCCCTCTTAAATTTTGAGGAGGAGGGGCCCCCGGGGAGGGAGGGGGGGGGGAAGAATTCGAAAGCCACCCACGTCATATTTGAGTATTTCCTATTTAGAGTCTCTAAAACATCTAAAACGCACATTTAATTAAAAAAAAAAGCCACATTACCAATTTTGTGTGGTGTATGTGGGAAGGAGGCACATGAGTAGAACTTCTCTTTCTTTTATTTTTTTTTAATTTCAAACCCAAAGTTAGTTTTGATATAGACAAGAAAAAAGAGAGAATAATTGGAGAAGCTGAATTACAATTCAAATGTTTGTGATGAATATGTTACAAGAGCTAAACGATTTTTATAAACTCTTCCAAAAAAGTTAAAAGAAAATAAGCATAAAAAAAAACTAAATGAGCAAAATTAAACAACTAAAACCGACATTTAATGTGATTTTTCTTCCCTCTTAAATTTTGAGGAGGAGGGGCCCCCGGGGAGGGAGGGAGGGAGGGAGGGGGGGGGGGGGGGGGGAAGAATTCGAAAGCCACCCACGTCATATTTGAGTATTTCCTATTTAGAGTCTCTAAAACATCTAAAACGCACATTTAATTAAAAAAAAAAGCCACATTACCAATTTTGTGTGGTGTATGTGGGAAGGAGGCACATGAGTAGAACTTCTCTTTCTTTTATTTTTTTTTAATTTCAAACCCAAAGTTAGTTTTGATATAGACAAGAAAAAAGAGAGAATAATTGGGGAAGCTGAATTACAATTCAAATGTTTGTGATGAATATGTTACAAGAGCTAAACGATTTTTATAAACTCTTCCAAAAAAGTTAAAAGAAAATAAGCATAAAAAAAAAACTAAATGAGCAAAATTAAACAACTAAAACCGACATTTAATGTGATTTTTCTTCCCTCTTAAATTTTGAGGAGGAGGGGCCCCCGGGGAGGGAGGGGGGGGGGGAAGAATTCGAAAGCCACCCACGTCATATTTGAGTATTTCCTATTTAGAGTCTCTAAAACATCTAAAACGCACATTTAATTAAAAAAAAAAGCCACATTACCAATTTTGTGTGGTGTATGTGGGAAGGAGGCACATGAGTAGAACTTCTCTTTCTTTTATTTTTTTTTAATTTCAAACCCAAAGTTAGTTTTGATATAGACAAGAAGAAAGAGAGAATAATTAGGGAAGCTGAATTACAATTCAAGTGTTTGTGATGAATATGTTACAAGAGCTAAACGATTTTTATAAACTCTTCCAAAAAAGTTAAAAGAAAATAAGCAAAAAAAAAAAAAAAAACCTAAATGAGCAAAATTAAACAACTAAAACTGACATTTAATGTATTTTTTTTTTCCCTCTTAAATTCTGAGGAGGAGGGGCCCCCGGGGAGGGAGGGGGGGGGGGAGAATTCGAAAGCCACCCACGTCATATTTGAGTATTTCCTATTTAGAGTCTCTAAAACATCTAAAACGCACATTTAATTAAAAAAAAAGCCACATTACCAATTTCGTGTAGTGTATGTGGGAAGGAGGCACATGAGTAGAACTTCTCTTTCTTTTCTTTTTTTTTAATTTCAAATCCAAAGTTAGTTTTGATATAGACAAGAAGAAAGAGAGAATAATTGGGGAAGCTGAATTACAATTCAAGTGTTTGTGATGAATATGTTACAAGAGCTAAACGATTTTTATAAACTCTTCCAAAAAAGTTCAAAGAAAATAAGCATAAAAAAAAAAAAAAACTAAATGAGCAAAATTAAACAACTAAAACTGACATTTAATGTGATTTTTTTTTCCTCTTAAATTATGAGGAGGAGGGCCCCCGGAGGGGGAGGGGGGGGAAGAATTCGAAAGCCACCCACGTCATATTTGAGTATTTCCTATTTAGAGTCTCTAAAATATCTAAAACGCACATTTACTTAAAAAAAAAAGCCGCATTACCAATTTCGTGTGGTGTATGTGGGAAGGAGGCGCATGAGTAGGACTTCTCTTTGATTTTTTTAATTTCAAACCTAAAGTTAGTTTTGATATAGACAAGAAGAAAGAGAGAATAATTAGGGAAGCTGAAGTACAATTCAAGTGTTTGTGATGAATATGTTACAAGAGCTAAACGATTTTTATAAACTCTTCCAAAAAGGTTAAAAGAAAATAAGTAAATAATAATAATAATAATAATAATAAATGAGCAAAATTAAACAACTAAAACCGACATTTAATGTGATTTGTTTTTTCCCTCTTAAATTCTGAGGAGGTTGCCTTTCTGGTTATTTTATCTAAGATTTGGAACTGGTGTGCACATTGATCTTCACACGTCTTACTTCTCAACTACGTGCATGCAAGCCGCTAAATTGAGGTCTTCGTGATCATTGAATAGCTGAGAAATATTTATTTTTTACAGCGTTTTATTCCCCACTCTGATTAATAATACTCATGCTACTTGCTGATTGATGCTAACTCGCTCGTTTTATTTTAACTATTTCAGAGTTCGGAAACTCCGAGCCGAGTTATGGATACCTTTCGTATTCATTTTAATGTTAAGTCCTCCAATTACTACTGTGCCTTGTTGAAACTCTGCAGCGAATCCCGAAACCAAATCCAAGCGAAGAAGCTCCATTGCCACATAGTCAAAACGTTGACAGACGTAGAAACCTTCCTATCAAACAATCTCATCAATACCTACAGCAAACTAGGCAACATAAAATATGCGCGCCGCATGTTCGATCAAATTCCTCACCCCAACCACTTCTCTTGGAACACCATCCTATCTGCTTATTCGAAACAAGGTCATCTCTTGGAAATGCAATTGATCTTTGATCGAATGCCAGCAAAAGATGGGATTTCGTGGAATTCTCTTATTTCTGGGTACGCGTCTCATGGTTCACTTGTTGAGTCGGTGAAGGTTTATAAGTTGATGTTTAAGAAAGGGCCCACTAATTTGAATCGGATTACATTTTCGACAATGCTCATACTGTCCTCGAATCAGGGATGTGTTGAGTTGGGTTCGCAGGTTCACGGACATATAGTGAAATTTGGTTTCCAGTCATATCAATTTGTGGGTAGTCCTTTAGTGGACATGTACTCGAAAATGGGGCTTATTTATGATGCTAAGCGGGTTTTTGATGAGATGCCTGAGAAGAACGTGGTTATGCATAATACCATGATCACAGGGCTTTTGCGACATGGGATAGTTGAAGATGCAAGGCGTTTGTTTCAGGGTATGCATGAAAGAGATTCAGTTTCATGGACAACAATGATAGGAGGACTAGCACAAAATGGGTGGAGTAGAGAAGCAGTAGAGGTTTTAAGAGAAATGAGGTCAGAAGGTTTGGATATGGATCAATTTACTTTTGGTAGTGTCTTAACGGCTTGTGGGGGTCTCCTGGCTCTGGAAGAAGGGAAGCAAATTCATGCTTATATAATTAGGACTGATCATGAAAACAATGTCTTTGTGGGTAGTGCTCTTGTTGACATGTATTGCAAGTGTAAAAGCATAAAATATGCAGAAGCAGTTTTCATGAGAATGACCAGTAAGAATGTTGTATCATGGACAGCAATGCTAGTGGGTTATGGTCAAAATGGATACAGTGAAGAAGCTGTTAGGATTTTCTGTAATATGCAGAGACATGGGATTGCGCCGGATGATTTTACTCTGGGGAGTGTAATTAGCTCATGTGCAAACTTAGCAAGCTTAGAAGAGGGTGCCCAATTTCATGCTCACGCGGTTGTCTCTGGCTTGATCTCTTTTATTACTGTTTCCAATGCCCTTGTTAGCCTTTATAGTAAATGCGGAAGCATCCGAGATTCCCATCAAATGTTTAATGATATGAAAATTAGGGATGAAGTCTCTTGGACTGCATTGGTTTCAGGGCTTGCCCAATTTGGAGAAGCCAAAGAGACGATTGATCTGTTTGAAAGAATGTTGGCCCAAGGTTTGGAACCTGATGAAGTTACTTTCATTGGGGTTCTTTCAGCTTGTAGTAGAGCAGGATTAGTGGAGAAAGGACATCAGTACTTTGAATCAATGATAAACGAACATGGAATTACACCACTTCCTGATCACTACGCTTGCATGATTGACCTTCTTAGCCGAGCTGGAAGGTTAGAAGAAGCAAAAGATTTTATATATAAGATGCCTTTCCATCCTGATGCAATTGGTTGGGCCACATTACTGAGTTCATGTAGATTCCATGGTAACATTGAAATTGGGAAATGGGCAGCTGAGACACTTATGGAATTAGAGCCCCAGAACCCAGCAAGCTATATCTTGCTGGCAAACATTTATGCTGCACTGGGGAAATGGAAGGATGTGGCCCAATTAAGAAGAGGAATGAGAGAGAAGGGAGTGAGAAAGAAACCTGGATGTAGTTGGATCAAATATAAGAACAGAGTGCACATTTTCTCGGCAGATGACCAGTCAAGTCCATTTTTGGATCAGATATATTCTGAGCTGGAGAAGTTAAATTGCAAAATGGTAGAAGAGGGATATGTTCCAGATATGAGTTATGTTCTTCATGATGTTGAGGAGTCAGAGAAGATAAAGATGCTTAACCACCATAGTGAGAAGCTTGCGATTGCCTTTGGGTTGATTTTTATTCCTGCTGGCCTTCCCATTCGTGTATTTAAAAACCTTAGGGTCTGCGGTGATTGCCACAATGTCACAAAGTACATTTCTAAGATTACCCAGAGAGAAATACTTGTAAGGGATTCTGCCCGATTCCATTTATTTAAAGATGGAACATGTTCATGCGGTGATTTTTGGTAACGGGGTTCCTTATAGAAAATTTAGCAGGTGAGTGACAAAATTCCAGATTTGTTTAGTGAAAACTGATATAAGACTTCGTTCCACACATAATACTTGCATTGAGATTAATCGGAGCTCAGAAGTCTGTTTTGCGAAAATCAACAATTGTGGAAAGTGCTTGATAATGTAGAAAAATTACAGGTTATGCTCTTGCGATTTGAACTCTCAAGATTTTAAATTAATCAAGCCCCAAGTAAGAGAATCATGTCAACTGAAGAAGTGAGCTCTTCTGATTGGGGAACACCAATATGGGTATGCCCTTTTTTCTCAATATATCAACGTGAAAAAATAGACATTTTGGTCAAATTTTGTTTAGTACAGTCTTTCTGTTCATTACTCCAGTGCTTTGGGTATTCAAAATTTCAGGCGAGCCATTCATTATATTCGAAGGCGAGGTAAAAGCAGCTACTCATTGCTAAACCTGGGCCAGGAGTGATGCATGAGCAAGTCTTCGAACTCGTGATTAAGCTAAAGGCTTATTGTTGGCAGTACTTGTTTATCTTCGTCATCATCATCATCATGCCACTCAATGTCTTCTCTATTGGGAAGAAACTCAGAGATGACAAGCCTATTTTGTCAGCAATCACGCCATTGGATACATCTTCATAAACTAACGAGGAATCTCTAAATTTCTTAAAGGTAGGTATTTTGGTTACAATCATATGTATCACTGGCATAATATTCTGTGTAATTCTACTGGAAATTTAACAGTTCGTCAAAATGAATCTAAACACAATAGGTCTCTCTTTGTCAGCTAGTTTTGTTTATTGTTTTATACAAGAAAATTTCCTTGGTCTCCCTCTCTATTTCTCTCTGTCGTATAAAAATAAAAATAAAATACTCTGACCCATGAAAGATGGTACTAGAGGCCCTCCTCGCTAGTAAAAGTAAAACTATTGTATTAATATTCCCCCCTTTTTTTCTTTCTAAAGAAAGGTCAGTTCTCTTTCTTTTTTGAATTCCTTTTAGTTCGCATACTGGCAGTGGAGAGGAGTGCTGCTGCTTTATTATTGTCATTCGCAAGGTAATTGTTGTGCTCTTTTATTCCAATACAATGTTTTTTTATGTGCATCAAACAAATATAACCGTCAACATTGAGGATTTGTGTCTTCTCCGGTTGGCTAAGATCGTGCTCACTTTTTTTTTTAATAAGAGGAACGGAATCTCAATTTTATTGATAGACATCATAATGACTTTTCTGAACAAGTTACGATCAGGCCAAAGCTCCCAATCTTTGTCCAACGCACCATGCAGTATCAAACTTACAAACACATCATTAAATTAACATATTAAAAACAGATTCCAATTCCATCATATTGGTTATTTTCAAAAATTCAAAATTCCAAAACTTAATTGGTGCTTAAGGAAGTTGAAATTATCTTTGGAAAAACAAAAAATATCTCAATGCATTTTAGCAGGCCATGTCTGAAAATCTCCTTATATTCGGGTAAAAGCCTTCTTACTACCACCAGAAGATCCAGCCGGAATGACTTTCAACACATTGAACCTGACTGTCTTTGAAATGACGAGCGAACAACTAGCCAGTGAAAACCAGAGACAAATTGTACAGTAGAGGGCCCTTCATTGAAAAAATAAAAATAAAATTCACCTGCATTGACCTATAATGATATGATCTCCTTCAAACGGAAGCATGGGGATATGTAAGCAGCAATGTTTTGAGTGCCTCTTCATCTTAGCACTATGGCAAGTGACAGAAACATTTCCAGTGAAGGGGCATTTCTTATCAATGTAGGTTCCTGAGATGAAACACGGGCTCTAGTCAGCTAAAACTCTTACTTTTGAACGCTAATTATACTATGAATAGCCGCAATATGATCCCAAACATTTGAGATGGAGTTTGGGTAGCAAGCTCCTAACAAGATGCTATCCCCCAAGACTCAGGACCTCTACATCAGTCATAATATATGCCTAAAAGAAGCCAGGAATGTGGCTTATAAATGGTCTTTCTTAAGAACTTGATTACTCGCTCAGTGTCATCGTCAACAATTGGCACTTCTAGATTCCAATTTTTCCAACCCAGAAAATTTTGTAGGCCTTCAGAGTGTCTTGTGTACAATCTTAACAGACTACTGATGAAAAGTTGATATAATATCAATAGTTCAGGAAATATACTACTTAAAGGTGTAGCATCTTAATTTCACACGAAGAAACCATTGCAGCGCACCGTCTTGTTGTAATGATCAAACTTTTAATTGGCTGTACAAATAATTCGAACAATGAATCCTAAGTCCAGCCTTTCTTGTCTTTACCATCAAATACTGGAAAGTCTCTTTAATAGACAAAAACACCAAATCAATCAATCATGTTTTTTTACGAGTAACGATGCCCATGCATACAACACTCTTCACAACACCTTCATATCATATCATTGTAAAGTGGCGTAAAATAAGGGTATTTTTATAAAATATTATTATTTTTATAAAGTATTTTACAATAGGATAATGCTAATATGCCGTTTGAATTTGCTCTCTTATTTTACCCAGCATATATGTTGTCAGACTTCCTAATGGAAACACAACAAACAAACATAACAAATAGAAACTAAGGCCATGGGCATAATAAGGTTAAAAGTTAATCTACAACACTGGAATTCAAACACATAAGCATAATTGACCTAGGGAACACATAATAAACCACTAAACGAAATAAATCTACTAGCATTAGTCCTAGCAGGTCCCACTTGAGAAGTCTTCTAAATCTAGCTTCTATTCAGCCCGAACCACAAGTGCTTTAGTTCAAGTGAAAGTCATCCAAGTAAATTGAGTCCTGTCACCCACTTCCTTCGACCCCTCCAACCTCTGTGCAGAATTGAGAGAGAAACTCTAGATCAAAACTCCCACTTGTTAAGGTGGGGACACACTTCCCGGAGCTTCGCATAAGTCTCCCATGTTGCATCGTTGGAACCTTGTCCATGCCAATGTACCAAGAGCTCAATCTAAGCTTGATTCTCAGATTTTACCATACAACAAGCGAGTATTTCTTCTAGCTTGGGCATAATTACTCCGTCGTCATCCACTGGAGGTAGATCTGGTGCTGATGTTGTTGAAGACTAGCTTTTTATTGAGTTGAGAAACATGAAAAGTGGGGTGTATTTTGGAGGATAAGGGCAGATCTAGATGGTAAGCGACTTTTCTCACGCATTATAAGATCTGAAATGGTCCAAAGAATTTCGGGGCTAGCTTGTTATTGTGGCGATGAGCCATCGTGGGCTACTTGTAAGGTTATAGCCTCAAGTAGACCCAATCACCCTCGGAGAACTCTCTATTTTTCTTCTTAAGTCAACGTACTTCTTCATTCTATCCTGGGCTCTGTGCAGGTTGTGCTAGAGTAGGCATGAGATTTGGTTATAAGTCCTAAAGTGTTCTTCCATGGCCACAACTTTAGCTGTCCCAAGTATAAATTCTAGCCATTAGGGAGGGGGTAGCAGTATAAGGTTTCGAAGGGTGACCTTTTGATTGACATGTGGGGAGTGGAATTATACCACCACTCCACAAGGGGTATCCATAGCATGCAGTCCTTTGGCCTATTCTATGAGAAACATCTTAGGAAGTTCTCCAGTATCTTGTTTACAACTTTTGTCTGCTCGTCAGTTTGAGGGTAATAAACTGTACTTAATTGTGCTGGATCCCTTGTAAATTGAATAATTCTTGCCAGAAATTACTCATGGAGGTTTTATCTATGTTTGAGACTATGGAGAGGGGAAGGCCGTGTAATTTGAATATGTGTTTAAGAAATAAATTTGCTAGATCTTTGGCTGCGTAAGGGTGTTTTAGGGGAGTCATATGGTTGTATTTGGTTAGTCAATCGACTACTACCCAGATGTTGTTAAACCCCTTTGAGTTAGGAAGGCCCTCTATAGACAGTTGAGAATGAGATAAGCATCAAAGTCTCTTCATTTGCAACTTGGTTTTCAGCCCTTTTCTTGTACTCCACCACAAAGTCGTAACCCAACAATTTAGAAACCCATTTATGCTGCACCGGGGTTCCCACTCTTTGATCAAGTAGGTGCTTAAGGCTTTGTTAGTCTATTTTGACCTTGAATGTACCACCCAATAGGTAGGGTCTCTATTTCGCCACAACGGACAAGAATGCAAAAAGCTCATTCTCATAGGTAGATAGGAGTAGGGTTCTCCCTTTTAGTTCTTGGCTGAAATCGATAGGTCTCCCCCGCTGCATCAAAACAGTTTCTATAGTAATGGTTGATGCATCACACTTAATAGAAAATGATGTTGCAAAATTAGGCAAGGCCAATACCGAGGGCAAGTAACAGCTTACTTTAAATTGAAAAGACCACCTTGTCCTCCTCACTCAATTTGAAATCATCATTTTTTAACATTCTGATCTATGGGCCAGCAAGCTCTCGATAGCTTTTAATAAATCTTTGATAGTACTTGGTCAGCCCCCAAAAACCCCTCAAGGCCTTGATAGACCTCGGAAGAGGCCAGTACTTCGTAGCTTGTAATTTCTTGGGATCCGCCCTTACACATTGGCTGAAACTAAGTGGCCCAAATACGTTATTTCCTTGTGACACTAACGAAATTGGTGCAAGTGGTCCCAAGTTTGTTTGTACATTTCAAATGAAATTCTCTGTAAATGTCATTTCCATTTTCTTGAGATATACTATATAAATAGGACCTACGAGTCATTGTAAATGATATACAAAATATATGCAAATTCTAAGAATATCAAAATGTCGTTGAGGACTTTTCCCAAACACTTGCTTTGCCTTCTTTCTTTCCTTCTCTTTATGGTATCAGAGCTACCATAAAGCTCATGCTTCTTCTTCTTCTCAATAAATCAAATGGACTCCATTGAAAAGCTTCCAGAAACAACACTGTCCACTCCACCACCACCCCTCAACTCCTTCATCGTCACTTCCACATCTCACTTTTTCACCCTTAAGCACACCATCAACGATTACCTTTTATGGCGAGCCCAGATCGTACCATTTTATGGCTACGTCGATGGGTCCATCCTCATGCCTTCCCCCACTCTGGATGATCAACCTAATCCCAAATATACTCGTTGGCTCTTACAAGACCAACTCATCATCTCTGCTCTTAATTCCTCCTTGATTGATACAATTCTTTCTCATGTTCTTGAATGCACGACCTCACTCCAAGTATGGACTACATTATAAAATCTCTATGCTGCCCAGTCCTCAGCACGTGATATAAACTCAGTTTCAGCTTGCTACCCTTAAAAAGGGTTCTAAAATCATTTTCGAATGGTACCATAAAGTGATATCTCTAGCAACATCTCTTGGAGCTGCTGGACACCCTTTATCATCTTACAAATTCTCCATTTATTTGTTGGTTGGCCTTGGCTCACACTATGAGTATGTTGTCATTGCCATTACCACACACCTAGATCCCTTTTCTTCTCATTACATTTACAATTATCTTCTTTATCAGGAATCATGCTTGACTCACCAAACTCAGTCGTTGCTTTCAGGTACTAACTTTGCAGCTCATGCAACAAGTTTAAGAGCACTATCAACACCTGGCTACTCCAACAGGGGACGTAACTCGATTTTGCAAGGTGGACAACATAGTCGTGGGCATGGTGGATAGCCTCCAAACTTCTTTTCCTCTCAGACACACGACCTCTATGCCAAGTCTGCCACAAACCCGGGCCCACTGTCATTTCTTGTTACCACCGCTTCAATTAAACATATCAAGCCCCTTCCCTACCTCCCTTATAGCCAACTTCATTGCCCTACCCTTTGTGAATTCTCAACCAAGTTCATGATTTCCTGATACAGTTGCTGCCAACCTTTTTATCTCAGATTTCTCAAATCTCACTCTGGACTCTACACCATATTGAAGCACTAATCAAGTCAGCATTGGAGATGGCTCCACTCTCCCAATACAAAACATTGGGTCCAGTCAATTCACCACTCCCTCTGGCAATTACCTCCTCCATAAAATTCTTCATGTTCCCTCCATTGCTAAGAATTTAATTTCTGTTCGTCAATTTTGTTTAGATAATACAGTATACTTTGAATTTCACTCTTCGTTTTTTCTTGTGAATGATTCACGCACTTGGGTGGATCTTCTTCGAGGTCACGTTAAAGATGATAGTCTCTATATCCTACCAGTGGCTTCAACTACTTTGGAAGCTCCCAAATCTACCACTACCATGACTCCACAAGCCTTTATTGGAGAAAGGACTACTTCTCAACTCTAGCATGCTCGACTTGAGCATCCTTTATCCAGAATTACTTCCCTTACACTTAGTCAATTTAACCTTCTTGTTATAAATAAAATGGTGTTGTCTCCTTGTCATGCTTATGCCCAAGCTAGGTCATACGCCTTACCACATCTCCCTTCCCCAACTTGGTCTGAGAAGCCATTTTAGCTTCTCTTTCTTGATGTATGGGGACCCACGCCTGAGCTGTCCTCACTAGAATGTAGGTTTTATTTTTCCATAGTCGATGATTTTTTTAAATATGTTTGGATGTTTCCTATACAACCAAAATCAAATGTCTCTTCTATTTTCTTGGCCTTTTTGCACTACGTTAATAACACATTTTCTGCTAATGTCATTTCTGTGTAATCGAATTGGGGTGGGGAATTTCGTCCACTTAATCCTTTATTTAAATCTTTTGGCATTACTCATCGAGTAACTTATCCATACTCTCATGCTCAAAATGATAGTATTGAAAGATGTCACCTTCACATTGTTGAAACCAGATTGTCCTTTCTAGACCATACTTTCGTACCTCATAAATACTGGGTTGAAGCTTTTCAAACTGCAATTTTTCTAATTAATTGCATGCCCACCTTGATCCTTCATAATTCCTCTCCATTTTAAATCTTATTTCAACAAACTCCAAATTACAATTTTTTATTCATTTTTGGTATGGTTTGTTGACCCAATTTAAGGCCTTTCATTCATCACAAAATTGACTTTTGGTCTCAGCTTTATGTCTTTATGGGCTATAGCCCAGATTACAAAGGATACTATTGTCTACACTTACCCACAGGTTGTACTTATGTCTCACAGAATGTTATTTTTGCTAAAACCGAATTCCCCTTTAAGCCCACACCATCTTCGAAACTCAGCTCATTTTCCTCTGAATCGGCCCCTTCATATTTTCTTGTGCTAAGCCCACCTCCTTATGACCAACCGGGCCCATCTCTCACAAATACCCTAAGCCCATCAACCCGATCCTCTCTTTTATCACTTCCCCCCCCCTTCGTCAATCTCTTACCCTAACATTCCTGAATCTTCTCTACCTTCTAACTCTCTTTCTCACGCCTCTTTCGTGCTGCCTCCATCTTCTTAACCCGAATCTCTCTCAAATTCTCTTTCCTCTCTTGTCTCATCTATCTCGATACCTTCTTCCTCTAGTTTACCATCCACCTACATCTCCCTTATGCTCACGCAGTCAAAATCCAACATCCACTACCCTCTAATTAGATCCAACGGCATTATTCCCTGGCCACCTCCCATGCCCTCACTTTCCCTCATCATTTATCCATCAAATTCCATTCTAGAGGAACCTTCCTCTTATACAGAGGACTCTAAGTATCCTGAGTGGCGAGGAGCCATGGTTGCCAAGTTGCAAGCTCTGCTTCAAAACCACACCTAGGTCTTGGTACCTCCCTCTTCGAGTTCTAACACTTTTGGTTCCAAATGGGTCTTAAAGACCAAGCGTAGGGCTGATGGAACCCTTGAGCATCGCAAGGCACACCTTGTGGCTAAGGGTTACAATCAGCAACCTGGGCTTGACTACATCGAGACTTTCAGTCTTGTAGTCAAGCCTGTTACTATCTATCTTATTCTTTCTCTTGCAGCTGCTTCCAAATGGTTGTTGCATCAATTGGATATCCATAACACATTTTTACACGGAAACCTTGAAGAAGATGTTTACATGCAACAACCACCAGGGTTTGTTAATCCTGACCTTCTTTCTCACATCTATAAGTTGAAGAAATTTATCTACAGTTTGAAATAATCACTTAGGGCATGGTTTTCTAAACTCACTGATAGATTAATCTCTCTTGGCTTTCATGGTTCGAAATCTGATTTGTCACTGTTTATTCTGTGCACTGCATCTAATTGTCTCTATGTTTTAGTCTATATCGATGATATTGTTTTACTGGCTCAAATAACTTGCTTATTTCTAATTTCATTATTGCACTTGGGTCTTATTTTCCTGTAAAAGATCTCGGTCCTCTACACTATTTTTTTGGTATTGAAGTTACTAAAAATTCCAATGGTCTGTTTATTTCGTAGTCAAAGTATATCTCTGATTTGTTATTGTGCACCAATATGTATAAATCCAAATCTGTCTCAACACGTATGTCTTCTACTGTTAAACTCACTGCACTTAAATGTTCATTTTTTGAGAATCTTCAGCTTTATCATAGCATAGTGGCCGCCTTCAATATCGGACCTTTACTAGGCCAGATATCTCATTTGTTGTCAACAGAGTATATCAATTCATGCATTATCCATGGCTTCTCCATTGACAAGTTTTAAAACGCATTATTCGTTATCTAAATCATACACAACATTTTAGTCTCCATTTCAGTGCATCTTCTTCATTAACGTTGTCTGTTTTCTCTGATGTTGACTGAGCCGTTTGCTTTGATGACCGTAAGTAGCATTGTTCAACCGAACTGTTTCGACCTGACCCAATGCCACAGATTTTCGAAGCAGCCATTTTCAAACAGAATAGATTAGCCGATTAACCGAACCGGAAAATTTTGGTTATTAACCAATTAATCCGAAACAGTCATGCCCCAGACTAGCACTTTCATGGAAGGGTGAGAAAAAAAGAATGTGGTGGTGGGAGGGCACGTACAGCGACTAAGGAGCATTTTAATTTTCACAAGGCTATCGAAAGGATCATTTGAAGGATTTTAGTGCTCCCCATGGATACTATCGAAGGATTCCAAAACTAGCTTTAGTTTTGGGATTTCAACAAACACCTACGTAGTTTTCTAGTCTGACCTTTGTTGGAGGGTTCTCGGCTTCTCACCAAAGCTCCGATCTCATGGACCCAGTATAAATGGTCAAGCAAAAATCACAACATAAACAAAAAATAAAAATAGGGAGAGACTCAAAATCCCAAATCCAACAACTGCCATACAAACCCTAATCCTAGAACCTCATAAAATTAACCTACCTAATTAGATAAAATCACCTAAAGAGAGCTGACTATGTGAGAGAGATGCAAGAGACTAGAGAGAGCTGATTGTGCAAGTCTGAGGTGTAAACTTCAATCCTTCAGGACCTCAGGTTTGAGGCTTCGAGCGAGAAAGGAGGGAGGCAAATGGGAGAAAACCGCGTTATATACTTTTGGCAAAATTGACGTCGATTTGTGTGTGTTAATTTGGGTGTTGGTTAATAAACGACAGTGATTTAAACAGTTCGAAAAGTTCTGCTTTTGATTCGGAATTAAATGGGTTGGGTAATTTCGGGTCAGGTTAGGTCAAGAAAATAGAAATGCGTTTCGGCCGGCTTTTTTGTTTAGTCCTAACCGTAAGTCCACTGATGATTTTTGTATTTACTTTGGTTCTCATATTCTTTCTTGGGGCTCTAAGAATCAACTCACAATTGTTTAGTCTTCTACTGAAGCCAAATACAAAGCAGTAGCTAACATTGCTTGTGAACTTATTTGGCTACAATCTCTTTTAAAAGAACTTCTTATATTTCTTAAGGATCCACCTACTTTATGGTGTGACAATTTAGGTGTTACTTTACTTAACTCTCAATCCGATTATCATTTTGTTAGAGATCGTGTCACAACTAAATCCCTACAAGTTTCTTTTGTGTCTAGTAAGGATCAAGTTGCAGATATTTTCACCAAGCCTTTATCCTCAGCTGGCTTTACTCAATTACGATCAAGCCTCACAATTTGCCCTGTGGTGCTTGAATCGCGGGTGACTATTAAGGCAGCTAAAATACGAACTCAGCAGGAGAGGCTCGAATACAGTCTAGAAGACTGGGCGCATTTTACAAGAACGGAATTGGGGTAAGGTCCCAAGTTTGTTTATAAATTTCAAATGAAATTCTCTGTAAATTTCATTTCCTTTTTGTTGAGATATACTGTATAAATAGGACCTACGAGTCATTGTAAAGGATGTACAAAATATATACAAATTTTGAGAATATGAAAATGTTGTTAAGGACTTTTCCCAAACATTTGCTCTGTCTTTATTTCTTTCCTTCTCTTTACTCGATCATAAATTTCACCATAAAGAGAGAGAGAGAGAGAGAGAGAGAGAGAGAGGTGGGGAAGCCATGCAGCCCAAGAACACCGCATGCAATAGTACTTTGTGCTCTCTATCTGCGAGAAATTGGTGGCAAAAGGGAAGAAGACGACTATGGTGAGGGAGTGTACCTGCTCGATCGTAACCCAAAATTAAATGCTGTAATGGTAGGGCTGTTTTGTTCGGCCTGGCAGTTGCAGGATCACTACTACTACTCTCCTAACTAAACTAAGCATCGTTAATGACGTCCAACTAGAGTTGATCGAGTCATATAATTATATCGGCCATCCAGCTCATTCCTCTCAAAGCTGCCAATTAAAGCCTTTAATTTCCATTATCAGTACCGTCTTTTGGGTTACTAGTTAAAATCTGGTCTCTTCGATCCTGTGTCTACTTTTGTCGTTGGACTTAGTGGTCCGGCTCGAAATATCCCTTACTATTAGTTGAACATGATATATCATCATGACGTGCGTCCAAACCAACACGATTTTCCTCTTCATATTAATTCCTCTTACTAATTAATTTGCTTATGTTTTTCATATAAATATATAATGTCTATATATATATATATATACTGTTATAAAAGATAATTAGAATCCAAAAATTATTAAACACTGTCACGTACTTATGATTAGAATATCAGTAATTAAATAATAGTGAGACATGAATATTGAGGTAGTTTAATTATAACATTAATATTATTCATCTTATAAGAAAACAAGATTGTGTGGGAGGATTAATAATATTGATTAGAAAACCGTGGCCAAATATACATAATTATTTGCTTCAGTTAACATTAATGAATACGGCCTGCATATTTACTAGGCCATGCATTCCCCTTGTGATTCTAGCTCACTAAATATTGCTAGCTAATTGCTAACCTCATTTGCTGTGGTCCACCGCAATCTCAGCTAGCTATTTGACCATAACCTATATATATGATCCAACAGAGAACATGTGACCCCACATGTACTAGTGACCATTCATATCATGCAATGACTGCAATCAATATATGAAACATGGAGGGTCCACCCCAAAATCCCTGATGTGACCATTGCTCGAGTACAGAAAGATGCAGGAGTCTTGGTCGCATTATGCACCACACCTACTTCCTTTTTTTTGTTTTTTTTGGAAGGACCTACTTCATTAAATACATATCTTTTTTCCATCTTCTTTAATGATTGGTTCCCTTTTGAATGCATGTGGGAGAGTTTGTTTTATTAGTGATTTAATTATGATCATATGTTTGTATTGCTAAATCAATGTCAGAATCATCTACAATGAACATCATCTTCTTCTTGCGTTTTTTCACGGAGCAAAAGAAGGGCAACTTTTGGGTTTTTCTCTCCATGCGATATATGCGCGCACAAGCAGATTGATCAGAAGCCGACACCACCTTGAGTGTATACAACTGATATTAATACTAATTTATTATCACTACTTTTCATTGTTACAATGCCTTTCGCTGCCCAAATGCTTATCACTAGCTAGCTCAATCATCAAAATTATCATGATAGTTTAAGGCTAACAAAAACAATAAGATATTCTAGCTATGTACAACATCAATCCTAACCCCTCAAAAACTGCAGCATTTCTGTAATGCTGTCCAACTAATTCTATTCCCCAGCTTTTTATTATCCTAATACTTCAACTTTTTGTTTTTGTTATTCCCAACACTCAGTTGTGTATTGGAGGTTTTCTCCTTGCCGGAGAATAGTCCAACTCAGCCATGTCAATGATATCCGCGGGAAAGTGCTCGCTGTGGGCAAACTCTTGGTGCTGATCAGAAGTACTACCAGTCTTCCCATGATTAACCACCAAATTCTCTTCCTCCCCATGATCTTTCCCATTACCCGGTTCGCCCTTTGACATGGGGTCAGCTTTATTCTCTTCATTCATTTCATTCTGTGCATTAAGTATATATATGTATGTATTAGATATAGACAAAGAATGAATAATAGATCGAGGAAGCTGGTAATTTTCATCAAGTCCTAGCTAGGGGTTTTAATTTAATTACTTGTCTTAATTAACAACAAATTAAACCAACCTTTGATGTGGGGATAGTAGTAGAAGGACTAGTACTGGTTGTGGTAATAAGTTTTCTATTCTTTCCTGCAACAATAAACATAAGGAAACCAATTAAGAAATGACATTGGACTTTTATGCTAACAGTACTAGCTAGTGTATATATATGCTAGTCCTAATTACTCTCTCTCAAATAAAGTTGCTTTTCGTGACGTTAATATGTAGGTCTATATATCAAGTACAAAGTTGAAAGAAGTATATTGCCGATTATAATTCTCCATGCAAGTAACTTTCAAAGAATATTAATAGTCAGATCGAGAAGCTAATTCCTTTAGGAAATGATATTTGTAGGATAGTACATGGTCATGAGACGTTTCTGACCTCTGAAACCCATCTCTGGCCTCGATCCATTGGCTTTTTATTAAAGATCAACTACTGTCTGAAATGGGGAAAAAATAGAACTGATCTAGAGGGAGGCAGTTAACAAATTAATTAATGGTGCCTAGGTTTGTGACTCCTAGCTCCATAATAATCTTCATGAATGCTCGGTAACCAGTGGTGTAATTTCTTGGATACTCTAGAAACTGATCTTTTCTTCGTGGTACCTGAAATACAGTGCCCATCTTTGCAGAGAATGACCTCTCCAACACCACCGTTAGTTTTTTCCACCAAAGCACTACCATGATCTTCCTGTAACAAGAATTTCAACGTCAGAAAAGGAAGACCATTCCAATAAAATGAAAAACAAACTAAAATACAAGTATAAATTATCTCTAGCTAGGACTTAATACCCACATGCACTTTGCGTTGCCAGTGTGACATGAACTTCTTATCCAAGCGGATCCCTTCACAGAATTTGCAACAAAATATATTACGATCCAAGGTTTATATAAATGATACCAAGACAGAAACCTTATAACTACTTTAATTTATACTCATAAAGTCGATCTTTTTTTTTTTTTTTTTTTGCTTACCTTGAGCCTCAGAAAGGAGAAGGGACAAAATTAGCAGAAGAGAGAGGACGAGCAGATTAGTCCTCATAGCTGGAGATCAAAAGCTTGTGAATAAGAAATCCAAACTAGAGATTGGCCTGAAAGGATATGAAGATTTGAAATATCCAGGAAGAGAAGTAAGAACTAGGAGTTCTTAGCTTGGTTTCCCTTTCTTTCTTTTTCTCTTAAAAACTTGAATGGGCTAGCTAGCACGGGGATGTCTGTTTAAATATATAGATCGTCATAGGGGCCCGCGTGTTTAAACTATTTAGTTCTCCAGCATAAACTAATTTTAGGGTTTTATTTTCTTTCTTAACCTCATAAACTCATTTGAGTACCTCATGATCAGTTTCAAACTAGCTAGCTAGAAAGTGATCTTTCTTTTTCATTTCTAAAATAAAAGGACAATTTGAGACAAATATTATATAATATATGAATGGAAGTGACACGAAATCGAGTACGCTAGACACAGTCGATGCATGGATTTGCTTTTAGTCATTAATTTCCTTAAAAGCCCCATTCTTTTTGGTGTAATGAGCTAGATTTTCAGAATCCCTTTTCATATATTACCGGCCCTATGGCTCATCCCTGGCCACTGATCACTGACCCAAAGAACTTCTCCAAATATAGGATTAGACAGTTTAAGCCAAGTCATGATGCTAAGCATTGATTGATGTACGTATATTATATACAGTATAAGATGTACCATCGTCACTCATATAAATATATATATATATATATTTATTTCCAATCTTTTTGGCTATATCTAGTCAACTGCTTTTGCGATATTTATATGTTGATCGTGAGATCTACTGGCTTTCGTTATGGAGCATTCCCTTCGGAGTGACTAATTAATCAGATGGCTGTGGTTAATGTTTGGGGTTTGGCTAGCAACAGAGCACTTCCATGCATGGCGACTCTGTCGGACAGTATTGTCAAATTAAATGGTCTGCAAACTGGGAGTACTGACTTAGGCCTCGTTTGGATTCGAATATAAGTTAAGATAAATTGTGAATAATAATGAGATAGATGGTGAATAATAATAAAATTTTTGAATTAAAATTAATAAATAATAATAAATAATAGTGAGATGAGTTTATAAATTGTACATATCGTGAAGATGAGAAGCTATTGCTTCTAGCTAGCTCCAAAACAGATCGATGCAACCTCTTCTTTTTCAACACTAGTAATTATCAATTGTATGTGAGTTTTCACTTAATTAGAAAAGACTAATTCAAAATTAAAAGTAATGGTTTGGAACGAGAACATATAAATTAAAAGTACTTAATCCAATTAAGTTTGTAATTTATATATCTATCCGGACTAATACTTTGTAACCACTTAATCATGAGGATCGATCGACAAGATTTAATTTTCCTTCAAACTAAATTGAAAGAAACTTTCAGATCATACATTAGAAAGATTGACATGATAGTGATTCTCGCATGCATTAACATGAGCTAGACAGACAACGCTATTGTAGATCAGTAGTTTGATTAATTAGCATTAATTATAAAGTGCGAAAAGGACGGGAGTAGTGTCGAGTCATTCATGATACATGATTGATGATCATGCATGCAAACAAAGATTTGGTTGTGTTTTTGTTTCCTGGAAAATGTCTAACATCCAGAATATATGGATTCATTTTATAACCACCACGGCTGGCCTTCATGTACGTGTGTGTATATACATATTAGTGGAGTCGCTTCAGAAACATATATATATTTCCTAATTTGAAACATTATATATATATATATATATTATTTCTGATCACTTCTATATATATAATGTTGATCAATGGGTACGTACGTACTACGTGTTTTAAAATTGAATAATTTTGCAATATTTATCATATTGCACGGCGATTTGGAGCGTCTATATTAAGGCAGCTAGCTCACATGAAACAGCTAGCAGGCCGCGTCTTGATTTGATCAGTATTGCGTTGATAATTAATTAATAGTTTTCAAATTAATGCAGCTACTTTCTTGAAACTAGCAGCTAGTAATTGCATGCGTGGTTCATTAATTTGGGAGAAATTAATAACAATATTATATGTGAGACGTCTGGAAAACATGCGATGCGTACTGGAGCGATCCAGTACTATTAATTAAGGAGTTTGACTACTTATATATGGGGACCAACACAAAATTAACATGACTATTATATATTATTATATAATGCTCGAATGAGTCCAATATACCAAAATTAAACTAGAAGCGGTCGGGGTTCATCAGTTCAGATCAAGTACTACTACTTTATGCCGACAATTAATAGACAATATTACGTGATATATATATATATATATATTTTTTGGACTTCCATATATATGTACATTTATAGATCATAGGTCCACATATATATATATATATATTTATTATACTCACAAACACTACGTACTTAATTATACAGAAAATAAAATAAAACGTCTAATTTCTTGCTGGGGTAATGTGTTATATATGACTTGTATATCATGTCTGGTCGCAAGTGATCACAATTAAACAATATATATATATATAAGCTAATTCGGCTAGCTTCCGGCCATTAGATTGAGAATTTCGAATTAATTGGAAAACGACAAATAATTAAGACCACACCACCACTTCCAAATTATATATATCCTGATAATGAGGTCTAAATTAGTCTCCAGAAAATTGTAGTACTAGTTAGTTCTCTGCTTATAATACTTTTGGGGTGCCCTAGCTAGCTTAATAATAATTAATAAATTAAACGGTAGTGAACAATCACGAAATAGCTAGAGACAATTTCAAAGAGACTTTCGTTGATGCGTGTAGGATTAATGGGGATCAGTATGTTTCTGTATGTGCCTTTGTTGTTTAAACAAAGGCATTAATTGGGTCCCTGGAGAGCGAGCGCATTCATTTAAAGCTTTATATAATTCTGTCAGTCTTGCTAGCTATATATGATCCTTGCAACTCAAAAATGGCCATTAAACTTTTAGTTGCATTGATTTCCAACTTCTGTGCGAAGATCAATGTCCATATATATGTATAATAAATCATAAATGCATGCAAGACAAAGATCATAAGGAGTTCACAAATTAAATAGATCACATGAGTACTCCTCCCTCGATCTCCCTAATTAAAACCATGCGCAGAGAGATATTATATACAGCATCCCACATAACGTGTTTCAGTGTTTGATGCTTTCGAAACAGAAGTTTTTTCCTGATCACAAGGTATATTTATTTTGTTGTTCTTCACATTCCTTAAAACCTGCTCTCAGCTTGCTGAATTTATGTCGACCATTAATATATATTTTAATATTGATCATAATATAATACATACATGAGGCCAGTTTGTGGTTATCTAGCTGGGATATTGGTCTGTCATACTATATACTTCTTGCAGTGTATGTATGTGTATACACACACTCACACATATATCCATCGATCCTTGCATTATATGTATGCCAGATTTAATATGGAAGGTACATCCGTGGTGTGATACGCATAAGGTGCATGCCGACTCTTATAACCACGTATCTTTGTAGTAAAGAGGAGCCTGCATGGTTAATTATATATATACCCACACAGACCATATATATATATATATATACATGAGTACCCAAACATATATATAATATATATGATAAAAAGAACATTTCTACATAGTTTATATTATCATTCTGCAGGCTGGTAATTTGGACCAATACTAGATGACCCTGAATTTCATATATATGGAGTTTGGATGCAGACGAGCATAAAAGATTTAATGTATGGTCATGATAAACTGCAGAGCGAAAAAGGACATTTCGTGACCTATAGAAAATGCTGGGTTGGCGAGATAATAAATCACATGAGTTGGGATAGATCACGTATGTACGTACCCATTAAATGCCATATATAGGTTTCATGGCGGATCGAGACGACAACCAAACTCTAGCAGACATTATTATATTGTACCGTAATTAGCAGTCAAGGATGATCATTAATGTACCATTTATATATGTAAAACAATGGATTGACAGATTATCAACACTACTAGTACTCCTCCTCCATCCTACTAGCTAGCTATTTAAGTACTGGGCCATATCATTAATTAATTAAGCACTTTAATATATAATTTCTTGCTTCCAATTTTCAACTTCTAACAGGCACCTCGTTCTCTCTCTTTTCTGCGACTAACCTGCTTATATATATATATATATATATATATATATATATATATATGTGATCAGAACGTATGTACGAACGCGACCGATCGAGTTATAGTTCACCAACTCGGTCGATCGGTTGAGGAAATTAATTACATATATGTTTTATTGTTGGTTAATAAAATCTTATATATATAGTCCCTAGCTAACCAATATTCCCAAGTGATTATTATTAATTAATGTTGTATCAGCTTATAGCTAGCTAATTTCTCATGTACGTGGTAATAATTCTGTCCTCTTGTCAAAGAAATTATATGTATGCATGTCAATTAGGCCAGTTATAAAACTACCAAAAGTACTATTATAAGCAACTTAAATAAAAATAAATAAATATATGTATCCGATGATCCTAGCTAGTATTTAAAGAAAGAATAGATAAATTAAGACACACAAAAAACAAAATCATCTAAACAAGATAAAAATCATACATTTCTGAAACGTGAGTGACGTAAGGATCGATCGACGACTTGCAATTAGATCCGTCCTGTATTCACTCAAGTGATCTATTGAGGAAAAGAAGAAGATCGATCGAGTACTTTTATAATCTAATAATATTACAGGAATTCTTATTTGGGATGGATTCGAACATAAATGAGAAAAGATCAGGAAGTGAAGAATGGTACATTGTAATTATAGTTTAACGGAATAAAATTTAGAGGAGTTCTATATATAAGCTATTATTCACTTTCATACTCTATTTTTTTTTGTTTATAGGATGTGAGAATGCTTTTCATAGAATGTGAAGGTATACTTTCAATAGAGTGTGGGATAGTAAATAGTGACTGATGAAAAAAAATTTTCTAAAATTTATTAGGACCGGAGTGCCGTAGCTAGTTGCAGTGAACTGAATTTATTTACTTGATCGTTTGGATTTGCCTGGCTGAATTCAGTTCAAGCCCGTTTGTTGTGGGTAGTGTAATGGGCCTCCATATAATAGTGGGATATCTCCGTGACAAAAGCCCATCCGGCCATATCCACCGTCGGGCAGCTGGTGGGAGTCCCACTTCTCAACAAAGGCCAAGCTTCTAGAAGTTGGTATCATCTTTGAATATTGTGAATATATTCAGAGGCTCAAAATTTGCTAAGAACTATGCTTAGATGGACACTCCCATGGAGAATTAATATGGAATGATAGCTTCCTCAACATTTCAGTTCGGAATGCTGCCCCAAAACTTTTTATGACAAAGTGGAAGAAAGAAGCTGCGTCGTTTTAAAGAACAATGGCTTGCACATTTCCTTCATGAGAATCTTCATGAACTGCGCAGTATAAGAGACATGGGAACATGACATGCACACGTGGGCGCACACACACAGGAATGGCCCTGGGTGCGTTAGTCTCAGGGTGCACCTGACATATGATTTAAATAACTAAAAAAAAGTGAAAAAGTCAGTAGTTTATTTGTCTGAAAAAAGAAAATACAAGGTTAAAAAAAGACAAAAAATAAAGATTAAAAAAAATTAAACTTCAGCAAAGTATGAGTATTGGTTTGCATCCATATTAGATTATCAATTTACTCTCTATATAATAATAAAATATTATTAATTTTTTATTTTAAAAAAATTGAAACAAAAAGAAAAGAAAATTAGTAAATTGTCAGAACAAAAATGACATGAAAAAGATATGTCAATCCATATGTGTTGCGGGGCTATTAAGGGTCTTTTGGTAAAACATGATCCTTCATTAAATTCTACAATGGAGTTACACGTCAAGTGGTCAAAGGTTTTAAAGACCTTTTGATAAAACAGAATCATTCATTAAATTTTACAATGAAGCTACACGTCAAATGGTTAAAGATTTTAAGGGTCTTTTGGTAAAATAGAACTTAACAAAAAAAAAAAAAAAAAAATTAACGAAAAAATAGCAAAAGTTACTATTCATAGTTGGATAACCACTTATTATAATAGAGTAGATATATATATATATATATATATATATGTGAGATGGTGATCTATTGCGAGAGTTAGTATTTTGTAGGATGATGAATTGTAAAAAGATATGGGATCATCTGAAGAAAGATAGGAATATTTGCAACAATTTTTCAAGAGTAACTTAATATAATTTTAGAGTATATAACTCCAGCATAATCACTAAAAAAAAGTGAGGTTCGTCATAAGAAATTAAAAGCTTTTATATGAATCCCAAGTCTTTCCTAATTTTTCAATCCTTCGTTGGAATCATGAACATTTGGGGTGCATTATTTTATTTTATTGCTTAGCATGTAAAGCCATATGGCTTGAGAAGTTGAGACAAAGTTAGAACAAAATATTGATATTAAGAAGATAGCAGGCTATTGCAATCACGCTGTAGTATATTATTGAATATCAAAATTCAAAATCAACATCCGTCATAGTTGTAATAAGATATAATTTGGGGAGTGTACATTTGGTCACTTGGTTTGTCCCACTTGGCTGGATTAAAGCAGAACACATACGAAGAAGAAGAAGAGTAGTGGTGGAGATCATGGCCATAGCTTCCTCCTCCTCCCTTCACTACCCTCTTCACTAGACTTTGTTCCCGAAATACCCATACCTTCCTCATCGTTCCCAATTCCTTCCCCTTCTCCGCTTCCCCTCTTCCACCATTCGTGTGAGCTTAGCGGTTGCTTTAAAACAGGTTGATAAGGGATAACTTAGAGCCCAAGAAAATTGTAAATCCCTTTGATAAGGGATAGGTTGAGATTTTCTAACATTTGTTCCAAACACTTTCTACGATAGAGAGACAAATGAGCATGCGGACCACTCCACCGTATTTATACTACTCACGGCAGCAATTTAATATTGTGTCTCTCTCTCTGAATTGTAAAAGTAGTTTGAGTGTTAAAACCCAAACATTGATCCAAAAGCCCTAAGATTATTGGATACTAATTTAGTTAAAGCTTTAACCCTTAGGATCATAACATTCTAGCACATTTTCAATTTCGACATCCATGGCGGCTTGCTGTTTCGATACTGACCCGATGGTAGTCCTTTCCCTTTTGGCGGCTTCACTCATCTATCAATATTCGATGACTTAACACTATGCCCATACATAGTACTAAGGCATTTTAGTCCAATCTATAGGTCGCCTCCTCTGTAACTTGAACTCGTGATGTGGTTCCTTCTCTAATACCAATTATTAAAAACTCAACCATTGATCCAAAAGCCTTAGGACTGTTGGATACTAATTTGGTTAAATCTTTAACTCTTAGGATCATAACATTGAGGCCCCGTTTGGTTGATATACTTAATTGAGATAAACTCAGTTTAGTTTAATTTTAAACTGAATCTAACATCAAAACACCCAAATCTCAAATTACTAAACTCATTTCAACTCAAAACCTCTTACACGTGGGACCCACAACCTTTTTCAATTCAACATTTCTTTACACGCGGGACTCACAACCTTTTTCAACTTTCCATAAATATGTCTAAACTCATCTTAACATCCAAGCACATTTAAACTCATCTTAGGTGGACTCCATGATACTTACTTCACCATCTCAACTCACTACTATTCATAAAGAACTCAATTCGGCTCAACATCCAAACGCAGCCTGAGTCAAATAATTGTAGGAAATCCTAATCATTCAATAAGTGCCATGTAAATATCTTGGGCTTCATAAATACTGATATTCTTATGCAAATTTAAGATACATAGAAGATTCTGATTTCTGTAACTAAAAAATGAACGAACTTTAATACAACGTTTTTGGGAACAAATAGCGAAATATTGGGGAAAAAGTGCAGATGCTAGAATCTGGATCGATGAAAAGTATTGACTATCCAAGTTGGCAATGAAACATTTGTCATTGCCAACTTGGCGCTTCTTCCTGATGCTGATGTTAAGCCACAAGTAGAGAAGGAGGGGTTTCATGGGAAGAACAAACATGGATTGAATCATTATCATGAATGACATGTTTTGGTGTCACAGCTCAGTCCATCTATATTAAGTTATTGATGCATTATCTTGAATGCAGTAACTTAATTGCCACTTTTTCCTTCTTGATCATATGGTTATCGATTTCAATAGTATATTGTAATTAAAATAAGTATCTGATAATAAGACTTAGGCACTCAATAGAATCAAAAATTGGAAGTAGACTTGTTTGCATGCCCGGTATGTTGTGAACCACTGATAAGGAAAGGCCTCCCAGGTATTAACTTGTGAGTTAGAATACATAATGACAACTGTAGGTATATATACTTGTTTCGTTTTTCTGGATGTCTCTTTCAACTGGTTTAGAATTTACTGTCTCTTTTAGCTTGTACGTTTGGCGTAATACCTTTGAACCCTGCAGTCCAGCAATTTACCGATATGGTTTCAAATGTATTAGATGCAATAAGTCATTCTCCAGCAAAGACATCTATCTTGATCTCATAGTTACTGTTTGTTCAAGGGGATGCACTGAGTCAAACCAACTATGACTGAGCTATTCCAATAAACCTAAAGTGCTTTTCTATTCAGAAAAGACCGTGTAGAGAACTTCATGACTTTTGATGCTTGTAAAATTGATTCTTTATACGCGTTTAGATGTATATTTTATGAACAGAAGCCATCATTTCAGGTTGAGAGGAAAAAAAATATTCCAAACCCAGTTTCAATGCTTGATACTTTTCCCTAGACGCTCTTCCAGATCTTATTATCTTTAAAAGAAGGTGTATCATACTGCTTATTTATACCAATAGCCTTATGGCAAAATGGCACTACCCCTGGTCCTTTGGGATCATGGGGTTCAAGGTTGGGGGTTCAAAACTCCCAACTACTAGGGTCGTTATCCCTAAAAAAGTTTCTTGGTAAAAAAGGTGTATTATGCTGCTTATTTTCTTACTAGATCTTGATCAAATATTACAAAGTGAAAAGTAGACCATGTTTTGGATATGAGATTTTGAGATCTTTTATCACAAGTTGTTTGGATCTGTTTCATTTTGTAAGATTGAACATACAATGGAAGCAACTTTATTGAATGTCAGAATTGGCAAAAATGGTGTTAGGAGGTTCTGAGCTCAGCATAAATTGAAAGGAAACAGAGCAAGGAAGGGAAGGATCAATTGTATTAATCACTTGCTTCCCTATGCTATGCAGTAATGAATTTATAGAAAGAATCGACTAAGCTATGTAATGAAAAAGTACTGAAATATCCCTTAACGAATATACAAATAACAAATTATTTGTAGGAAGTTTGTTGGGAATTCTGTTGCATATTCCTTGGGGCATTTGGCAGTGTAGCAACTGGTATATCATTCCGTAATATCCCCCACAAGATGGAGAATAGATATTTTCTATTCTCATCTTGGATAACAAAAACAAAAATTGTAAGGATGGAAGGGCTTTTGTGAATATATCCGTACGCTGAGAAGAAGAACGAATGGAGCAAGTCTACAAGAAACCAGTTTGTATTTTGTGGTGGATGAGATGACAATCCATCTTGATATGTTTGGTGTGCTCGTGAAAAATCGGATTCTTGGTAATATGGAGCGCGACTTGATTGTCACAGTACATATCTATTGGAAGAGAAATGGAGAGGTGCAAATCTTGAATTATATATATAAGATAACCATTGCAATTCACATGAAGTTGTTGCCATGGCCCTATACTCGGCCTCAGCGGAGGAGTGAGAGACGCTGCCTATTTCTTTGATTGCCATGAGATGAGTGATTGTCTAAGAAAAATTCAAAATCATGTAACTGAGCGACATGAGTCTAGGCAAGAGGCCCAATCCGAGTATAAGTATGCACGAAGAGTAAGTGAAGAACAAGAAGAGAAAATAAGGTCTTGCCCAGGAGCATTTTTAATGTACCATAGGACTTGATAAGCAGCATGTAGGTGTGTTGTTGTAGGTGTTATCATAAATTGGCTCAAGTTCTGGATTGAATAGCAAAGATCGGGCCGAGTGATGGTGAGGTAGAGGAGTTTACCAACTAAGCGCCGATAGGGGAGTGGATTTAAGAGAGGATCACCATCATTTTTATGAAGCTTGACGTTTGGATCCATAGGTAATTTGAGGGGTTGAGAACCAAGTGAGCCAGCATCGGCTAAAATGTCGAGTGCATACTTACGCTAGCAAATGGAAATTCCTTTAGAAGAACGCGCGACCTCAATGCCAAGGAAGCAAGAGAGATTGCCAAAAGACTTAATTCTGAAGTGATCATTGAGAAATTCTTAAAGAACATCAATAGACTCGATGTGAGAGCTAGCGACGATAATATCATTGACATAGATAAGGAGGGTAGTGAATGATCCATTTTTGAGATGAGTAAAAAGGTTGTAGTCAGCTTTGGACTGCTGAAAACCAAAAACAAGTAAAGCATAAGAAAATTTTTAGTACCATTGTCTCGAGGCTTGTTTCAAGCCGTAGAGACTTTTGTTGAGGCAGCAAACTTAGGATGAAGACCCTTTTGAAAAACAAGGGGTTTGAACATGAATATTTCTTCATTTAAATCGCCATGAAGAAAGGCATTTTGAACGTCAAATTGCTTGAGGAACCAGCCTTGAATGGATGCAATAGCTAACAAAATTCGGATAGTGGCTAATTTCGCCACGGGTGAGAAGGTTGCGGTGTAGTTGAGCCCTTCCTGTTGGGTAAAATCTTTGGCAACTAAGTGCGCCTTGTAGTGCTTGATGCTACCATTCGAATGATATTTGATCTTAAATATATCCATTTGTAGCTAATAGCACGCTTGCCAGGGACAAGGCAACAAGAGACCAAGTGTTGTTGAGTTCAAGAGCAGCTATTTTAGATCGCATAGCCTCACACCAGTTAGGATTTTTAATGGTTTCACCATATGAAGAAGGTTCAATGGGGATGAAATGGCAGATGCAAAAGAAAAATAAGAGGGATATAATTTGTGAAAAGAAAGAGTGGAAGATAGAGGAAAAGCTTTACCAGGTGGATAGGGTGTTGCCGCAGATAATGATGAAGAATGATCATTAGGAGCATGGGCCAGCTGCAAATGAGAAGAATCCATTGTTTGTAAATGAGGTGGGTTGAGTAGGGAAGGGCAGATGTAGCTATTGAGGTGAGCAGGAGTGTTGCGTGTTCGTGTGGAACGTCGAAGTGGCGCTTGTGGAGGTGGTGAAGGTGCTTTTGGGAAAACTCTAGGTGCTGATGTTGGATGCGGTTTGGCATGGAGAGTTCCTTGAGACATGGGAATGGTGCATGTGGAATCATGGCCAGGTAAGGAAAAATTAGGGGATAGTGTTGGGGTGGAGAGTATGTCTTGTGTGGGCAGAAGGGAGGGAGTATGAAATGGGAAGAGTGTTTCTTGAAAAATAACATCGTGGGATATACAAATTTGATGGGTGTTGAGATTAAGTAACTTGTAGCCTTCAACGTCAAAAGGGTAGCCGAGAAATGCACAACGTCGACTACGAGGATCAAACTTGTGACGATGTTGGGAAATAGTTGATGCAAATGCAAGGCAGCGAAAAACACATAAATGTGAGTAAGAATGTGGCTTATGAAAAAGTAATTCATAGGGAGGTTTATTTTAGAGAAGGGAAGTGGGAATTCGGTTGATCAAGTAAGTGACGGTAAGAACACAGTCGAACCAAAAACGTAGGGGGATTCGAGATTGAAATCAAATAGCACGAGCAACCTGAAGAAGGTGTCAGTGCTTGCACTTGACCAAGCCATTTTGCTGGGGGTGTTTCGACACAAGATTTTTTGTGGATAATGCCTTACTCAGAGTAGAAATCAGCCATGAAAAACTTAGGTCCATTGTCGTTACACAGAATTTTTACTTTGGGTGTTGAATTGATTTTTGACTAAATGGCAAAAAGATTTGAGGCATGAGCGAGCATCAGATTTCTTTTTCAATAAATAGACCTAAGTGCATCATGAATAGTCATCAACAGTGGTGAGAAAAAATTTACTACCTTCGTGTGCAATAATGGAATGAGGTCCCCACAAATTACAATGTATAATTTCAAAGCAAGAAACAGTAATATGAGTGCTAGAAGTAAAAGGTGAACGAGTTTGTTTGGCATGGGGACACACTAAACATGGTAAAATATGCTTTGTATTCATTCGTTTAAGTACTTGAGGATCAGAAATTAATTGCATACGATCTTGTGATGGATGACCCAATCGATAATGCCATAAGTGTCATGGACACTATCGGCAGGTCGTACAGAAGCAGAAAAGTCGTTTTGTGAATGAAAGTTTTGTGACAAAGTGTTGGTTAAGGCTTGAGGAGAAACGGGATTGTGGAGGAGGTGGTAAAACCCATGTTCCATGCTACCCTTCCCAATCGTTGTCCAGGGAGAAAGGCCCTGTATGAAACATGAAGTAGACAGAAATATGAGACAACAATTTAATTCATGTGCAAGCTTACAGGTAGACAACAAATTAAAACTAAAAGATGGTACACATAGAATGTTATGGAGGAGAATGTTGGCTGTCACTTGCACAGTACCAACGTGAGTGGCAGCAGCGATTTCTCCATTGGGGAGTTTGACAGTTTGTGAAATAGTAGCAGTGATTGTGGTAAAAATGGAGGTGTTGCAGATCATATGATCCGTGGCACCCGTATCAATGATCCATAGAGTAGACAAAATAGAAGATAAGGAAAAACAGAGGGAAATACCAGCAGCGGAAGAAGAGTGAGGATGCGAAGGTATAATCGTCTGAATTTGGTTGGCAGATGGTGAAGAATCCTTGTTGTGCAGCAAGGCTATGAGGTTTTGATATTACTCTTTTGTCAACGGCAGACTTGGTTCAGAGTTAACTTCAGTAGAGGAGCCAAGAGAGGTTGTATTTGCTCTTGATTTATGAAACTTGTGGCCGAGAGGGTACCCATGAAGCTTGTAGCATCTTTCAATAGTATGACTAGTCATTTCAAAGTGGGTGCAAAAAGGAGCTGCAACATTGCTTGATTTAAAGCAATTTTTGAATGTATGACCCATGATTTTGCAATGTGTACAATATGGTTTATCTCTATGGCTTGGATGGGGAAGGTGTAGAAAATATTTTTTGACCAGCAAGAGCAATGAAATCAGTGGGAAGGGCTGAGGAAGTAAACAAGCAGTGGCGTTCTTGTTGTTGGATGTAAGAAAAAACTTTGTTAACTAGTGGAAGGGGATTGATTAGCATGAGCTGTTTGCAGATGTTGCCAAAAGAGTCACGAAGACCCATTATAAATTGGATGACGCAGTCTCGCTGGTATCGGTCCGAAAGAAGCTTGGTTAAGCTACAAGAACAAACAGGTAAGGGATCATAAACAGATAATTCATCTCAAAGAGATTTGAGTTTACCGTAGTAAGTGTTTACTGAATCATCATCTTGGGTAAGAGTTGTCAATGTCTTCTTGAGTTCATAGATACGCGTGCCATTTTGTGGTGAAAAAAATTCCTGTAACTCAATCCATATTTCATAGGCATCATCTACAAAGGCAATAAAGGATTGAAGAGGCAGGCTAATGGAGTTTTGCTACCAAGACACAACCATGTCGTTGCATCTTTCCCAGAGCTCAAAAAGAGGATTATTAGAGTTAGATGGTTTGGTGAGGTTCCGTTTAGGAATCCGAGTTTGTTCTTGGCTCGAAGGGCATGATGGATTGATGGAGACCATGTAGAAAAAAATTTGACAGTAAGGAGTTCTGTGACGAGCACAGTGCCAAGATTGTCTGACGTTTTGAGTCTATAAGGATTGATTGGGTTTGCAAGATTGGTATATTTGGTGGTGGGAGGAGGAGGATCGACGACAGCCATTTTCACCTCTCTGATACCATGTCAGAATTGGCAAAAATGGTGCTGGGCGATTTTGAGCTCAGCGTAAATGGAAAGGAAACAAAGCAAGGAAGGGAATGATCAATTATGTGTATTAATTACTTGCTTCTCTATGCTGTACAATAATGAATTTATAGAAAGAATCGACTACACTATATAATGAAAAAGTACTGAAATATCCCTAAACGAATATAAAAATAACAAATTATTTGCTGGAAGTTTGTTGGGAATTTTGTTGCATATTCCTTGGGGCGTTTGGCAGTGTAGCAGCTGGTATATCATTCAGTAATATTGTATGTTGGTTTATGGAGTCTCATTATGATCTTGAAAAGATAATGTACCCTTTAAATTGTATATTCATCTGATGGAGTGTAATTAATCTCAAGCTATTATCCTTATGCATCATTCTTTTACCTAGTCCATTGCCTTCTATATTTTACTAAATATTTAGAATTTCATATTCAGTGCAGTTCCAAATGGCTCGGGAGTACTTTAAATCTGCTGGAGGTGATCTTCTGGTAGATGTTAGTTATGGGAGTGGTTTGTTTTCCAGAAAGTTTGCTGAATCTGGGATGTGTTCTGGAGTCGTTGCACTTGATTTTTCTGAAAATATGCTTTGTCAGTGCTAAGATTTCATCAAGAGTGGTGACACTCTTTTAAACACGTAAGTTCATTTAATCCTTTTGTAGGCTGGTTGTGGCTTCTACAACATAAAAGCATTCGGTATTCATTTATGGGATATTATGCAGTAATCTTGCTCTTGTAAGGGCAGATGTTTCTAGGCTTCCCTTTTCATCAGGCTCAGTTGATGTTGTTTATGCTGCAGCAGCCTTACATTGCCGGACATCTCCTTCTAATACCGTAAGTATAGTTTCTTCCTTTAATTTTCTTCTGAAGTTTGTCAGTGGTATGGCTACCATTTTCTAGAATAATTGGGCTTTGGGTAATTGACAACCATTCCTCTACTTCAAGCCAATAATAATGTTTCCACACTATGTCCATTTAGAATTGAGTTGGTCTGAGTTGCTCAATATTTGACATGGATGCACAAAAAATATGGAAATGTTAGCTCAAGTTTGGATCTTTCCACGTTGGGAGACTAGTATGTGTGGAATGGAATGACTACACATATCGGGAGATTAGTTTGCTTCCTACTATATGTAATGGAATGATTACACATGTCGGGAGACACTAGTAAACTGTTCCTAGTATGTGTGTAATGGAATGACTACACATGTCGGGATACTAGTAAACTGTTCAAAGAGCCTGGATAACTTGCTGAAAAAAAGTCATGTTTGTCATGATTTAAAACATTTAAGAAAAAAAAAAAGGATTTCTGTTTTCCTGTTTGCCATCCTCGGAAAGACCATGAGAAAAACCATGTCGTGCTGTATTCTGAATGTTTTATTTTCTCTTGTTACATGGATTTATCATTGTTTAAAAGTACTTGTTGAACAAATGATATTCCAAATATTGCATATACTTGCCAGGTTGCCAAAATCACTCATATACTACAAAGTGGTGGAGTTTTTGTGGGAACCACATTTCTGCAGTACAGTTCATCCACTCCCCGGATATTACGCTCTTTCAGGGTGGTAATACTTGTTCAATGTGTAACAACCGGGCTTTAAGCCCAGCCCGTTGGAGAAGCCCAGCCCACGAGTGGATAAGGAAGGACCGAATGACGCCGTTTGGTGAAGGGATTTATTTTTCCCTTTTACGGAAACACAGTTTCTCTTCTTCGCGTTGCCTCCCCCAGTTCTCTGCAAATCCGGATCTCACTCACCCGTGCGCACCAACCCACGACTCCAGCAGTTGTGTTTCATCTCCTTTTACACTCAAGGTTCGGCTTTTACTCAATTTTTTCAGATTACTCAATCGGGTTCTCAGTGTTTTTTTTCTTATTCTTCATCTCTTCACCGTATGCTCAACTTAAGGTTTTGAAACTTCAAATTGTTCTTCCATTGCAGATTTGTTTCGGCTTCTTGAACAGAGTGGTAACTCCTCTCTTTTGTTTATTGTATTTTATTTCTTCTCCTTCATTCTTCTTCCGGTCCTACTCGTACGGGCTTCACTACCATTTTCGGTTTTACTTTGCTTTGATGCACACACGCACGCTGTCTGTTTAGCCGTGCATCTTTTAGTCAATTTTTTCCCCTTTACGTAGACCATTAATTTATTCCAGTAGAAAATTTTGTGACTTTTATTTCGGATTGATGTTTTTAATTGTTAGAGCAGTGGAGTGTGTTAGAATTAAGGTTGTGGATGGGTATAATCTTGGGTGTTTTGTGAGTCGGTGTTTGAAATATTATTTCAGACTCTTCGGTGTGAACAATGGATGTTTTGGAACTGGTTGTATTGAAGTTTCGTGCAAATTTTGAATTGTTGAATGATTAGAGTAATGATGCGTGCACTGAAATTGTCTTATTCAAAGGTTGAAGGTAGTTTGGGTTGGATTATGTTTTAATTAATGAAGTTACTGTTGTTGGTTTTGGAAATAATTATAATTGGTTTGGTGTTATAGAATGTGGTTGTTTTGGGTTTTAAATGTGAATGGGTGAAGAGAGTTGTTCGGGTTTAATTGTTAGGATAGTTATTGTGTTGTGAAAGGTTTGTTTTGATTTATTACTTAATAAATAACAGCCTACTAGATTGGTTATTAAATGTTGGATATATGTTCTTTTGTTTAGGTGGTGTTACTATTAGAGTTCCAGCTCAAGTTGTTGATAATACGAAGAAGTCAGGTAAGCGGGGTTCATATACTAGTTTTGCATAAAACAAATAAAATGAGGTTGACTTTGAGAATAAATGTGTTTATTTTTTTTGAAAAGAGATGATCTGAAAACAATCTCAGATATTTATTCTGCATATGCATAAATTCTACATAAGAGAAAGTGTTTTTCTATCATGACTGGTGTAGACATGAGCTAGTTTTGTGCACTTTATTTCTGAACTATGTAAAAGAGCGAATAAGGAATTCTAAAAGTTTTGTTATGAACAAATGAGAATGTTTTGTTTATGTTTATCTCGAACATGTGAAATGATCTGAAGCTTTTCAGTGTTTTGTTTTGATGTGATGTGTCATCTGAAAACATTGGCATGAAGTTCTGATTCGGTATATGATTGTAATCGGATTTTCGATGAAATCCGTTCTGTTTCTGTTAAGGCCCAGCCACGGGTATAATGGTGGTTTATAACCCTACCACGAGGGTGAAACATGGTATACGGCCCAGCCACGGGTATAATGGTGGTTTATAACCCTACCACGGGGGTGAAACATGGAAAATGACCCAGCCACGGGTATAATAGTGGTTTATAACCCTACCACGGGGGTTAAACATGGTATTGTCCCGATGTGATATTAAACGATGATAAGATTATAATATTTCAGTTTGGAAATGCCAACGGATGTTCTTTTTGGAATAAGTTTATTTTTTTTTTAAAATGTCGCTCTAAAATTTTCGTATAAGTTTTGTTTCTGCATTCTGAAAGTAAATGTTTTGTTCGTCTTATCAAATGTTATAAATGCTCATGTTTACATGCTAGTATATGCTCTCTGCTTGCTGAGTTGTTGATAACTCACCCCGTTAATCTTCATAATATTTCAGATGACATCGATGGCTCAACTGAAGATCAGTATTAGAATCTATGGAGAAGATTTGCATTGATTTGTTGTTGGGTATCTCATGATATTAGTGTTGGTGTTGGAGGTTAATTATCTTTCTTAAGTTTGCTTCAATGGATTTAGACGGTTTATGGAGGCTATGTTAATGTTTTATTATTTCTAGTTGTTATTTGAGATATGAAGAAGAGTTGATTTTATTTGGGTTGTTGGATTGAATATTGGATAAATGAGTTTATTTGATTTATTTAATTGAAGTATTTACGTTCGATTTGAGGTTTGGAAAAGAGATATATTCTTGAATTTGGAAGTACTCTAGCCTTGTTAGAGCTGATTATCAAGTTTTAGGAGTTAACTCTCCGGACCCTTGGGGTCGGGGCGTTACACAATACTTTCTGGGTCTGATCAATCATAGACATAAATCCTATCTGGGAGGTTTTAATATATTTTCCTAGATTGTGCTTCATTGTCTTGGCGATTTTCTAATTGACTGAGGCACTGTAAATGTTAGGCTACTCTTACTATTTGACCAATTGCAAAAGAGCTACAGTGGATCCATATTGAGATTTGGTTGTGTTTCTTCTCATAATTAAGAAAGAGCTCTCAAAGGAAACTTCTTCACTAACATAATTGTAACACCTTAACAGTCCATACTATTCCATTATAATTAAGGAATCTTTTTTTCTGGGGTCTAATCTATATTCACCTCTTAAAAGAGAAGTCAATCTAATGTGTTATTCTTAATTATTTGTGCATGGAGAATCATGAGACTGTGCACCTATAACCAAATGACTTCCCATCATATTGTCATATTCCCACATTCTTCTTTCATGTATTCCCCAAATAGACCAAAAGTTACTTTTTGGTCAGAGACTACTACTGGTCTCAGGTGATGTCTGTCTTAGCTGTCCGTCTATGGGTGGATCTATTACAAAATTGTTCAAGCAATCAAGGGATCTAAGAATGTTTTGATGGATAGTTTAATTAACACCTCTTATATGCCATCAAGGCTGATATTTACAATTTTGTGCACCAGATTCACTTCCGAGAAGGACTAGGTTCACGATATGGGGAGGGAGAGTGTGATTCAGTTCTTTCTACAGAACAACTCCCACTATCATTATCACCAACAATGCTATGATATTATAATACCAAAATAAAGGGTATATCTAATCCGTTCCTTTAAATCGAACCTGCTGTAATATAGTTAAGACATGGGCTCCTATGAAGAGGGAGCTCATTCTATCCTCGGATTTTGGTGTTTATTATGAGAAGGTTCTTCCATGTGACAAAGCCCTTATAAGCAAGAGCATGCAACTACTAAAAAAATGAAAACTCATGGTGAAGTTGTCTAGCCATAAGTCTGTGTGTATTCTTCTCTGTCCACCCTTTAAAAAGAGTCTTTAAAAAAAAATAAAAAGAGTCTTACACATGACCACGTGCGGCTCACACGCTGACCCACCTTCCATTTGTTCTTGATCAAACTTCTCTATACACGTCTGGATCTTTGACCTTTGACCACCAAACAAAAAGAATATTACTTTTTTTTTTTTTTTAAATTTTTATGGGGGAATATTTGGTCATTTCCTAAGCACTAGCCTTTGTTTGCTTGAGGGCTTTAGTTTGGATTGGACATCAGTGTTAGTATCCCTTGCACGTGGCCGGGTTTCTTGCTTTGAATAATTAATTCCATCCCGCTTTATATGGCACGTGGAGTTGGCTACCTCTTTAATTTGTTGAAAGCATTTTCCTTTTAGTTTTAATTCTACCTGTTAAGTCATGATTTGATTATTATTAACCGATCGAACGCATGCATCATGCAACTTTCTTTGGTCGGTGCTCGTGATCATGATCTAGATCTAGGTCAGGCTTTTATCGTCCGAAAGTTCACTTCTTTTTTCAGGGGTTCTGATTACTTTATTTCTTTTGTCGTTAATTTTGGTTTCTTTTTATGGATATTTTGTTTGTCTATGTTGCAAATCATGGGTATCAAAATTGCCCATAAAAAAAAAAACAAAAAAAAAAAAATGGGTGTCAAGATTTTCACATTTTTCTCATCACGTGGCTTACATTTTCTCCTGGAATTAATAGGTCTTTTAATTTGAAGAAGACTACAAACATATGATAAGATATATTCATCCAAAAATAAAAATTATATCCATAAAGAAATTTTAATACGTATAAATATAGCACGTACAACCAAAATAAACAACATGAATCTGGCACGTCATGATGAACCGCTTAATTTGATTATAATTTTTTTTTTAATGAAAAGGGCCGAAACTCTAATATATTTTTATTAATGTGTCTTTAAACAATAATATATATCCAAAAGGGGCCGAATTAGTTTTAGTAACTTAATTTCTTGATTTTTCTTTTTAGGCATACATGATTTAACGATATTATGTAAAATAGTAGTACTATTAATTATATTTTTTTTTTATTTTCTAGGCCAGTACTAATTAATTATATTTTTGTTGCAATTGTATATCTACTAATTAACACACCCGGCCAAAACACTATTAATGTGAAATGCTAATTCTACATGAAGTGGTATAAAAATCAAAGGTGTTGCATGCAGGGGTCTAATTTGAATTTTTATATAAATATTGTAATGGGCCGGTCTCATGATAAGTAGTACTGGTCATGTGCTGTTTACAGCACATGACTACTGTTTCGTAAGTAATACAACTCTTAAGGAAATGAAATTAAGGAGATCAATTAATAAGAAAGATCAGAAAAGTTCCTACGTACGTACGTACTCCATTTTATTAATTAGTTGAAAATAGGCTCAAATGTAACTAGCTAAAACCTTGCCATTTTTTTTTTTTTGAAAAGTAAAACCTTGCGATTAATAGTTCTAAAACCTTGGTCGCTCGCTCGATCGAGCAATCTATTTCAAACTCAAGACCAAATTCCTTCCTCTAGATTCGTCCATCCACTACTACACGTACGATGGGAATGATCTTCCTAGAAAAGTAGATCTAGATCATGATCATAAACTCTAGCTATTTCCAGCTTGCTTTTTGGTAAAACTTATATATACACGTACTTTACCCAAACTGTGATTTATAATCGAATAATATAGTAAACTAATTAAGGCTCGGTTTGGATATATAGTTCAGATGAGATGAGATAAAATATTTTAAATACTAATAAAAAAATTTAATTAAAATGAGATGAGATAGTTTGTAAAAAAAAATATATGTTTAGATAGTGAGATAAGATGAGATAGTTTTGAATTTTTGGGATTTGATAAAAGAAAATACTAAAATCCCAACTAGGTATTCCCAGCTGGGATCCCAAATGGCTTTTTTGTTTTTTTTTTTTTTTTTTACTTAATGATTAAGTAAGTATTTTTTATTGATGTTGTAAATTATATTTAAAAATTATAAAAAAAATGCATAAAAAAAGAAAAAAAAAAAAAAGTAAACACACTGGGCGGGATCCCTCATGTGTGGGTGTAGAAGCACTCTTTGATAAATGGATGGATCCTAGCAATGATTGAGTAATAGTTATGAATATATTGATAAAAAATAATATTTATGAGTAATTAAAAAAATCTATGATAAATAAATTTAAATCCCAAAATATATTGGGAAGTTGTTGACTAAAGTTTATAATTTCTCTTTTTCAAAAGATATTTTATCTATTTATTTTTTTATATATAAGAAATTCGTCATTTTTTATTCTAATTATAAATTATAATAATTTTGATTATTGTAATAAATAAGTACATGAATTATGTTGTAGATTTGTTTTAAATAATTTATTAATTTCAAATTTTCTAATAAAATCCCAAAATGCACTTCTTTTCAATACTTACAAAATTATCAATTTCTTTGTAAAAATATATTATTCTAATAATAATTTATTGATTATTCTATTTTAATCACAAAGGAATTTTCTTTTTATTGTGTGAGATGTTTTTTACTATTTATATCAGAAAGTAATGAGATGAGTTTGAAAACTTATAGATAAAATCGAGATATGAAATTAACCCTTTAGATAAATAAAACTATCTCATTTATACAAATGAGATATGTGAAGATAATAACAGTAAATATCATTTCTCAATATATATAATATCTCTTAGACGCACCGCAACCCTAATAATATATAATGTTTAGTACTCATAGAGGCTCAAGATCGAAGCGAGGTCGCCCTCAAAATTAGCCTTAAAGCCCCCGTAATAAATTAGGTCATTAATTTTGCTTACTAGTGCTTAGTGAGTTGTTTTTGTCTGTCAAATGTTTGTGCATGACAAGACCACATTAATGGTATTATTATTAATTAATAGGCAACAGCTAGCTTAGCTTCTTAGTGGAGTGGTTGGCTTTTTATGTTGCCATGTTTGATTCCCCAACAACCGGGTTTCCTCGTACATGTCTTAATTTGTTGTGTCTTAATTTCTTACTTATCATCGTGTCAATGTTTAGGCCAGTGATGCCCGTACGTGCATTAATATTTGGTGATTCTGGCAGGCCCGATACAAGGAAATATTCGATACCTTTTTAATTTAATACTGTTGTGAAACAGCACATGCATATATGCAGCTGGCTTTAGTCAACTTGCATATATATAGCATCAGATCATTATTCATGCATGAAATCATGTGTTTGGTTACCGATAAAAAAGACGTAATTTGAATATATATTATAAATTAGATTTTATTTCTAGGACTAATGACATTATACAGAACTATATATATATATATATGTATGCTAGTACGTACGTAGCATTTGTATAAACAGAAAAATACTAATTATATATATATATATAAGAAAAATAAGAACTTTTAAAAGTGGTACGATCCCGTTTAATTTCTTTCAATTTTTTTTCTATTAACTAACTTGGCCGACTAATTAATATCAAGCAGTACTGACCGTAAATTAAGCAGCTAGCTTGATTCCATCAACACTCTGGAACAAACTGTAGCCAAGTCCTAAACTCAAAATTAATGTCAATGACAATCACGCATACTGTGGTTAAATATTTTGCATCCAGAAATATATACAAGCCTTTTTTTTTTGATAGAAAGCAGAACTTCATTAATCAAATGGAAACAAACCAGTTACAGATAATTATCAAGCCATAAAGCTTGAGAAATACAGTCTTGGACACAATCCCACCATAAAACAATATTGTCAACCCTACACACATTTCGAGCCAACATATGAGCTACCATATTCTCTTCCCGAAATACATGAGAAAAAATACAACTTTCAAACCTTGAAGCAAGCTGTTGAATATCAGAATATAATCCCCCAAGCACAAAGTCATACATAGTACCCTTCTGTAAAGCTTCAATACAGAGCAGACTATCACTTTCTACAACAAGATTTGAGAGTCCCATGGTAACACACAATTGCAGTCCTCGTAAAATTGCCATCAGTTCTAGAGCTTCAATACCATCCATATCAGTTTCAGCTTTACTGACAGCCATTAACACCCTACCAGAAGCATCCATTAGAACAGCTCCAATACTTGTTTTCCCCAACTCAGAAAATACTGCACTATCAACATTCAATTTAAACCAACCAGATTCAGGAGGCTTCTATTTATAAAGTTGCTTCATCTATACCCGGGTCTGCTGTTTAACCTGAGCAAAACTTCTCAAAACAGTAAAAGCATTATCTGCTACATGTTTAGGAGTTAATAGCAACTTATCAAATACAAATTTATTTCTGCGAAACCAGAAACTCCATGCCAAAGCAAAAAAGACTGATAGCTCATCATACTTTTGCTTTTTACATAATTCCATAGCTAGATCACAGACAGTTTTACCTTGATCAAAACACAAACTCGGGAAATAAACATGCATTAATCCCTGCAAAGAAGCACAATTCACTACAGCATGAGTAGAATCCTCTCTATCTGAGAGGCACAATTTGCATATATCCTCAGTCAAAACACGCTTCTGCATTAAATTAGTAGCTGTAGGAAGGCCATTTTTGCAAACACGCCAAGCAAAAATCTTTATCTTGTGAGGGACCTTCATTTTCCACAGGTGCTTCCATAATAAATTCTGATATGTCACGGTTGATGATTCAGCAGTTTGAGAACCCATCTGGTAAAAAATAAATCGATAACAGCTTCTAACACTGAACATTCCATTCCTTTCATAAGCCCACAATCTCTTATCTTCACCAATAGTAGAGCACAAGTGAACTTTGAGAACATCAGTTACAACATTTGGATTTAAGAGAACCCTAAGCTTTGCAATGTCCCACTGCTTTTCATTCGACAGTAATAATGTATCCACTGAAAGCATCCGAGTATCATCCCTTACCAAGTTCCCTTCAGCCACTAGAGAGTTATGACCTGGAATCCACCTATCTTGCCAAATATTTACACTCTTTCCATCCCCTATTCTCCAACTACACCCTGCCATGAGCCATCTCCTTGCTTCACAAATGCCCCTCCATGTATAAGATGGACATCTACCAGTCCCAGCTTGCAGAAAACTTGAATGAGGAAAATATTTAGCCTTCAATAATCTATGCATAAGAGAATTCTCATCTTGCATTAAATGCCATCCCTGCTTTTCTAATAAAGCTAAGTTAAAGCAAGTTAAATCCTTAAATCCCAAACTTCCTTTAGCTTTCCTCTGACACATTCTATGCCAACTCAACCAATGAATTCTCCTTTCATTCCCTACTTGCCCCCACCAAAACCGAGCCATCATCCCCTCCAATTCTTTACACAAACTACTTGGAATAAGAAAACAACTCATAGTATATGTTGGTATAGAGAGTGCTACTGCCTTTAACAAAATCTCATTTCCTCCTTGAGATAATAATTTTTCTTTCCAAGACTGTAAATTCTGCCATACTCTCTGTTTAATAGACTCACAAGCACGTTTTTTACTCTTCCCAATGACAGAAGAAAGCCTAAGATACTTCTCATACTGTTGAATTTCACAATTAGCCCATAAATTCTTTATCTCAGATCTAGTGGCTACATTCACATTACCACTAAAAACCATGTCAGTTTTAAATGTATAAATTCCGCACAGATTTTTTATAAAAAAGTGAACTCCACTATAGAAAAATGTAAAAAACTTATTTTTTATTGATAGAACCCACATTTTTACTAAAACACAAAACTTATACATTTAATTTGAAACTTGTAACTAACATTATTTTGCATTAACCGGCCACACTGTGTCGATCATGACCTTTGCAAGTACTTTTTATCTCCATTTTGGCAATTACTTGGCTCGTAGCTACGTTAACAAACGTGTAACTTTCGCATACATATTACATACACATGACATACATACTTCTTTCTCTGTTTCAAAGTCCTAATGCAAATGGCCAGTTCCGACCAATTTCACCAATTGTACGAGAATCAAAGAAAATAAAATAGGCATGCAGCTAGCTCCTAATTCAAGAAGATCAGCTTCTTTAGTTTGGAACTAGAGCTCTCTAGCCAAGGAGATTAGAAGAATAGTTTTAATTAAAGGTTATAAAAATGAAAAATAAAACTTGGGAGACACGGGAACAGCGCCCACGTTCCCCTCATATCTTACTTCCGATATATATTAAATATGCGCGCGCGCGCGCGCGCTCTCTCTCTCTCTCATATGGCATTATTGACAACATGATGTGTACCTCTCCAAGTAATAAATATAGCCCCTTTCCTCTCTTGTGAGCCTCCATAAATACTCATGATATTCTCCTTGCCCTAGTCCCTCTCTCTCTCTCTTCCTCTCTTCCGATTCACACCGGCCCTTACGTTTGAAAGGTGCAGCTCAAAGGGGGTCTGTCGACTCTGAAGCTCATGTGTATGTGATCATGGTATGCTCTCTCTCTCTCTCTCTCTCTCTCTCTCTCTCTCGCAAAGTTTTTATATAGGGACATATTCATGATTGGTTTTGGTTTTGATGGCGCATATAGGGAATTCAGAAGCCTGCATGGTTGGAAGCCCTCTACGCTCAAAAGTTCTTTGTTGGGTGTTCCTACCACGAAACAGCAAAGAAGAATGAGAAAAATATATGCTGTTTGGATTGTTGTACAAGTATTTGCCCCCACTGTTTGCCTTCACATCGATTCCATCGACTTCTTCAGGTTCGTCGTTATGTATATCATGATGTTGTCAGGCTCGAAGACCTTCAGAAGCTCATAGACTGCTCCAACGTTCAGGTTACCCGAATTAAACAGAAGTTAATTATAATTCCAACATATATATATATATATATATAATATTTATTGCTAATTTTGCTGAAACTTCATTAGGCTTATACAATCAATAGTGCCAAAGTGGTGTTTATCAAGAAGAGACCTCAAAACAGGCAATTTAAGGGGTCCGGGAACTATTGCACTTCTTGTGACAGAAGCCTCCAAGAACCCTTTATCCATTGTTCTCTAGGGTGCAAGGTATGCATATTTATATATCCAATAATTATTAAGGTTATACACTAAAAATTGATAACATGATCATATACGGAGAAAGGAAAATTTCGTTTTTTGATTCCGACTTATGTATATATGTAGGTGGATTTTGTGCTGAAGCACTGTAAGGACCTCTCTCCATACCTGAGGACATGCAATTCTCTACAACTAAGCCCCGACTTCCTGATCCCACATGAGGACATGGGAGACGAGGAGATGACAAATGAGACACCTTATTCCACAATTGTGGACTGTGAGTACGAACCGATGATGAGCACGTCTTCGACGGGTTCATCAGGATCCGAGAATATGAGTCATCTGGCATACACTCAGAATAAGATCGTCAGGAAGAAAAGAAGCGGACTTTATCTGTGTGCAAGATCGGCTAATAGTGTTTCTGATCACGAGGATCACATGGGTACCAGCATGAGTAGTAGAAGAAAGGGCATCCCGCACAGATCTCCTTTGTGTTAATTAGACAAAACCAAAGATCACATCTTATCATGACTAGTATACATGGTTTTAATTTTATTTGATAATTTGACTGAATCCTTCAACAAATTAATGCCCTAGATCTTTCTTTCTCTGAAAGTTGAATCTTATTATTATATATATATATATATATATTTATATCATGTTAATTTAGTCGCTTGGTCGGGGGTTTTGTCTTAATTGGCATCACGTGATTCCCAATTCCAAGTTATGGTCTGTACATTAATTTACTTATAAGGTTTCTTCAATATAATATAATATAATATATTTATTAATAACGTTATTAATTGAGGTCCTGAATTAGAGTGTCTTTTGATCTGTACCACACTGCATGGCATGTAATTGCCTAATTAGTACAGGCCAGATTCATTTGCACAAGTTTTATTTTATATATGGTATATTTATTCAATGTGTACTGCAAAGCCATTTTGTACACACCAAAAATACAAGGACGAAAAGGGAACATGTGAATTGTCCTCATGCCTGTGCCTATATATATATCTATATATATAATCTTTGTCGCCTTGTCATCATGGAGGTACTAAAGGCGCTTCCGCTAACTTTGACTACTACAACGCCTGCATCACTGATCTTGAGAGAGAGAGAGAGAGAGAGAGAGAGGTGTAATTTGACCAGTCAATCATCCACAGTTTTAACAGCGAGGATACATACAAAGAGAATATGGACGAAAAGGTAACTATACATGAATAATATATCAATTGTTTCTGATCTGTAAAGCGTTTTTTCTTTTTTCTTTTTTTGTCAGGAAAAAGGAGAAGGAACAGAGATTCGAGTGTACTAGTGATTAATTTCCGTTAATATTGCAATATATTCAAGGACCCCACTGTGCTATATACTCCTTAATTTACTGATCCTTAGAGTCACGAGTAAACTGATATATCTTATTTCTTAATTCCCATGCACCAATTTTTGTTGGCTAGTTGGTATATGGTATATTAATATTATATGGTAGGTAGGTCATGATCGAGTCTTTCGATCGCACTAGCTTTGGCCTTTGCTTATAAGACGAGTACTCATATATCTATCTGTGGACCATTATTAGTACTTATAATGGTCGGTCCTCTGTCGACCTGGTATGGGTCATCTAATATTTGTCTCCATACATCACATTAATCATGTTAATTTCTTGTATCGCGCGCGGGTGCATGGGCCCGGCGGGGTTAAACAAATTTAATTACTTACTTTTAATTTACGGCCTCTCGATCGCATGAAAAGTTTAATAGGCCAGCTTGGAGTAGTACTAATGAATACTGACCATGCTGCATGTACGTAAAACATTAATTATATATGAACATTCATTTGCTATATATATATATATATATATATATATATTTGTATTGCATTGATCGAACTCATGAATTACGTACATAAATCTTTGGCTCAAATATTTTCTCCTACTTATGTTTTTTTCTCATAATTATACGACACTACGTACCTGCATCCTCATGCACGCACGAGTACTGTCTACGTGCGAGCCATTCGATCGGCAAGCGTTGAACACCAAACATGAATCTGAATTTAACAGTTGAGTAAACGAAAACTATTTACTGTACTTTTGTTTATTACTTTGAGATACGATATTCGTGTTCCATGTATGACTAGTACTGATCTTAGATTCTTAATTAATTATATATGTATGTCTAAACTCTAAATTATTAAAAGCCGAAACCCTAGCCAGCCTCGTAATGGCCGGTCTGCCGGCCAATACTCTTGCTACGTACTTGAGATTCGGCCCATCACTATTGGTAATTAATTAATATGTTTGGGGTACTAAAACTGTCCTTGATCTGGGTCAGGTGATCAGCGGCCATCATGTACGTTGGCTCTTTTAAGTTTTGCTTGAAATTAATCTGTTTAATGTGGGCTTGTTTTACTACATGTCCCGCGTGGTCAAGGCTGGGTCGGTGTTGGATTTCCAGCACTCTATATTTGCAATTGAAATAAAGCATGCATGTACGTATATACCTGTGTGGTCTGAGTTTTGACTGATAATTACAAATTAAAAAAAGAGTACTTGGACTCTGGAGAGCTCCGATCATTAGTTACCTTTATATTTCACTTCCTGATCATAAGGTCATTATATATGAATCAACATTAATAGCCAATTTACCAATCCTTATTTTCAAGTTTAAATTATCTCCTAATTCTTCTTTCAATAAGTAGAATATTTTGTTATTGCTTGTATTCATAGTTTCCATATATTGACAGTTGCCATATTTTCCAGATTCTCCATCTCTAGAAAATCAGTTACCTAAATTTTAAGAATCTATCTAATTTGTATAATTAGTCTATTTACATTTTTTACATGTTTCCATACTTAGTCTCATGTACATCTATATATTTGTAAAGTGATACACAAATGAATATACGATTTTGAATGAAAATCACTCTCCCTTTCAGTTTTAACATGGTAGCAGCCTAACCGATCCTTACCCCCTGCCAATAAGGCTAACTCCTTGCTCGCCTTGCTCACGCCGTCCTCCTCCAACACCTCCTCAAATCCTTTAGCCCACTTCGTTGGTAACACATTTTCCCCTTCCTCCTCTGATTTTTCTTTCGATTGGCACCACCACTAGGTGGTGGACAGTGGCGCAAGCAACCATATGTGCCACCGACGTGATGCCTTCATCGACCTGACGAGTATTGTCTCCGAGCACAACGTGCAACTCCTTAATGGCCAAGTTGTTCCCGACGAAGGGATGGGAACCTGTGTTCTCTCTCCCTCTCTCAAATTACATAATGTCTATTTTGTCCCTAATTTCTCTTTTAACCTTTTGTCAGTTCCCCAAATTACACTTCATAACTCTTATGTCATTTTATTCTCATCTAATACTTGTTTATTTCAAGACCCACAATCAATGAGGTCGATTAGAGCGGGTGATCTTTGAAATGGGCTCTACATGCCTAAATCTTCTCTCGCTTTAGTTACTCAATCTACTGTCAATAAGACTTATGGCATCAACGTCTATGTCATCCTTCCAGTTTTATTATTCCCAGTCTTTTTAATTTTCCTTGTATTCTCTCTGATTCTGACATTTGTGCTCGATCTAAATACACAAGATTACCTTATTCTATTCATGCAAATAAAAGTGTTTCTCCTTTTAATCGCATTTTTTATGATATATGGGGTGGCTATTATACTTCTTCTCTCTGTGGGGCTCGCTATTTCCTCACAATCGTTGATGATTTTTCTCGTACTATTTGGATATATCTTATGAGTTTTAAATCTGAAGTTTTTACTCATTTAATACATTTTTTTCTCTTGTCCAAAATCAGTTCAATACTACTGTTAAAATTATTTGTACTCATAATGGACAAAAATTTCTTTCTCATCAATTTCAAACATATCTTCAAACTCATGGCGTCATTCATGAACGTACCTATGTTGAAACTCCACACCAAAATGGTGTTACGGAACGTAAACATAGGCACCTTCTAAATGTTGCACGTAGCCTCCGTTTCCAAGCACATCTACCTTTAAAACTTGGAGAGAGTGTGTCATCACCGCTATATATCTCATTAATCGTACCACCAGTCGCATTCTCTAGAATAAGTCCCCTTTTGAAGTTTTTTTCAATAAAACACACAGTTATGATCATCTTCGAGTGTTCGGGTGTCTTTGCTATGCACAAACCCTTAGTGCTCACCGCGACAAATTTTCTCTCTGTGCTACTAAATGTGTTTTTCTTGGCTACCCTAGCACTCGTAAAGCGTACAAACTCTACAATCTCGACATTCATACCATCTTTTATTATCGTGATGTCACGTTCCATGAACATCACTTCCCTTTCTAACATATTCTTGTTTCCTCTCCTTCTCATCCTGTCCTTCCATTACTTGTCCCTGAACCTCATTTTCACATGCTACACAAGCATCAGGTACTGCTCACTCTCCGTCTGCTTTTCTTTCATATTCTCATTTTTCTCCATCTCATCTCATTTTTTTAACTTCTTTAACCACTTGTATTGATCCCTCATGTTATTCTGATGCTATCTGCCACTCTCATTAGCGTGAAGCAATGTCTACTGAAATTTGTGCTTTGGAGGATAACTTCACTTGGACTCTTGAGACACTTCCCCTGGGTAAAAAACCTATTGGTTGTAAATGGGTTTTCAAAACTAAGCTCAATGTCGATAACTCCATTGAAAGGTACAAAGCTTGGCTAGTCGCCAATGGTTACACTCAGGTTGAAGGCATTGACTATTATGAGACATTTGCATTGTTGCCAAAATGAGCATTGTTTGTTGCTTATTGGCGATCGTTGCCACCAAACATTGGCTCATTCATCAACTCGACGTCAACAATGCCTTCTTACACGACGACCTTGATGCAGAAGTTTACATGACATCACCGCCCGGATATTGCATAAAGGGGAGAGACCCGTGTTTATTGGCTCCGAAAACCTCTTTATGGCCTCAAACAAGCCTCCCACAACTGGTTTTTTAAACTAACCTCTATGCTTCTTGATGCAAGTTTTCATGAGTCTTTACTCTCGTCACCTCCACCAGCATTACTCTTATTCTTATTTATGTTGATGATATATTCGTTGCTGGTAACGATATCTCTCAGATCGAGGTTTTCAAAAGACTCATCTCCACCCATTTCAAAACCAAAGATCTTGATTATTTGAAATATTTTCTAGGACTTGAAGTTACTCGCTCTCACAAAGGTATCTTTCTCAATCAGCACAAATATGCTCTTGATATTCTTTTCGATAGTGGACAACTCAATGCTCGAACTGCCCATTTTCCTATGGAACAGCACTTGAAACTCAACATTGAAAACGGCGATCTCCTCCTTGATCCTTACACTTACAGACGCTTAGTTGGACGACTAATCTATTTGACCATTACTCGACCTGACAATGTCTATGCAGTCAATATTCTCAGTCAATTCATGCATGCCCCTCGAGTTCCTCACATGACTGCCGCTACTCATGTTCTTCGTTACATCAAAGGCAATCCAAACCAAGGCATTTTCTTCTCTTCCTCTAGCAATATACATGTCACAGCATACACTTATTCTGATTGGGCCAACTGTCCCACCACCCGCCATTCCACCACTGGATATTTCATTCAGTTAGGGACCAGTCTAATCTCATGTCATACAAAGAAACAAACTACAGTAGCAAGGTCTTTCGCTGAAGCTGAATATCGAGCTATGACCGTCACCACCTGTGAACTCACCTGGTTGAACCAACTTCTCACTGATCTTGAAATATCTCATCTCGAGTCCTTCACCTTACATTGTGACAACCAATCCACTCTCTATATTGCGTACAACCCTGTGTTCCGTGAGCGTACCAAACACATTGAGATTGACTGTCACATTGTTCATGATAAAATTTGCTCGAGCCTCCTTACAGTCGTTTACACTTCTTCCGTTGAACAAGTTGCCGATATATTCACCAAAGCTTTAAGACGATAACTTTTTCATCATTTTACACGCAAGTTGGACATTACAGATCTCCATGAGCCAACTTGAGGGGGAGTATTGACAGTTGTCATATATTGACAGTTGCCATATTTTCCAGATTCTCCATCTCCAAAAAGTCAGTCACCTTAATTCTAGGAATTTATCTAATTTGTATAATTAGTCTACTTATCTTTTATGCATGTTTCCATACTTAGTCTCTTGTACATCTATATATTTGTAAAATGATACACAAATGAATATACAGTTTTGAATGAAAATCACTCTCCCTCTTAGTTTTAGCAACTTGAAGAACAAACCATTCTTTTTATCACGATCGTAGTAAAACACAATTAATTATATGCCTTGTCGATCTAGGGAGGTCAAATTTAAAGCTGCTTCGTGATGGTGTAAAAATTCTTGCATGTCATCTGCATACGCAATGACAAAACTTGATGGAGTTGAGTTCATGTAATTATTCTTAGAAGACTAGTGTATATATTATATGGTTCGATTGGATAAAAACTTGAAGAACTAAAGATTTCATTATTTGATTGGATAAAATAATTATTTATTTTGTCTCTTTCTTGCTCAGATGATCTACATTCTTGCCACCAAAATTAATCAAGGCACAGAAAATTTTATTTTTCTTGCTGATCAGATGCATGCCCCATTTGCGCGCACTCTCTATACACCAAATTAATGGGCACCTCTACACACAGTACTGATGATCATGGGATTCTGTGTTATTTTGTTTCAAGCATGGATGCATTCATGACTTTTCTCTTATTCGATCTTCTTCCTTAAAACGAATAGAACAGAAAAAAACAGACAGAGAGATCAGATAGAAAGTACTGGATGATTCATGTGGGTATACATGCGCAGCTGCGTGCTGATTTGACAAATTAATAAGAAAATCCATCATTTTTTTAAGCAAAAATTAGCTCCTCAATTAAATAATTAATTAATGCGTACGGATGATCCTTAAATATTAAGGATTATGTATGGAATGTGCGTGCAGTGCAGCGCTAGCAAAAGAAATTGATAAACCAGGGCCAATAAATTTCGGGGTACTATCATCATGTGTCTTGCTTGCATTACGCGTTAATTCTTGTAAATAATAAATAAAAATCTGAACCCGGTGCATGGAACTGACCCAAGTTCCAACGTCCCAATTCGATAATTTAATTTTGATTTGAGAGATTAGGTGGAACTTCGCTAGCTCTGAATATTACATTTAACAATCCTTTTAGCTGCCGTTGAGCTATCCTCTCTTGATCTATGTCAACATGATCTTCTAAGATTTTTAAGCTAGATATACATTAATTTATATTTATATATTTAAAGTTTTGCTTCTTTTTTATAATGTAAAACAAAAAACAGAAAACTATATGTCTTTCCGGATGCTGAACATCATGAACAACTAACTCACTGCGACATGATCACGCATGCTGAACATCATGAGCAACGTCATGCATGTGTCCGTCTCCGGCTATAGAGCAGTTTTTTTTTTTTTTTTTTTTCCCCGAGAGAGAAGAAAAAAAAACTCCATCTGCAAACAAGAGTATTTAAAAATTAAAATAATGGAAAGGGCGAGGCAAGCTGGCCTGCCTGCCTCATGAGAGAGCCTGAGGATGCAGATTGATAACGTCTGATCGAGGCAGCCTCGAATTATAAACAAAACTACTAACGAATGCATGTATGCGCGCAAGATCAGGACAGCTTGACACGTTTAGGCAGGCTAGGCCGGCCCTGCTTACTCTTTCACAAATACGGTATGAGAGAGAGAGAGAGAAAGGAAGGTGACGCGGCTATGATCTCTCCTTGGTTTCATTTTTCTTTTCTTGTGTTGCACTCCATGCATCGGCCTTCTCCTACTTCATTATAATGCGTATGTGTCTACACTATTGTCCAAAACAACCATGCATTTCGAACAAGAAAATTAGAAAAATAACGAACCAAACATCCTTGCCTAATTAGTAGGGTTTTGCGTGTCAAAAAGACCAGAATTAATTAGCAAGCTAGACATATTCCATAATTCAAAGAAGCATCATCATCATGTCGTGGAGTGGTTTAAGCTTAAGGCCGCCGGTTTCCTGATCTTATCTGCCTAGCTACAACTCAAAGCAACATTTTGCCTTTGCTTATTATTCTTGTTTCCTTTGTTTGGATGTGAAACACACCAACTTTTTTTATGCCGCTTTCTCATGCTTTTTGTTTTTCTCTTACTTGTAGTGGTTGGAAAGGAATTCACCACAAAACAAGATTAACGAAAGTTTCTGATGAAGTTATTTGATTAAAGATATTTACTTTAAATCATAGCCGTGCATTAAAATTTTGGATGGGCCATGATTCTCTACCCTCATTTAGTGACATGATCTGCATATTGACTTTGTTAGCTAGCTTTCTTATCCTGAAGTACTAGATATAGGTGGCCGGCCGAATCAAGCAAACGCACCCTTCAAACTCAGAGATGAGTACTTCTTGCATATCTTAAAGCCTGTTAGGTTAAAAGCAGGGTACTCTCATTTATGCACCTTAACTATTACGTCCCTTTGCTGATGGGGGGGGGCTCATTTTTCTAGCAGAGAAGTAGTACTGTTTCTTCTTTGAAACATTTTTATTTATTTTCGTCAGTTATGGTCATGGTTTCATCTGTTATTTCTTTCCACGAACTTGGACAAGATGAGGGCCATAGATCAAGAGGGAATATTATTGGGCAATATACTAATTGGATATATATAATATGCTTAATTAACTGATGCTAGGCGCCACCAACATATTGCTCCACCTTTTCTAGTTCGATCTTTATGATTGGGAAAGCTAACCGACCTTTCTGATATAGATCAAGTACTATTACAACCTATATATATTCGATTTTACATCTCATTATATATAATGCAATTGCAATACAATATATATATATATATATATATTGATCATAAACGTACGACTTGCATCATCTAATAAATTTAAAGGCCTCCTCATGATCAATATCTCTTTTAATATATTATATTTAAGGTAAATACCACAGATTATGCAAAGATCATGATACCAAAATAATGGATAAAAAAATTGTTGTAAATCTGTCTTAAATAGAAAAATGATAAGTTTACTACCCTCCTACTACTTATTTACTACTCTTTTTATATTTTATTTTTTTAATTTTTTATTTTACTTAATGATTAAGAAAGTGAATATTAATAAAATTATATATTTTTTATTTTTTTAATAATTAAGATTGTTAAAAAAATAATTTAAAAATAAAAAATAAATAAATACACTAATAAATAGGTCTTAATAATTTTTTCTTAAACATCATTCCATAGAAAGGAAAAAAAATCTTCCACTTCACAAAAGCGCCAAAAGGTCTTTTCGTCACAGCCAAAAAAGAAAAGAAAAAAACACGCACACGGACGAACCACGTATGGAGCTAATAGTGTGTAATGTGGTTTCTTTCCGAACATGGTGCCACACTGCCTAAAAACCAGAGTGTTTCCAGCTAAATCACTGTCACTCTCTCTCTCTCTCCCGAAAAACCAGAGTGTTTCCAGACTCAGGAAGCGGAAACGAACAGGAGCGAACCCACCATGTTATGTCTGAGACCAAACTCATCGTTTTTTCTTCTTCTTTCTTTGTCTTTCTTCCTCTTCATCTCTTCAGCCTTCGCAAGCTCTCGGGTTCACCACACGCTACGTAGTCCAGGTGATTTTAATGGTAATTATTTCGTTTTTTGTTTCCTGAAATCTGTGTTTCTTTTTTTACAACAATCTGTTTTGTAAAGGTGACTCTGTTTTTGGTATGTGCCTGATTTTGGACGTTATAGGGATTTTTGTTGAGAAAGAACATGGTGGGGTGGTGCATTGGAACACAAAGAAGTCTGTTGCGGAGAAGAGTGCAGGGAACTCGTTTCTGATATTGGCTGAGACGAGGACACTCAGGAAGGACCCTCTTGACGGGTTTAACCGCTACACTGGTGGCTGGAATATCAGCAATGAACATTACTGGGCTGTGAGATTTTTTTCCTTCTAAAGACCTAAATATATTTAGCTCTCATCGGTTTTTTTTCTCCAATTGAAATTTAACAACTTTCTCCAAGTTTTTTATTTTTAGTTACAAATATTTTGTTTTACAAATAAAAAATTGTGATAATTCATATCACATAATTGGTCATATCTTTCCACCAGGGTTTTGGTTTTATTTATATAGGTTGTGAACCCTTATTTTGATATCCTCTTCTATTTACAGTGCATTTTGGTCTCTTACTATTTTTTGTATTGAATTAATAATGGTCCATCGTCTCATTTGGATCATTTATTGGCTTTGAATTTTTATAATTCTAGGTGAACTCTGTTTATGACCTTTGTCTATTGTCTACTGCTGAAGTATTGTCCATGAATTGGTCAGTACTTGTAATTTGCTTATACTTTTCTTGATTTATTTTACCCCGCAGGCTAAAATTATGTATTGATCTTCTGGTCATTAGTTCCTCTAGCTGATTGTCTTGCTCAATTAGATTTTTTTTTTTTTTTTGAGCTCTGATTATCATCTTATAATGCAGTCTGTTGGTTTAACCGCGGCGCCATTCTTTATCATTGCTGGCGTTTGGTTTGTGCTTTTTGGTCTAACCTTCTTCATTATCTGTCTCTGCTATTGCTGTTGTCCAAGAGAGCCTTATGGCTATTCTCGAACAGCCTATGCTCTGTCGCTTATTTTTCTCATCCTCGTCACCCTTTCAGCAATGTATATCTCTTGCCTTCTCTATGTAAAGCACACTTACCAAAATTTTAAGTTCCATCATATAATTTCTGAGATTAGCAATTTCTGACTCAAATGTTTTTTTCTCCAATTACAGTGCTGGATGCATAGTTCTGTACACTGGTCAGGGCAAGTTTCACAGCAGTACAACCAACACACTGGATTATGTTGTGAATCAGGCAGATACCATTGTTGAAAACCTCAGAAATGTGTCAGGTTATCTTGCTGCAGCCAAGGGAATCATAGTGGATTCTATATTTCTGCCATCAGAGGTGCAGCGGAGCATTGACATTATTGAAACAAAGATCCAGTCTTCTGCTTCCACTCTTTCTCAGAAGACTTCAGATAATTCAAAGGATATACAAGATGGCCTGGATAGCGTGTAAGTATAAGCTACTACAACTTTTTCTGGTGCTCAAAATCCTTTTAGGTAACATTTATCTGATGTTCTGCTATGCAGAAGACTGGCTCTTATCATTGTTGCGGCTGTCATGCTCTTTTTGGCATTTCTTGGATTTTGTGAGTCTTTTGTTCTCTTGGACTAGAAGAAGAATATTCTCATCATATGGCTTATTATAGTCGTGGCTTATTTATTTGTTTTTATATCATTGTTATGGCTACTTGTTGCAGTATTTTCCATTCTTGGGATGCAACCTCTGGTATACTTGTAAGTGATTTAAACTAAGCCCTGTTCAAGCTCAATTATTAAAAATGTGGTCATTTATAATTTAGGACTCAGTTCTCTTTTAGTTATCTTATTTTTGTTAATAAACATTTGTGTGGGATGCCTACAGCTTGATAATGATTGGGTGGATTCTTGTCACTGGCACATTCATTTTATGTGGCATTTTTCTCCTCCTCCATAAGTAAGTTATGCTTGGTTACAGTTGTTTTCTATTTGTTAATTCAAAAATTCTAGGTGCAGTCACTTTTGTGCACTCCTTGCGCACTCCACTAATGTGATTGGCTGCGTCACTTTTTTTTAATATAAAATAACTGTTGTGGCCAATCACATCAGTAGAGTGCGTAAAGAGTACGCAAAAAGTGACTGTATTTAGCAGAACTCTTGTAATTTATTATCTATGCTGCCTCTTCATTTTGCTGGTTATAACGTGTTCAACTGTTTTATGGCTTCTATGAAGCAAGCATGCGATTTGTCTTTTCTTTTTGCATTTGAAACTTTAGTAACAGATATGGAATCACTTTTAACAAATAATTTGAAAACTGAATGGGCAAAATGTTCCACTCTTTTTTGTACCTCAGGTTTCTTTCCTGTGATGCGACTGTCTTCTTGTGCTTAGAATTCTCTATAAGCCCTAGTTGTAGTATGATTTCTCCCAAATATTATAAGCAAATAGGCAGTTCACCTATGGCCAGTGGCATGTTTAGAATTGTTAAGCCTTTCCACCCAATTTCTCTGATCAGTGTTTTATGGTTCTTGGAAATACAATTTTGTGTTTATTAAAAGTTAACACCCAAATATTATATATGTTTTGGAAGAAAATTGTACAATTAGAATTCTTATGGGTATGGAAAGCCACATTTCCCACACTGAATAGCAAGTGGTGATGTATAAAAAGTTTAGATGGCGATGGATGGTGCATCATGTTGGAAGGGCAGCATTTAATTCTAGCTCGATTTTTAGATAAATGTGATGTTTAGTGAAATTAGTAGAAAATATACTAGAAAAGCAGCCCATCATTTAGTACAGGCTTATAAAATAAAATATTTTGTGCATGATATTCATGTGCATGGGATTCTATGAACTACCTTCCCTTGCCATTGGGATGTAATTTATTGGCCCCAAAGAATGATTGCTTCCCCACACCCACAAACCCCCCCCCCCCCCCCCCGGCAGTGGCGGTGGTTCTACCTCGGGCTTCTGTAACTATTTTTGTTACTTTTATTAAAAGTTCAAGCTAGTGAAGCATAGGAAGCAAATCCATTGATACACACTACAGTAAAGGATCCAACAATCCCTGCCAAAAGAAACAGAATGTGATGTTAAGTTCAGCTATTTATTATAAACTTGGTTGAGATTTCTCTTATTACTTGTAAAAAAAAAAAGCTTGGTTCAGATTTACTTATTAAAAATAAACTTCAATGAGGTCTTGTGAGCTTTCTTCTCCAGCTGATTGGGTTGTCAACTTTTCAATTGCTTTTTGATTGTTTGAGAGTGCAGAGGACGAAGTACGTCTTTGTTTATAGTTATCCTTGTTCAATTTAGTCCATCAGTCTAAAAGCGTACAAAGATCAACTAATCACAGCTTCTCCGATAAGAAGATGAATATGTTACAGCATTTTTTGTACTTTTGTGACAACTCTGTGTTGCACATTTAATCTATATAGCTAACTACTTCTCTAAATTCATTAGTGTGGTTGCAGATACATGTGTTGCAATGGATGAGTGGGTCCAGAACCCCACTGCACATACAGCTTTAGATGATATACTCCCATGTGTGGACAGGGCAACCGCCCAAGAAACCCTATTACAATCCAAAAATGTCACCTACCAGCTTGTCATTGTAGTTGACGTCATGATCAACAATATCTCTAATGTTAATTTTTCCCCCAAAGCTGGGCCCTTGTATTTCAATCAATCAGGTCCATTGATTCCTGTTCTTTGCAACCCGTTTCATCCTGATCTCTCAGGCCGGCATTGTGCACCTGGTGAGGTGCAGCTGAGAAATGCTCCAAAGGTAATATAACTTAATTATTTAAATTTAAGTTGGAAGTAATGGATAAAGCATTCACATGAAGGATTTTAGTAAATTTCAATCACATTGAATGTCCACCAAAACAATTGAAAACAAAATAAAAAAGAATGTATGTACTAAATAAAATGTGTTCCATGTCCTCAATTTAGCCTAAGTTATCGTTATGGCAATATTCCTTCTGATTTCCAATGATTCCATTTTGTTTGTGCTATGAGGATTCACTTTTCATTTAACTGAAAGTAATATTGATTACAATTCAGTAGAAACAGTAGAACTGTCAACTGCTAATTGTCAACTTTTGACTCTTTAGACTTTGACGTGCTTATATATGGGAACTAATAGAGAAATTTGCATGAATTTCCTTGGCAAAATCCCTCAGCTACTTGTTAGGGTGCAGCCTAGTGGTCAAGCGCTGATTTGGGATGAGCTGTGGACTCGAACATTCTGGGTTTGATGTGCATAAGGGGTTCCCTTGGATTGTCTGATACATGGTTCTGACGAATGGGGTCTGTGTATCTGGGGTGTACTTTCTAGGGGTGGGTCTTAAGGGTCTTGCCTTGGCAAGATTCCATGTCATGAAGAAATACTTCTCTCTCGTGACCAAAACTTACAAACCTCTTTGTACTTCACACATAACAAATGTTTGCTGAACGTTAAGTGAATGAGATTTTCAACCTTTGTTTGAAGCAGGTGTGGAAGGATTATACCTGTCAAGTTTCAGCATCTGGTATTTGTGCTACTCCTGGCCGGTTGACCCCCATCTTCTACAGCCAGATGGCAGCTGCTGTAAATGTGAGCTATGGATTGTATCGCTATGCTCCATTCCTGATTGGTTTGGAGGACTGCACATTTGCACGGAAAACATTCAGAGACATCAGCAAAGACCATTGTCCTGGCCTGCGAAGATATAGTGAATGGATTTATATTGGGTTAGTAATAGTATCTGCTGCGGTAATGCTGTCAATGATCTTCTGGGTTATTTATGCCAGAGAGCGGCGCCATCGTGTATATACTAAAAATCTTATGGCTAGATCCTTGGATGAAGAAGACAAGGCCACATAGAGATATCCTAGTGTAATTATCCATGATAGGTGAAAAAGTTGTTCTCATGTATATTGGAGCGTTAAAAGTTCAGTACAATATAGGTTTTAATGAGAGTGCAATGTAGGTGGTATTTGTCCCTTCATGGCACTTTGTTGGACGGTATATTGATAATGAATAGCCGCTTCAAGGAGAAATGGCCTTTTTAGTGCAGCTCGTATCGTTGGTTGGGCTTGTTTGAGAGGTTGGTTTCTTTGTAAATGCGGTTTGGTTGTTAGTGGGACGGTGTGTCGTATAGCTCAGGAAAAATAAAAAAGAACAAAATGAAAACTGCTAATGGAGTGAATGACTATTTTTTTACTTAATAATAAGATTATTGGACGACAAATTTAGTAATACTATTATAGTCTGTCATGCTATTAAAATTTTCATGTGAGCATTATTTTTTTTTTTTAGTATAACATCATATGATAAGATAGGGTACCATGTGTCTGTACTCTAAAGAACTTTCTAATAATTATTCTTATTATATATATATATATATATATATATATATATATAAAGTACGTATAGGTAATGGGTTAATCTTCATATGAATACACAGATGATGAGATATTGATGTATTTCTAGGAACTAATTAATTATCTTTAAGTTTAATAGAAAGGCATGCAAGATTGCCAAGAGAAGATCAAGGTGCTCAACCTAATTATGGATATCACGGTAATATTGACACTCTTTTAGATATTATTGTATGGTGACTCAAATTTAATAGCCGCTTCAAGGAGAAGTGGTCTCTTATGGCGAGCTTTTGACACTTCAAAGTCAAGGAAAATGTATTAAGATAGAAAAGTGTAAAATAGTTTTTTCACATGTGTATTTATATTTTATTTTTACGCTTTACATTTCATTTGTATTTACATTACATTTCACTTGTATTTACCTTAGGCTGGTTCATTTAGCTCTTATTATAAATACTTGTATTATTTTTATTTTTTTCTCACTGAAACATTTGGGCAATTTCGGGTTTATTGAAATAGAAGAAACTTCTAGTCTCTCTATTCTTGATATGGTATCAGATGTTTTCTATGGTTTCTTATTTATTTTTCTCCCTCATGGCGGCAGAAGTTTCGAATCCTCCTTCCTCTTTTCAAGATGCTATGAGTCCCTTCTTCCTTTATCCCAGCAATAACCTCGACGTTGTTCTCGTCACACAACTCTTGATTGGAGATAACTATCACACATGGTCTCGTTTGATGATCATGGCCATTTCTATGAAAAATAAGTTAGGGTTCATGGATGGTATGATTCTTAAACCAATCTCTACCAATTCGTTTTTCTCTTCATGGTTACGATATAATAATATGGTCATTTCTTGGTTACTTAACTCAATTTCTTTTGAAATCGTTGTTAGTGTATTGTATGTTTCCACTGCTTTTGAGATATGGATCGATTTAAAGGAATGATTCTCTCAAAAGAATGGACCTCAGATTTTTCAGATCCAGAAATCGATTTCGTCCTTGTCTCAAGGACAACTTTCTGTTAGTGCTTGTTTCACTCGATCGAAGGCTCTTTAGGATGAATTGGTTAATTACAAACCAATTCCTGTGTGTTCTTGTGGTGCTGTGAATTTGTTGAATTCTTATGTTCAACAGGAACGTATTTTACAATTTCTTATGGGACTTAATGAATCTTTTGCTTCGGCTAGGGTTCAGATTTTGTTAATGGAGCCCTTACTGCCGATTAACAAGGTTTTTTCTCTTGTTATTCAGAAAGAGCAACAGAGAGAAATTTCTGTTACTCCTCCTCTTGTTGATGCTCATGCTTTTGTTGCTAACTCTAATGCTTCGAGATATATAAAATCTTTCTCTAAGAAAGATCGACCAATTTGTAAGTATTGTGGAATAACTTGTCATGTTGTTGAGAAATGTTACAAACTCCATGGTTTTCCTCCTGGATACAAGCAAAAGTCGTGGCAGCAGTCCATGGCCAACCAAGTTATCCTCAGTGATAAATCTTCAGCAGCATCTAAGTCTGATGATTCTAGCCATGTGGTGAATGTTGTAGCTTCTTCTTCTCATTTTTTTTTTCTGGTATTGTTTCATCTAAACATTCTGTTTTTACCTCTAACAAATATAGTTCATTTAATCCTTCTAATTCTAGTTGGATACTTGTTGGATACTTGATACGGGGGCTACAGACCATATGGTCTCCTCAATTGATATTTTTGTTGATGTCACAATTGTTCTAAATACTTCTGTCAAATTACCAAATGGTCCATGTGTTTCTGTTTCACATATTGACACTATTTATCTTTCTGAACATCTTGTTCTTAAAGATATTCTTTGTGTACTACCTTTACTTTTAAATTGATTTATGTTAGTATACTCACCAAGTCTCTCACTTGTTGTCTTTTTTCTTTTAACCTTTGTTTAATTCAAGACCTAACCACCTCAAGACTGATTGGAAAGGGTAGACAACATGGACTCTATATCTTGCAACAACTAGGGACTTTTCTCAACCCTCATTTGCCATTATGTTTTTCAAATAAACCTTGTAATAACAATAATGCTTTGTTGTCAAATGCTTGTTTTGCTTCCTCTAAATGTTCATTGTTTCACCTTTGGCATAATCAATTAGGACATCCATCTATTTCAAGAATGTCTTTCTTGAATAAAATTGTGCCTAATTTGGTTGTGTCTGATAACCCTTACATTGTTTGTCCTTTAGCCAAACAAAGAAAGTTGCATTTCCCTAATAATAATCTCTCTGACTCACCTTTTGACCTTGTTCATTGTGATGCTTGGGGCCTTTTTCAGTCCCTACTGTCGAAGGTTACAAATTTTTTTTAACAATTATTGATGATTGCACTAGGGCTACTTGGATTTATCTTTTCAAGAATAAGTTTGAAGTTCCTCTTTTAATTCAAACATTCTTTAAAATGATCAAAACTTAGTTTAGTACAAAGATAAAGAAAATTCCTACTGATCATGGTAATGAATTTTTTTTATCTTCATACCTCATTTCCAAAGGTGTTATTCATCAACACAATTGTGTTGAGACTCCACAGCAAAACTCTGTTGTGGAGATGAAACATCAACATATTCTAAATATAACTCGAGCATTGTTGTTACAATCTCATTTGCCTCTCAAATTTTGGGGTGATGCTGTTTTAACAACTACTTACTTAATAAGCAGATTACCTTATCCTATCACCAGAAATAAATCTCCTATTGAAATTCTCTGTAATGTTCCTCCTTCATATGAACATTTGAGAATTTTTGGTTGCCTATGCTTTGTCTCTACCATACACAGAACTAGAACAAAATTTGATCCTAGAGCTAGTGCTTGTGTTTTTCTTGGTTACCTTTTTGGTATCAAGGGTTACAAGTTGTATGATCTCAAAACAAATCAATTTTTTATTTCAAGACATGTCATCTTTCATGAACATGTTTTTCCTTTTCATCCTTCTTACTCTGATTTGTCTTCGTATTCTTCTCCATCAATTCCTCTTCCAATTCCTTCTCAATCTTCAACTTTTGATATGTTTAATGTGCCTTCAACAGTAACTACTGATTCTTCTTTGACTTCCCCTGTTTCAGACTTATATAATACCTTGCCATCCCAACCTCCTACAACAAATAATACTTTACCATCACATAATACTTTACCACCAAGAAGATCCACCAGAATCTGAGGAGCCCCTAATTATTTGCAGCATTATTATTGTAATTCATCTACTACACACTCTAAATCAATTTCTCCAATAGATTTTGTTTCTTCTTCTTTTCCTTCTTCAATCAAATATGATATAACCAATTTTGTTTCTTATGATCAATTGTCTTCTGGTCGTCAATCATTTGCTTTTGCTATTTCTGCTGATATTGAACCTGAGTTCTATCATCAAGCAGTCAAATACTCTCATTGGAGGGATGTTATAGCTGCTGAGATTGCTGCTTTAGTACTTAATAATACTTAGACTGTAGTCAATCTGCCTTCTGGTAAACAACCCATAGGCTATAAATGGGTTTATAAGATCAAGTATCGTTCTGATGGTTCCATGGCGAGGTACAAAGCAAGACTTGTGGCAAAAGGTTATACTCAAACAGAAGGTTTAGACTATGCTGAAACCTTTTCACCTGTTATCAAAATGACTACTGTCATAACTTTATTAGCCATTGCTGCTGTTAAGAACTGGTATCTTATCCAACTTGATGTTAATAATACTTTTTTGCATGGTGATCTTTTGGAGGAGGTATACATAAAGTTGCCTCTTAGTTTTCATATTAAAGGGGGTCACAAGTGTGTAAGTTGAATAATTCCCTTTATATACTCAAACAAGCCTCTCAGCAGTGGTTCTCTAAGTTTTTCATTACTCTCCTTGATTTGGGATTTATGCAGTCTAGATCTGACCATTCCTTGTTTACTAAGTCCATTGATCATTCATTTATTGCTCTATTGGTCTATGTTGATGATATTTTGATAGCTAGTAGTGATTTGGAAGCTGTGAATTCTTTGAAATCCTTACTTGATGCTAAATTCAAGCTCAAGAATCTTGGTTCCCTCAAGTATTTTCTTGGCTTAGAGGTGGCCAAATCACCTAGTGGTATTTCACTGTGTCAGCAAAAATATGCTCTTGAAATTTTACGAGATGCTAGTTTTTTAGCATGTAAACCAATCTCTTTTCCTATGGAGAAAATTTTGAAACTAGCTACCAGATCCTACAGTGTTTCGGAGATTAATTGGTAGGCTTCTCTACCTTACCATTACAAGACCAGATCTGTCTTACTCAGTTCAGAGACTTAGTCAATTTAAGGATCAACCTAGACCACCTCATCTGAATGCAGCTCACATGGTTTTACAATATGTTAAAAATGCTCCTGGTCTTGGTTTATTTTTTCTAACTCAGAATTCACTAACAATCAAGGCTTTTGCAGATTCAGACTGGGCCTCCTGTCCTAACAGCAGAAGATCTACTACTAGTTTTTGTGTTTTTCTTGGTGATTCATTGATTTCTTGGAAAACTAAGAAACAACAAATTGTTTCTCATTCTTCAGCTGAGGTTGAATATAGGGTCATGGCATCCACTATTTGTGAAGTAGTTTCGCTTCTACTATCTGATTTTCATGTTTCTCACTCTCATAGTGCTAAGCTTTTTTGTGACAGTCAAGTTGTTCTACACATCGCTGTCAATCCAATTTTTCATGAACGGACTAAGCACATAGAGTTAAACTGTCATTTTATCCGAGACAAAATCCAAACTAGAGTCCTTAGAACCTTTCATCTTTCTTCCCAACACCAACTTACAGATGTGCTTACCAAGTTACTTGGTTCTCAACAATTTCAGTTCTTAATCACCAAAATGGGAGTTCATTCCATTTACTCTCCATCTTGAATGGGGTATTAAGATAGAAAAGTGTAAAATAGTTTTTTCACATGTGTATTTGTATTTTATTTTTACACTTTACATTTCATTTGTATTTACATTACGTTTCACTTGTATTTACCTTAGGCTGGTTCATTTAGCTCTTAGTATAAATACTTGTATTATTTTTTACTCACTTAAACATTTGGGCAATTTCGGGTTTATTGAAATAGAAGAAACTTCTAGTCTCTCTATTCTGGATAAAATGTCTCCCATACAACACATGAATGCTTGACTTCTTGGATGAAAATCATATACAAGAAGCGTCTCCCCATACAGCACTAAACGATACTGATCTATTACTTTCTGTTCTTATAGTTTCTACTGTCCCTACTATCAATAAGGGAACACAGCTTGCATAGTGTTTTCAACAGTATTAAATCTTGTAATTTTCATTCTGTGGGCAAGCTGAATTTCAGTTCCTAGAAAATTAAGTAGAAAATATTTTTGTGGTAAATAAGACATTGGCCCTGTCACTGTGACTTGTCCTTCAAAGAGAAGCCAGTAAATTGGCGCATCAATTTATTACATCCAAATGTGGCTAGGATTTGAATTTTGGTTCAGATGAGGAGGCAAAGGAGTTTTTCTTGGGACTTGATGAAGTATCTACGCAGCAATCAAGCTGTTTGTGTGTAAAATTGAGAATCTTATAGACTAGCTCTTGTTGGTCTTTCAAGAAAACCGACGAAAATATCTCAAAAAGATTTGATTTTCAATAACATCATTATGGGGGATTATGATTAATTAATTATCTATCTGTCAGGAGAATCGCGTGCAGGCCACACTGAGTTTGGTTCTCAAAATTTCTTGAATTTTTTTCAGCAAAAATTATTTTAAAAGATAAAATAAGATGAGATGAGATTAAAGTTAAAAAGTTGAATAAAATATTATTAGAATATATTTTTTAATATTATTTTTATTTTAAGATTTAAAAAAATTAAATTATTTATTTTATTTTATACGAGAATTTAAAAAAGTTATAATAATAAGATGAGATGAGATGAGATATTTATTTTAATTATCACCTCCTTTGAGCAAGTATTCGTGACAATTGGTCCCTATTCACACGTAACTATATAACTATAATCCATGAACTGGTGAAAATAGTTATGTGTGAGACTACTTTCACCAATGTGTCCCCAACCAAAATGTCGACAAGGCGTCATTGTCTGGGAGAAAGGTGCAACTAGCTAGGTTTCTACTGCTCTGCGCCGTGGGCTCTGCTACTTTGACCCACCCCAACCCCAACCGACCTGCAACTTATAATTAAAGGTGCTCGCCAAGTCTGACCCAAAAGCTCAATATCACCAATCTACACGACCCACCTATTATTAATTAAACTTGGCTAATTTGAATAGTTTGAGATTTTATGATATATATCAATCAAATTAATAGGTATAATGTACTACCATCTATATAATATGATACGTCAATACAGGGGCTTCTGATCCATATAAACGCCTCTTCCAAACTCAATTTGTGTTTACTGTCTGTGGCATGCATGCACGCATCCTACAGACATAGGATTTTTGAAAACCACCTGCATATATGCATGCCTGAAACCTATCCATTCCAAACATTGTGGTTAAGACTATGGTTAACGTACGTGCTTTTATATAAAGAAACACATTACCTTCCTTAACCAATTCCTTGATAAGTAGCAGCGTCAATGTTGTTTGGTCCACACACACTATTGCCAATTCAATTAGTCACTCACTCTTTGATTGTCAACCCGTCCTCCAAAAATAAATCCAGCTTATTTGGTGAGATTTCTTCTATTCATCATTCTTAATAGGCCCATTTGACTCTTTCAACGTGATCAGATACCAAACTGCAACAAGGGTAATAAGGTAATACTCTTGCTCTACTTCTAACCGGCAGCCCGATCGAAAATAGCCTATGACCAAGTTGTTATAAGGCTATGGGACAAGGGCCATTTAGGGAAATCACAAACCGACAAGAAGCTATAAAAAGCCCACAATGCCATTCCTGCCACTAGTTTTGCCACACGCACTCGAGGGGGAAAAAAGAAAGAAGAAAACCAGAGAGAGAGAGATTAGCAATATTCAGAGCGGATTGTTTGGGAATTGAAGAAGTCCATTAATCCATGGCCTCAAAAGATGCAACGCCACATTCAAGGACGTCAACCAGGACATGCTTGTGTGCACCCACCACTCATCCAGGCTCATTCAGGTGCAGTCTTCACCGGAATTCTCATCCCCACAAGGCGGCCTTGATCACTCGACGAAAGGTTCGCGTTTCGCCTACTCGACACTGGGAGGTTGCTTTGGTTGCAAAGGCTAATTATTCGTTGAGAGCATTTCTCCTGCATATAATCATCAGGCCCTCCAGCCATGATCTCCAACGCAGGAGGAATTTCCAACCCAAGCCTAGCAGGTTTTGCGTCATGAATAAAACTTGCAGTGATCATCATCGCATATTTGCAGCTGTTTCTTGATCACCATCATCGTTGTGTTCTTAAGAATAGAAATTAGTTTTTGTATAGGAGTATTAATTTGTAAAATAAGTTTTTCGCATATACGATGGTTTAGTATGTAATTAAATACGAGCAAGCAATTAGCTAGCTAGCTAGCAAGCATTAATTGATTGATTTTGTATGTAATATTTGATCATGTTTGGCAGCAGATTCTCCATGGAATTTTCTTGTTGTTTGGTTTAAATTTGCAAATAGATAGAGTACGTGGAAGAGAAACAAATTAGTGGATTAAGTTTGATGCATATTTCAGGTTTTGTTGGTGAAGAAAGAAAGCTAAAAATCGACCCATCACGTACGGTATTACTTTCGATACGGACATAAGTTAGTATGGGTGAATTTAATAGCTGAATATTTTAAATCGACATCCTAAAACAAAAGAAAGGAAATTGAAGGCGGCCTGGTTTCATACTTGGATATTATATATATATATATATATATATATGTTACTTTGAATATATAATCCACAAATAATAAAAAAGAGATTTTAATTAATTAGGTTAATTAATATATAATCAATCATTGGAGAAAAAATTAATTAAACTGACATATGCTCAGTACACGCAATTCTTCTTCGTTCTTCCCAAAGTCGAATTAGTCAAGAAAAGTTGAGTTTCCATGCAAAAGAAAGGAAATTGAAGGCGGCCTGGTACTCCTAATTCCATCCAGAAAATGTCGATCCTTTAAGGTCAAAGTTCAGACTCGATCACTCAATTCCAATTTCCAAACCACCAAAGTTGTCAAACAGTACGCACCTTGACCATTGACCAGCTGGAAGAAGAAAAAATGTGGGTCCCAAAGTTGTCAATTAATATTCATGTCAAGCTGGCTGTTGAATAGTATTTTTCTATTCTTCTTCAGCCAAAAACCTTAACACATGAAGTGAATACCAGTGTTGATCAATGTATAACATGCGTAGAAGCCCGATCGATCTGGCCACCTTCCTAATTAAGCACAAACAAAACGGGAATCGTCATTGAAGAAATTAAACCTTGATCATAATATATATATATATATGGCAATCTTCTTGCTGATGATGGTCGATACTCTTTAAAGGCATGATGTGAATAATTATGAGCAACTGCATGCATGAAGACTAGCTAAGTCTAAGAGTTATTTCCTTTTGAATTGCATTATGGTTGATTAATGTAAAATTTTAGACTGGTATTTGTGAACGTACAGTATGTGCCGATCGAGTCTCCCTTTTGGAATGTCGACGTATCTGAACAAGAGTGCATGTGATACGTACTTAGCTTGCACATTTGGACCACTCTTAATTGGCAACTCATATCATCAAATTACTTACGACAACGACTTGTAATGGTTGACCCGACTTGCAGGCCGGTTCTATGGTCTTCGGCCATCTTGTCGTTGCTAGCTTTTATATATAATTTATTTGGTTTCGAACAAGCTGTATCTCGTGTATTAAAATTTTAAAAAGCAAACAATTTCTTTTAGAAGTGAATATAATTAATTCTACTTTTAAATTAGTAATAAGCTGGCAATTATCCGAACCGCCCATTTTTATTTTGAAAGATCAGAAGTAGATTTTCCAAAAAAAAACCTAAAGTTTAAAAAAATAAAAAAATAAACTGAACGTTTTTAATTCCTAGTAATGATGAACCATGCACTGGCATGGAAGTCGACATTCAAGTTAAAATTTCTATCATTTGCTAATCAAAAAGATTAGAACATCGTTTTCGGTCGAAATTTAATGAAGAATAGAAATCATTATAATTTAGATTTTGATATAAATTCACTGCACCACAAAAGTATGAATCTAAAACAAAAGCATAACCGAAAGTACTGTACATCATATGTTCATTATATAAGCATAGATCATTTTATCTCAAAGCATTCTAAGTAAAAAAGGTTTGTACGTTCACCTGGTTGGATTAATATGTCAATGCTCTCTTCTTTAAATGACACCTCTGATTCATGAGCGGGGTTATTGAATACTGTATCATGTTCAAACAAGGTCATGATGTTAGAATTTTGAAACACTCTCATGATGGCAAGTCTAGTACCAGGAATTTTCTCAGGGATCGTCTCCCTGACACCAACGCCTTGAGTTTTGTTTGGAATCAAGCTCTTCCCATCAAGATCATTTCAGTTTTTGTTGGGAAGCTTTGGTATAATGGTATCCTCCTTGATGATAAAATCCAACAATGTTGTATCCCCATGGCTTCTAAGTGTTCTTCTTGTCTTGAAGGATCTTGTGAAACTTCAAATCATGTCTTTCCGGATTACTCTCTTGTAAAGACCATTTGGCATTATTCCGCTGCAGCTCTTGGTCATACACTTCTAGGCAATAGTTGTTGGAAGGACATTGTTATCCATTGCTGGTCCAAGGGTTCTGACCAATTCAATCTCCTTGCTCGTCTACTGCCTTGGCTCCTCCAGTGGGAATTATGGGCTAGCTCGCAATAAAGCCATATTTGAGGGCTTTGACACCTCAACTCTTACTGTTATTGTTAAGATTAAGAAGTGGCTTTGAGTGCTCAATCCTCTTCTAAAACCAAAAGTTTTCACTCATAACGATAACATTAAGGTTCTCAACTTTTTACACATCCCTCGTTAACTGTCCGAACCAAACACCATATTTTAGTCAAAGGAATTCCACCTCCTCCAGGCACTCTCAAGCTGAACATTGATGGTGCTTCAAAAAGTAATCCTGAGAATGATGGTTGTGGTTGTATTTTATGTTCCCATAACTGTTCTATCATTGCAGGTTTCTCTTATTTTTTTGTACAAGTACCAACACTTTTGTTGAGTTGTCAGTTCTAAGAATTGGTTTAATTTTATGCTATGAATTGAGTATTTTCAATCTAATTGTTGAGATTGATTCTCTTATTATTGTTAATTGGCTTAATAAAGACTCTGCCCCCATTGGAATTACTTTGATATTTGGGATGATAGTTTACATTTCAATATCTATTTCCCTTTTACTATCAATCATGTCTACATAGAAGGTAATTTGCTTACTGACACACGGTAAGATTTTCTTCTCTTCTTCAACTCTCAAAACATATAATTACTTTATTCTCTCTAGATTGTGCAGGTCTTCCATCTATTCGACACTAATTTTCTAGATTATTTCTTAGTCTTGTCGTACTTTCCTTTTATGTTTTTCTTTTCCTTCTTAGGAACTTGGTTTTGGGGTTTTATCTTTCTACCTTTGTAGCCCCAAGTTTTTCCTTCATGTAAAAGGTATTGTTTTACCACAAGTGCGTGTAATCAATAAAATTGAGGTACCATTTTCTTAAAGAAGAAGAAGAAGAAAGAAAAAAAAAGAAGTAAGTCTGTGTCTCATCCAATTTAGCGAAGACATAATTCCAACTTATCAATTATCATGGATGGAAAAGGATGTTAGACGAACTAGCCGTAAGTTGTACAACCCCGTCTCTACTTTCTGCAATATTATGCCCCTAGACGGGTGCCATTGCTCCGGAGATGATGATTTCCAAGGATTTTATGCTAGTAGTTTTTACCTGTCAATTATATAGATTATGGAAAGTGTCACAGCCCAAGGAAGAAGCTGAGCTTTGGGCGAGAAGGCCATAGGCCATGGGCCGACATTTATTTTCCTCTTATGTTATTAGTATTTTTTATTTATTTTGAGTTGTAATAGATATTGGGCCTCAGCTCATAACAATTGAACCCTTTACATTTAATTTTCCTATAATCTAAATTTGCCCATTATGGAACATCACCATGTAATGAGCATTCCCTGCTCAGATGCAATCTATCGAAATTGCACTAGAAACTTATAGTTCATTCTCTATCTCTCTTTCTCTTCTTTGATGGAGTTGCTCCCCTCGAATCGAGCTATCCTAGAGTATTTTTATCAAATACCTGAGGAGTGTTACAGAAAGATTGAAGGTTTTAGAAGATACTGACATAAGATGTTGGTTACAAATTTACAATATAAAATATCCAGCAGTTGGTGTTGGCCATGATGAATGCAGTGAACCATAAGATAAGTCCAAGAATGCAGATTATTTTGTCTTTCCTTTTTCTTAATGAAAAAAGAAACAGATATTGTACTAGCATAGCATGTGGTAATCCAGACACTGCAACCTAAAAAAAATATTATAGGTAGATCTAAAGATAATGATGAATCCTTCTTTTTTATCCAGAGACTTGAGGTTTACGAATCCCAAACATTGCATCACTTACCCGTAAGGGGAGAAATACCTTCTGCTTGATATTAGCATATTGATTTGGTCCATTGCTTATACAGGGTGCTAATAACTTGATTGCATTATTTATTTTGTTCTTGATCGGTAGAGTTCTGATTTAGACAAACATCTCTATTTACTAAGGATCAAAGAAAAAATAATAACACATCTTAAATTTCCTGACATCTTACAACAACCACCCCTTACATTGAGTAGCATATTTTTAACTCATAAACTGGAACAAATTGGTAGACTTGAGAATGTCCACGGAGATGCAACAAGAAATAAAAACAAAAGATCTCCAAGCAGATATAAATGTTGCTTTCCATCAGCAGAATGAATAATCCAGTATAATGCCTGCTGAAAATAATCAAGAGGTCAATCTTGGGCTAATCTTTCTTTATGGGATTTCTCAGGTCTGGGGTTGTCCTCCTTGGAGTCATAAATGAAAAGGCCAGTAAAGGACAAGATTTGGTGTATGTCACCGTTTAAGTAAATTTACAATACAATCATATTGGAGAAAACCAGCAGACAAATTGCAATCAGCTTAACTTCAATATGAGCTATTGCTGAAAAAGTTATCAAACCTTAAATCTTGACGTCCCAAGAATCTCTTGAAGAAACTGAGGTTGAATCCAAACCAAATTTAGCTACAAAAGCAAACATCCAAAGCTCATCCCTACCTCAGCACTAAGCTTAAGTACCACCTCCAGTGGTTCCCGAGGACTCAGCAACATCCTCTAGTCTCAATGTTATGGCTACTTCTTCAATCATCTTACCTCTATCATCTGAGCCATCCACAGCTCTATTCAATCTTTTTAACCATATATCATAGTCAAGTGGGTATGGGGTTCCACAAAGACTATCAACGTAATCCGCAAATGCCTTCAAGAGAGCTGAAACCTCACCAAGCTTCTGCTGAATCAAACGCATTGACCAGCTTCTTTCCCTCCATTGCAGAGCAGATTCAATAGAATCCTGCTGTTCTATACTTCCCCCACAAATAAAAAAGAGGAGATAAACCAGGCTTTCAGCATCAGATGCTGGACAAAGTTTCCCATGCTGAAGGGCATGAGATGATGAGAATTGTAAATTTATTGCTGGGCTGTCCCTGTCTTCTAGAACTGCACGTCCCCATGATATCGGTACATACAAAAAACTGTTTCTTGCATCTTCCATGTCAACAAGAATTATGTTTTCTGGACAAATATCACCATGTTGGACGCTGGTCATAGCTGCACTTCTTAGAGCAGCTAAGCAGTCTCGGCAGCAGCGGATTGCTTCCTCGGAGGAGAATGGGCCAACCCGAGCAATAACAGATGAAAGTGGCTCACCAACTGGAGATGTCACAAGTATTGGAGTCCCGCACCATGGGTGATCACATCGCCCTCCTGGGCTCTGCTTCATACAGGGACCAGAATGCAAAATGCGGCCAGAGGCAATTATATCCGGCAAATATTTGCTTGAAATTCCCCGTTGCTTCAAAATATTTAGTACTTTTGTTTGCCTCTGTACACTGTACCACAGACTCATATCCTCCCAAGATGGCTCAAGTCTGGATGGATGGGCACCTACATATAAACACAACAACTTCGTTGGATAATCAAGTGAAACAGCGCTGTATAGAAAATTGTTCCCTACTACAAGAGACTCCTGTATTTGGAAACTTTTCTGCCCCTGCCGTTGATCATCCAAAAGCAATATCTCACCCTTCTTAAGCTTCAAACGCAATGCCTGCTTTCTGAGAAATGAATTATCATTCTGGTCAAGTTCAACAATCTCTCCATGTTGGTGACCAGCCTGTTGGAAGGGAACCAATGCAGATTGATTCTCAACAAGGCAACACTCTATCCTACGCTTCTGAAGGCGGAGGCTATGATCTGCGGCTAATGAGGCTATTGACTTTCTTGGTGGTCCATTCCACTGGACTATGGTGTAAAAAGTTGCCAAAAGTACTTGCAGGGTACCCAGGTCTCCCCAATTCGCATTCCCTAATTTGTTCCACATCAGATCCACTGAGGAAACACTAACTTGAGCGTGGGCTTTCATCCATTCAGCCATGGCCTGGTATGGGTTAGATGAGTTAAAATCAAGTTTGCTGAGATCACCACCAAATTTTACCACCCCTCCATATCTAGAATCTAGAACCAGAAGGAAAACAGAATCACTGCTGACAGTACTGATCTTGCTCAAACTCCTAGAAACAAGTATATGAAAACCATAAAATAGAGCTTCACAAATTGTGCCAGCAGAAATTTTCAGCTCATTCTCTGACAATATATCTCGCTTAAATAATACAAACTCCATCACTTGGTCCCAGTGAACTTGCAACTCACCCCGAGGTTTCGACAACAAAGCTACACCACATAGCTCTTTAAGCCTTCCTCTTGATATTGACTTTTCTACACTATAAAACTTAGATCCAGGATGTCGGGGACAAGATACAAAGAATGGAAATGGCCCAGTTCTATGCCAAAAAGTACGCCACAAGCCATTTGCCACAACATGAAGGAAGTCTTCTAGTGCAAGATACTCATCTTCTTTAAGCTCATCAGCTAGTAGAGAACGTGAGCAGGGCATACGGTACAACTGCTGAAATAGCACCCCCTCCAATGCTAAATCAAGCTTGTGCAATTCATCAACCAGAAAGGGAGAACTGAAATGCTGCTCCTCGTTGGCTAAATCTGCACATGAATTCTCAAGAACCCAATCCTCGAGACTCTGTGTGAAAAGTTCCAGGTTGGTGAGTTTCCTTCCATATTCCTTTAGCCCTTTGAACAATTTTCTGGAAGTAGGAAAGAACTTGCTTGAAGCCGAAGTTCCAGAAATACTGTGAGCAGAGATAGCTGCATCCCATAATCACCCATGCATTAGTCATTTCTATTAGATGCATTTCTTAGAGCAGTAACAGAGAAAAGTGATGTTTTCACAAGCGAGCTTTTCTTCATAAGTGAGAAAATTGATGTTAGAACCAAAAAATCAATACTAATGACATAAGTAGATAAGGAATTATCATAAAAACTTCAAAACCTGGGGAGTTTTTGTGGTAGTATCATTGCAACATAACAGGAATACAAACTAATATCTAAGTCACACTGTAGAAATTTAAAGTAGACAATTTTTCTTCCCAGAAAGAAGACAGGCATGGGAAAAGAAGAGAAATATTGAGAGGACCATTATGCCCTTGTAGGAATGTGCTTGTGTCTGTGTGTGGATGTGTCCTGGTGCTTGTGTTGTGTTAACAGATGGCTTCCTCAACTTTCTGTAATTTTATACCTAGTTTGCATGAACTCTAACTTCTTGTGATTGCTTAACTTTGCACGTTTCAATTTGGCACTCGTGAATCTCAAATAACTCACTTCCCAAAAATCTTTCATTATTATCATTTTGTTTTGAACATGTCAATTCCCAGCAGCACATCAGTTTTAAACCAGAGGATGGAATGTATTGTAGTTAACTTATGATATTCCCTTCACTAATTATAGAACAACACGAAAGTATGTCTCCATCAAAGGTAAACCATCACATCAATTGCTCTCCAAGGAAAAAGCCCACTCCAACACACTGCAACACCTAATAACAAAAACGTCAAACTTCTGACTCTACATTTTCCAACACATCACCTCCATTCCATCGGTGGATGTTCCATCTAAAACCATATTATTCTCACCCAATATCCTACTTGTATGTCAATCCTAAGTCTAACTTCTAAATAGTAGAACTTAAGATGTTTAAACAATGACAAAATAACATATCAACATTTATGGTATGGGACAATCATCTTAATCCATAAGTTGAAATCAACCAATAGCACAACATCTCATATGAGATAAAATGGACAAAGCCGACTACAAACTAATTTTCATTTTTTTTATAAGTAGCGAACTACCGATTAATTAACAGGAAAAGGATACAAAGTAAGCCAGTATTGCAAACCAGAGTTAGACTTCCTGAAACTTCCATCCAAGCTTTGCCCAAGAGATAATTCCATATCATCGTGAGAAAAACCTGAGCCAGAATATTGGTATAATGTGCATAAAACTCAAGTTTGAAATATGTTATATAAATGAAGTTCAGGCTGACTAAACAATTAGTTATCCCTTAGATTTAGCAAAGGCAGATGTGAACTTGAAACTCCAATAAAAAACAGCATTTAAGTGAATAATAGAACACAAAAAACATCTCAAAAACAAGATATTCAGTGATTTTATATTTTAACTGGTAAAAAGAAGTGAAAACAACAAAAAATATATTGCAGCTCTAGGCAACACAGATCTTGAAGATCAACATATGAGGCTTAAAAACAAAATACAAAAACTATATAGCTAAACAATACATATAGGCTAAGCTTTAAGATTAGTAATTGGTAACTCTTGCAGTAGCATTGCACTCTATTGTCACTAGAGTAATAATATTTGATTAAACATGTTGGTTATGTTCCCTGCCAAATTAGTAGAATTTGGGTTTAAGAATAATGCTGAACTTAACCCAGTATTAGTCAATCTAGATTCACATTCAAGTATCGAGAAAATGATCAACCTCTTTGATGCACTCATCTCCTGTTCTTAATTAGATATTCACGTGTCATCACAATAGAAAAGAGAATCATAACTGAGGCAAAAAGAAAGACAAACTGGATGACAGCATGTCCAATCTGGATCATATTATTAAATTTCTATGCTCTTTAACTCTAAAATTATACGAGCTTCTTATTGTTTTGCTTCAATATGATGATTGGATAGAGAAAGTTTCCATGGCCAAAACGTATATGTAATTCAACTTTAAGAAGAGAGAAAAATGAAGCAAACCATGGAAGAACTTCAAAACAGGCAAAGTGTTGCCTTTGGATGTAGAATCTCGATAATTATTGGGAACTAACATCATAATATTTGAGAAAAGCTAGATGTCTAAGGGATTCCCAAACTTGAAAAATTATAATTATTTATACATGTAAGAGTTGTGTACATCACTGAAATTTTTTCTATGGTATGTTAAATTGTAAAGCTACTTTTAGGCCTGGTTTGTTTAGTGAAATTATCTCATCTCATCTCATCTAATCATTACAATTTTCTCAAACTTTCAAATAAAATACAATAAACAATTCAATTTTTTCAAATCCTAAAACAAAAATAATATTAAAAAATTATATGCTAATAATATTTTATTCAATTTTCATCCCACTTCATCTCATATCAACTCACTATCCAAACCAGGGCTTAATGTAAAGTAAATCTAACGTATCATATGAAACCATGTCAGTTTATGGATTTATTTTTGTAGGATCTCTTTATGGCTAAAACATTACTCATATCTATAACCTTGTATGAAAGCATATAGATACTTTTCAACAGGACCAAAGTTTAGTTGATTTGAGATTGCCCTTGAAGGGGACCAAATTCGAAAGCCTCCATAACATCAGTATAGCTCCAAATGACAAAAATAGTGACCCAAACTTTCTGTTCAAATTGTTTTCAATAATGGAATCATTCATCGAATGAGCAGTGGTATAAAGACTTGTCCAACAACCACAATCTAGAGTAAAATTGGAAGGCAATTAAAAAAATCATAACAAAGGCTTCCAAGGGAACTCGTCAGATCATTAAGAACTTAGAACACAGAAAGCAACATAAAGGCATTCATGTAACATTGGATGAAAGAAATCAGTACTGACCAGATATGAAATTCTTGAAACTTCCATCCACAAGCTGTTCTGGGTAATAATCATTTTGTTGAGAACCTGAGTCAAGTTAATTGTAAAAGTTGTAATAATAATCCATGACATGATCTAAAATTCAGAAATATATCAACATTCTAAATGAAGAGATACCATATATGGCAGGATAAACTAGAAAAATAATCTCTCTCATCTACATGCAATACCAATGTAAGAATTAAAGGTCAAATATTGTCCTCATTTAACCCCAAGGGGTTGGGGTGAAGGCCTTGGTCTTGGAGTATCACTTCCTTCAAGGTCCAAGGTTCAAAATCTCATGAGTGCAAACAATCCTTTGGAGCCACACCATCTGGTGAAAAGCCAACAATTTAACCAGTTTCGTGTAGGGAAACTTCCAAGAATGCGGTGCACAAGACCGAGGTTTACTCTGCAGGGGTGGGTCCGAAGGGCCCTGCTTTGGAGAGGTTCCTCGACATCAAAAAAAAATATATTGTCCTCATTTCACACAAGAGCCAAAAAAGAGAAAACAACAAACTTGAATAAGCTGATATATATATATATATGGATCTGCATGATGGAAATATCCAATCACCATGGCAGCTAAATTTCTAAGCAGCTCTGATGATTGCAAGCATAAGCTTCTGATTAGCATGGCTTTATATAGATTTTGCTTTGGGGTGTATACTATTGGGTAGACTTCAACTAAAAATTAAGGGGACGCCTAGAGTGGAGACAAGGTAGCATGTGGCCACCTTGCTAGGGTCTAGGACCCTAGGTGGAGGGGGGACCAATAAAGTGGAACACCAATATCCCGCAAGGGGGGAAGGTACTTGTGATACCCCATATGATAAGTGAGGGTAGGTGGTGTATGGATCCCACATTGCTTGGGAAGAAGAAGTTCTTGCTCTTTATAAGGTACCAATAAGACTCCAATTATATCATTGACTAGTCCTTTTGGATTATAGCCATGTGGTTTGGGCCTTCTATTAGGGTGTTAGAAATGGTATCAAAGTCTATCCCAACCAGAAATGTGGGACTTGAGCCGTGCCACCTACGATGGATAGGCCCGATGAGGACATCGGGAATTTAAGGGGGGAGATTGTGATACCCCATATGATAAGTGAGGGTAGGTGGTGTATGGATCCCACATTGCTTGGGAATGAGAAATTCTTGCTCTTTATAAGGTTCCAATGAGGCTTCAATTGTATCATTGACTAGTCTTTTTGGAGTATAGATCATATGGGTTGGGCCTTTCATTGGAGCATTACAGTACCCTCCCCTCCATGGGGTGACCCTCCCCTCCATGGGGTGACATCATAACATGGAAATTTGGACATTTAACAATAGATTGGTTGTGGCATGGAAAATAATCCATGCACCCTAATATTCTACTAAGGTTCTATTTGGAAGTTGATGGAGGGATCATTTGTTACATGGAGGTTGCCACAAGGAGTAAATTTTCATTTTTGTACTCCACAGACCAATTTTATTCATTTCAATGTTAATCTAGTTCCTCTTAGAAACACAATGACCAAGATCCCTCATGTTTTGCAATAAATGGACACTATTCGTTTCAAGTAAAATGGAGATAATCCTCATCTCATGGTCTATGTATTTTCAATGAAGTGAGAATTCCATTATCATCCTCATAAATATCATTTAGTTTGTACCATTATACACACACAATCACCATAATACAGATAGAATCATTCAATCCAGAATCTCACAAAAGTAAAATGCCTTAACTACACTTTAAAGTAAAACTAATTGCTACTGAATAACAGTCTATATGTCCACCAACTACTGATTGGTGGTTATACCACAGATTGGGTAAGAGGAAGGAAATGGAGTACTAATTATGCAGTGAATCCAATTGGACAGTACCTAAGAGTTAAATGGACTTCCATTCTGTCTTGAGTGATTCACTCACATGGTATGCAAAGTTTGTCATGACATGCCTATACTACTGTCCACTCAAGAAAACTTGATTGAGACATTTTAACCAGCATGGTTATTGCTCAGGGCATTGCCTTTTTGAAAATGGCCATGTCCCCAAAACAGGCAATTAACCTGGAAGTTATGGAAACAGAGGAGTCTGAGTATGAGGGTAATGTGTAGCCAATGAACAATAAGATTCATTGAAAAAGAAACAAACACTATAAGCTAGATGCCACTATTCCCTCAAGGGAGAGTATAGTTATAAGGAAGATACATACCGATTCGATCAGTCAATGCTGAGTTTATCAATCTGACTGTAGACCTAATGACCATTATACCCTCTAAGGGAAAGAGGATTTTCTCACATATGAGTATGACTGATCCCCACAGCATTGTAAATTTTCAACGAAGCACAACCCAGAAGACATGACACGTTATAAGCTTAAAAGCAAAAATAAAACAAAAAGAAAAAGATACCATTCTTGTTTTTTTTAGAAGAAGCAGAGATTCTCAGTTTCAACATTCTGTTTTCATTTAAATCATACAGTACTGGCTCGACAAATACTACAAGCGCCAACACAGAGAACAATTTGTAATTTGGTAAATTATTTCAAACATTACTCACCGAATTCCATCTCGAAGACCCACAATACCCAAAAGCAGAAAAATTATTGCAAGAACTAATTAATCCGCGAATCCCTGAGAACTTCAAAACAGGCATTCTTCAACCCAGATATTGAAATGTCAATAAATGATGATATGGACCATCATTGATACGCCACTAGCAGTGGAAGAATGTGGCCAATGAGAGGGAACTCAGGTAAATGAGAGATCTTGAACCTCTTTTTTTCCTCAAAAGTTGAAAACTTGAAATTGAAAATGGGATTCTCGTTGAAGCTAGCTTATTGTCGTGGCTCTCGTTGCTGTTGTATTGCGTTGGTTGGCAGGGAAGCAGCTAGAGGTGAAGAGCGAAAAACACTACTCCTTTTTAAAGCCTTGGCAACAAAATACATCCAAACATAACAAGGACAGGCAACAAAGCAATGAAAGGCTGAGTGCGAATGAAAAAGAGAGAAATCCAAGCCGTAGAGACCGTGGTCCGCGAGTGAGCTTTGTCTGTCCCCACATCTCTTCCTGGCAGTCCGTCCCATTGACAATGATGTTTCCATTACTCATTGTGTCACTCCGCACTCCCCATCCTGTCGAACGTGCACTATAAGTGGCCCCTGATAGAACAAAAGAGGACACGTAAGCCCAACGCACCTTACCTGGACGTAGGCCCAAGGGCGAGGGAGTTTCCACGAGGGGAGAAATGGGCAGCCGGCGTGGGAAAGCTGCCCGAGGACATAGTGGCTGAGTAGAGCATGTCTTGTGATTGGTGAATAAAATAAAAGATGTGTTTTATACATTGACTTCCAAATAGAATTTTACTATAAGAGTCGCATATAGTATCGGAGCTCTCACTTTTCATGAGTCCATTATTTAAGCAGCAGCAAGAAATTAGAAATCTCTAATTGCCTTGGACAGTTGTACTGTGGTTATACTCCAGTCTCCATATCTCATTTGCCATGGCTATTTGTTTTTTAAGGAATTACTACTAAAGATGCCTGTTTTTACAATCCATCTCCTTCATGCTTCATCTGAATTCACCCATACTTTGAACTTTGAAGTCCTCGTACCTGTGTGGAGATAGAGCAAAGTTTTCTCACAGATTTTATTATTTGTTATACAAGAATCCCAGTTTGTCTGTCCAGTCAGCAATGTGTGTTTTTTTTTTTTTTTTTTCCTAATCAAGCATGCATATTATAGATGGAAATAATATTACAGAGATACATAATATTTCATTGAGAGTCACCCTGCTACCTATTGCGCCATAAAATGTACATATCGATTTTTTGATTGATAAATTTTATTTACACTCCAATCTTTTTGAGATTGTAAATTTAGACCAAATTGAGCGTCACCCTCCAGATTAGCTGGACTCTTTTTGAAGATGTTTTGTTTACACTCCAGTCAGCCGTGTGTTCACTGTATTGGCTGGCGAAACAGGTCGGTCAATCAATTTTCAACTTACAATGGGATGCTGATTTTAGAGATTTATTTAGGAAAGAAAAAAGTAAAATTGAATTCAATGTTGTACTATTAAATAAATGGAAAAAAGGTAAATAGTCAATTACACGGGGGCATACCTCCAGCTAATTTTGCCACACAGTTGGTCCCTATACCATCAATCGATACAGTGACATCTGATGAGATATTCTCTGTTTTTATGATGAAGAAAAACACTTGATTATTTTTATTTTCAAAGGATTGGGGAAGTTTCATTTAACACCCACGAGATAAAATTATTAGTATATTTAAATGATAATTAAAGTTGAAGATACTCACAAATTCGATCATAACCATTTGATTGCAGGGAAAATATTGTTGATTAGCACAAGAAGAATAGAAGATTGCTTTGGAAGACAACTCTCTTGTCGGAATTAAAACCTACATCCGTATTTAATTACGCAAGGGACAGCCACCAACTCACAATTTGGTGGCATATCCCTCAATAAATTATTAAATTGTCCTACTTTAATAAATTAATTTTTTTATATACAACGGGAATGAGGATTTTAAATCTAAATTTTTAATTTGAAGAACCGGATGATATCTCATTAGACTCTTAACAATTTTTTATTTTGTTAAAAAGTTAGTAAATTTTAACAATGACACCATTTGAGGGCTTCAACAATTAAACGGATGTCAGTTGCTTTGCCTATTAAACTAGAACAAAGTAGCCCCCCACCCCATACTGCAAGAAATGAATGATAATAACAATAATAATAATATAGGAGTGCAGGCTGTGTTAATTACGGTCCAAAACTGTCGAGCACAACGCCTAGCATAATAATTTGACCAAAATCATTAATCATATGTCAGTCCGCATGATCGATTGAAACGTAGGCTTGCGAATGCCGCATTCACTAATCATCAAATCGTCCGGGGATGCCAACGAATGTATTCCTGATTGATCTCCTCTTTGATTTTAGAGATTAATTTGTCTAAAACTTAAACTAAATGGACCATTTTAATAATCAAAACCGCCTGGTTTGGATAGAGAGATTATTCAATCTCATCAGATCTCATATCATCTCATCTCAATATCTAAATATAAAAAATACAAATACTTTTTATTTTCAAATTTTTAACTTTTTCATTTAATCATTATCTAATTATTATATATTTCCCAAACTTCCAAAAAAAAAAATTCAAATTTTAAAACAAGAATAATATTAAAAATTATATTCTAATAATATTTTAATTTTATAATATTTTTATTCAACTTTTTTTTCTCTCATTTTCTAAAATCTCATAAAACATTTTAATCCAAACCACTTCAAATTCATCTTATCTCAACTCAGTATTCAAATCAGGCTGAAAATGACATCCAGTGAGACCATTTCTAAATGAGTTCTTCTATAGAGCATCTACTGTAGCAGTGCACATAATGCACACACTACGTGAATGCTGTGTTTGTATATATATGTGTGTATATATATATATATATATATATATATATATATTTTAATGCAAAACGTGCGTTTTCATTTTAAGGTTTTCTTCTTCTCCAATGCATTCGAATGTGCCCCACTCGAAAAAGCTCCTCTCCCTCGCTCGCATCGAGTCGTTCCTCTGCCCATCGCCACCAACGACGCCGCCTCAGCTACACTGACTGACGTTCCTTCGTCTGCACAACGCCGCCACTCCCCGCGTCGCCCAGCTCTCCTCCCTCCCCGTCGCCTGCCCATATTCTTTTGTTCCTCTCCCCGCCCCCCGCTTCGCCCCCCGCCCCCACCACCAATGTCATCCATCCTCTCCCCCAACCCCACCCCCACATCGCCCATCCTCCAGCCCCACCCCGCGTCACCCAAACAATGCCCTAGTTGCCCCGCACCACCTCTGCCCAACACCCCTGTTGGTTGCCGTCGACCCTCCATCTGCCCATTCTCTAATTGGGAAGTTTGAAAAGGTAGGCCGAGACCGATTTATTCTCTATTCTCTCATCTTCCTCTCTTACTTCTTGTTTGTATTTTTCTCTTTGTATTATGCATTTGCATATTTTGCTTGCTTGTTGGTTGGTTTTTTTGAGTTTTGTGGATATTATGCAATGAGATTGGTTCATGTCTCGTATGCCGCTTACGAGGGCATTGGTTGGGATTTCTTAGCCTTTGATGAAATTTGAAGACATAGGTCAATGCAGTGTTCAAATATTGGACTGAAATTTTCGATGTCTACATTCACTCACCCTTTTTATTGTTTCGTTTTTGTTTTGCAAAGCATGAATTATGAAATCTACAAACTAGAATGTATTATTACAATCTTTTAGCTTGTATTTCTTGCTTATCTTCTTTTGATTGATTTGTGTGGATTTGAATGCCACATTAATATTGCTTACCTTGCCGCATACCTGGCGTGACGATTAGGAGGGGATTAGTTAGGTTTCCTTGGCTCTTGGTGAAATTTAAGGTCATGGGTCGATTCCAGTTTCAATAATTGGATTGATTTGTACATGTATTCTTTCATTCCAATATTCTAGTTGTGCCACATTATGACTTTGATCATAACTTACTACGTCATCTTGATAGGTCCTTGAAATTTTTTTTAGGAATTTTATATTCTATAGGTTGTATCGTGTACATGATAATGTGGGCTCATGTGTTATTTATACATTAGTTAAGCTACATAATTTCTGAACTTTATGATTTTCCTATGGTTGCACTTATATTTCATCTTCCCGTTCAGAAAACATTTTCCTTTCATTTCTGAATGCTATTGGATGTGCTTCAAAGGGTGTTTTGGTTTCAGCTTCAGTCTGTCGTCATGCTTATATGCTTGAGATAAATATTGGTAAAGATCTGTGTTGGTTATTTGTTGCAGGCCCATAATAAGTTATTTCAAATTTGCTCCATCTCCTTATGAACGAATTTTGATGGAAAGAAAAAGTTTCGAGTGGTGTGGTAATAAGGTATATAAACAATTTCTTATTAAATTTTTAAATTTGCATCATCTCCTTTTTAGGTAATTTACTGTGTGTTCTCTAGCTTTTTTTCTACCTAGAGTGAGATGCTGGAGAGTGGAGGTGGATGGTTTAGGTCATACCTGGTACTCATGTCTTGCTGTTTGCACTCTGTTTTAAACACTTGGTGAATACGGAGGATCTGTAAATTTGTCAAGAACCTTATGAAGTTATGATGGTGGCTATTTTTGTGATTGTTTTGAGATATATGGTTTGTTTTTGTGTTTCTGGGAGATATCATGATTGGTATGTCTTTGTGCTAGATTTCTTTCAATTTGGTCGATTTTCCGTATTTTTTTTTTCCATGGGTTTCCTTTTTCTATCTTTTTCATTTTCATTCCCTGGATTCGTTATCTGAGCCTCTAAAGGAATCTTGAATGGCCCTTCAAAGTTCAAGGATGAATTTTCCAACCCAATAGTTTTGATATTATGAATTTGCCAACACCATATTTTTTTTTTTTTTTTTTATAAGTAATTTGCCGACACCATAATTTTAAGGGAAGTATTGGTTGAGGGCCTTGAAGGATGAAGTGTTGTAACTAAGCAGTTATTGAGTTCTAACAGCTTTAGTAAATTTTTTAGACTATAGTTCTTATAAAAAAAAAGTGTTCAGACTATAATTGATTTGCTGTTATGATTTCCATTTTTTTTCTTCTTATTTATGGCTAAGATATATGCAAACTTATCAATTCAATCTACTTGATAGTTCATAAGTTTTAAGTTTAAATGATAGATCAGAAATGATGTAATTATTGACTATATTTTGTACTACATTAGCGTGTTGGTTTTCATATTTAGGTAATGCCTAGATGGATGTTCTCTCCTTTTAATCTGCTTTTGAGATGACATTTATGACGAAGAATTCGGCCATCAATTTGTAATCCTTGAGCCAGTTCAAGATTTTAATCTTTAAATTAGTTTTGCAGGTATATCTGGGGAAAAAAAAATTATATTGAGTGTAGTTATAATATTTACTTAGGCGATTGACGTTAAAAGGGCAGTTTTTTAATGAAGAAGCTTAAAAAGGTTGAAAACACCTGTTTACTGACAAAAAAAAATTAGAAAATCCACCATCTGACACAAGATCTCTCTGTCTCTGTGGATCATTACTTTGTGATGGCTTGCCCTTTCAAATGTACATTCTAAGGAAAAATGCACTTTCAACCCTTTAACTAACAGAATTTTTGCACTCTGTAGTTGTAGCGTGAAAAGCGTATCTCTTTGGTTTAGTTTTGAGTTGACATGCATATATGTTTATGATGCCACTTACTAGCCCAAAGAATGGTTTCTTATTTGCTTTACTTACTCAAGTTAGCCAACGTTTATCTATTGGTGTAATGATGGAGTATTTTGACTATTAAAGTTTCATCATTACTCCTTTTTGTGTTCCTTTTCTGGTTTATCATGAAACAAATTTTCCTTATTATGGCTTTCAATATCTGATATGTCTATTTCTACCATTTTGTAGATCTGGTCTTGAACTTTTGTAAACATTCCACCCAGTATTTTGAATGGCTTTACAGTGCAAACTTCGGATGACTAAAATTGACAAGATTGGAAGCGAAGATGATGTTGAATTAATGGATCTAGTCTTTTGTTTGTTATTGGCCAAATCTGATGAATTAATGGATTTTTTTAACACTTTTTGTTCTTTGAATTTTAATGAAATGAGGTGCTGCTTGGACAGTACATCTTTTGTGTCCAGTTGTAGAGATGTACTTGGTGTTACTTATGTAGAGTGTAGACTCAAAATTATGTGTGCAAACACTTGTGTTATGGAGATGCTATAGTGTAGTTTGAATGAGGTTCTGATTATATGCAATTGAATGAGGTTTTGTGGCCTTTATTTATATGCAATGAAATGAGGTTCTGAATCTTCTGATTAATGGATTTGAAGTCCTGATTCTTTTACACTTAAAAAAAATAGTACCATTTTTACATATGAGAATACCCTTTTACATGTCATGATTTACACTTCTTGAAAGAAAAATTATATTACACTTGAAGAAAATGGAACACTTCCATTTTCACAAAAATGCTACACTTCTTGAAAATATTACATGTGAAGAAAATTCTTTGGCAGTGCAAGAGAATGGTCTTTGAGTATGGACCACTAATCCTAGCCAATGCAGGGCGCAGCTGACCTTTGGGACCATGGGGACTGATTGCTTAGTCATGCATCAAAGTAACTATACTCAGTTAGTTTAAAAATAGAAACTTAAGAGAAGTAATGAAGTCAAATTTGCTACAGAATTATAGCTGCAAAATAAATATTTTTCATAGGGTCAAGAGACATGTTTTCCAGAGGGTCAAGAAACCTCTTTATCTCCTCTTTGTACTTGTATATGATCTAATTGTTAGTTACAACCAAAAAGAAAAAGGGAAAAAAATTAGGAACCATAATCTATAAGATTGATCAACTTGCATAAATGATCAGAAACTTTTGTATTTCATTTACATATTAACTCTTGAGTTTTGCTATGTACAAGTAAGTTTGCATACCAATCTGCGTATTAATATTGTTGCATTCATATTCTAAATTCAAATTAGCACCGTTTTTAATAAAATCTACTTTCTGACCAATCATATTGAATGTGTGCATGTATTAGTGCGCAAAATCGCTTATAATTAGATTTTTTCTTAATTTTTATAGGTCCACCATAATTTTGTATTGTTTAAGACCGACCATTCGGCTCTAGTAACTCACAACAAAAATAGTTTTCATACCTCATTCAACCATTTTATATGCACACATTTACCCATAGATAAAAACTAAACATATTTACAAACTAAACCCATTCAACCATTTACAATCACACATTAAACAATTATCAAAACAGCTACAGTGACACTCATCAACCATCAAATTCCTCAAATTGATCAACCTCAAATTTCTCAGCTACAGTGTCCTTTGCATATTGAACCTTCAATGTATATACCTGTAGCAACCAAGGAAAAAAAAGTCATAACATGTATGCATAACACTATCAGCTATGTATAGCAACAAAGGGGGGAAAAAAACAAAAAACTCATGACACTAATACATAACACTATTAGATGTAAATTCACAAAGGCTGAAATTACCCATCTCCTTTTACACAATTAGTAGGCCAAGGCTCAACTCAAACACGGGGACTGATTTGCACTAAGTTCTATAAGGGCAAGCATGTCATCTCCTGAACATACTCAAAGTAAAAAATTAAAACAAAGATATTAAAAATAGAACGTTGCAAGAAGATATATAACGTGAGAAAGATAATTTTCTCACATTAGAGGACAGGATTTGTGATCTCTATGACCTTTTTGTTGACGTAAACATTCATGTTTTCCCGGCCTTTTCTTGAAAAATTGTTCATTTGCGGAGGAAACTTATTTTTTTACCACTAAATAAGTCTAGGGGTAGGATGAATAGGGGTAGAGAAAACATGACGCCTATCGTTATAAGCAAGAAAGAAAGGAAAAAACTCGTGTCATAGATCAATTTAGTGGTAAAAAAATCGTACTGAGCTTAATTTATTTTTGATATGGTAGAGAAAGCTTCAAAAGCTTTATTTTGAAGATCTGAAAGCTTCGAATATGGATAAAGTTGCAGTGGAATCCATAGAATTTTTTTTGTTGTTGAATCTTTCCTTTAATGCAAACTAATGCATTCGTAAACAAAGCTACTAAGTTTATGTCATTCTCGGATGAGAAAATACCCAAAGTCAGCAACTATTAAAATACAGATCTAACTTACACAAAACCAAGCATCCAAGAAACACAAACACATATGGGATGCTAGGAAACGGAAGTATTCAGACTAAATGCAAACTAGCCTTCATAAACAAAGCTACTAAATTTATGCCATTCTCGGATGAGAAAATACCCAAAGTCAGCGACCATTAAAAAGAAAAAAAAAACATAAATCTAACAAATACAAATCCAGGCATCCAAGAAATACAAAAACATATGGAGGGTACCAACAATGAGCTCATGAAAAAAGACCACTTTGATTTGAAAAAAAAAATGCAAATGTTAAGCTCTCGATACCTAATAATTCCCGGACAGAGAGGGCTTAGTCTCTAAGCATGTACAGGCAAGAAACCGATAGAAAGGGTTTAGAGCTGCCGATAGAAAGGTTGCACAAAGCCATGGGAGGCAACATCTACAGGAGGGTACCATTAGTTTCTAGCAAATACAAAGAGAAAAAAGAGATGGAAAAAAAAAAAAAAAAAAGGTATGCCAAAACTCTAGAATCCCAAATTATTTAGCCTCCCACAAATCTGAAGGCTTCGTATCGGTGGACTGAGGGTGGCTTCGCGTCGAATGGACTGAGGGCTTTGTGTTGGTGGGCTTAGGGACCGAGGGCTGAGGTCGTGATGGGGAGGCTTGGTTGGCTTCGCGTCGAATGGACTGAGGGCTTCGCGTTGGTGGACTTAGGGACCAAGGGTTGAGGTCGTGGTGGGGAGGGCTTGGCTTCGAGGGTTTAGATTGAAGAAGACGAAGGACTGAGGAGGTTCAGAGGGCTGAAGAGGTTTGGGAGGGAGCTTGAGAAATCGATGAGAAATCAGAGAGGGAACATGCGTTCCGTTGGTTTTGTTGTAGGGTGTTTTTCGTCATTTTACTTATGTCACGTAGGGTGTGTAGCAGCTACTCCCAAACAGTGGCTTCTCCCTAGATTTTTTTCTTTCTAAGTATATGTGGAAAAAATATTGGACATGACATTTGCTCTTCCAGTGATACCTCTTGTTCCTGTCACTTGTGCAAGTGGATGGTATTGTATAGCGTGTCTGAATTGTCACGACTTTGATGGTTGCTATACGCATGTTTTCTGCGCATAGTGAAAAGGCTAACATGTTTTCTGCACAGCTAAGCAAAATTCCGAAGGATTTGTTTGATCTTCAATTAATTATTCTGGGTTGTGTTGCTTCCGTAGAGTCTAACATGTTTTCTATGCAGCTATGTTCACTATGAGTGACCCACAACCCTTTTTATAACTTATTCGCACAACTTTGTCTTAAAATGAGGGTATTTTAGCAAAACTACTGAGAACAACACATGCAAGGCATGTGCATGACTCTCCATATTCGAGGTGGCAAGCACTGTGCTTTCCGTAGTGCTTGCCCAGGGGCAAGAACTTTAGCTCGCCTCGATGCTCGTCTAGGGGGCAATTGTTCGCGTGGGAGACGAGCACTTTTGCTCACATGGACACTCTTTTTCGGGAGAGAGTGAGCACTATTGCTAGCCAAGGTGCTCTTTTGCCCAGGGGGCGAGTGCCATAGAGAGCCAAGATGTTCATCCATTAGGCGAGCACTGTGAAGGCCAAGTGTTCTCCCATAAAGCGAGCACTGCGGAGAGCCAAGTGCTTGCCCAGCTTTTCTGCTCTCTCAGTGCTCACCTAAAGGTAAGCACTTTGCCTTTCTATGATGCTCACCACAGTTGTAAGCGGTTCTACTCATAAGGTGTTCGCCCCTCCTCTCAAGGCAAAGGAGCACCTAGGCGAGTAAAAGTAGCAACAATGCTCATTCCCCAGTGAACACCACAAAGAGGCAAAGTTTTCGACCCCAGTGAGCATCATGAGAGCAAAAAAGATCGCCCTCGAGTGAGCACCAAAGAGTAAAAGTGCTCGGTCCCAGGCAAGCACCACCAAGAGCCAAATGCAAAGACTCAAGTGCTTGCCCATTAAGCAAACACAACGGAGAGCTAAACTGTCACACCCAATGCCAGCACCACATGAGGTAAAGTGTTTGGCCCTAGGTGAGCATCGTGAAGTTCAAAGTATTCTTTACCCAAGCGGGAACGGGGGAGTAAAAGTGTTTGATGAGCGAAAGTGCTCGCCACCCTCGTGAGTAATGCTCGTCGCCCAAAAAGCACCATGGAGAGGCAAAATGCTCACCCCCAGGCTAGCTCCATGGAGAGATCTTCTGCTTAGGTCTTTGAGGTTGTTGGCACTGCGGGACGGTGGCTTCGCACAATGGATTAGTGATGGTGGTCGTAGAAATTTTGTAAACAATGGCAACATATCTTGGTGGACATTAGCAACAAGAGAGAGAGAGAGAGAGAGAGCAACTTACCTAAGATTGGAAGGTTCATGGTGGACAGTGCCTGCATGGTGGAAGGCAGGAATTCGAGAAGATAAATGTCCTTTTGTCCAAGTCTCTACACTGGTTTGAAAATAGTAGATGCTGAATTCATCCTCTCTTTTTTCTCTTTTTAATAGAAACGACACTGCCACAATACCCATTCCACCACTTGACTTTGCCAAAAGCTTCTTCAAAAATTTCGGCATGAAAAAGTTATTGCAATTCCAAGATCCTATTCCCTTGTAAATCTAAAGTTAAGCGTGGTTAGAATGCTAATGTTGACCAAAAGAGAGAGAAGAGGAGAGACAAAGATACCAACAAGACAGAGAGGAGAGAGAGAGAGTAGCTTACTTGAGCTCAATGGATTCATGGAGGGTGGGAGTTTGAGAAGATAAATGTGCTTTTGTCTAAATCTCTACCCTCGTGTGTGTGTGTGTGTGTGTGGAACACCCCGCTCTCCACGGTTAAAAATAAGTCATTTTTTTAGAAAATTAAAAGAGTCGAAGTGCTACTACTAAACCTAATTTTAAAAAAAAAAATTCCTAAATGAAGCTCCAAGTACAAAGATTCCTTATAATAAATAGAGTGTTATTGAAATCATAAATGAGAGTGCGCGTAAGTATTTATTAAAATTTCTCAAAATCTATGCCATAAAAATCATGACTTAAAATCTCTATACATGATTTAGATCACTATCACGTCTCCCTGGACTAAGTCTTATCCTGCAGCTCTACTTTCATAAATATTCTGACCTGGAGTGGTTTAAAAACATAAAACAATTAAAATGAGTCGATGACTCAGTAAGAAACTCATCATAACTTAAACATGCTTAACATAAGGTTTTCATAAAATATTTCATGTTGAAAATTAAAATCATTATTGTTCATAAATATGTTGATAACATGCATGACTTGAAAATATTTTTGATATATTAACTTATCTGAATTATCTGATTTAACTGACTTGTTTGATTGACCAACACACTTAACCATGTATGAAAGGTTGTGCACCGGTCTCACATCCTGTGGCCACAAGGGGAATCACTGATCTGATCTGATAAAATATTATGGTGGACCACGCTTGAGTCTGTGACTTGCACATCCACCCTGACTGCATTGGTACCATGCATCTGAATGACTATCTGATTAACTGTTTTGAACTTATCTTACACTTGATCTTATGAAGGTTTATGTGTTTTATGCAACGTGAAATGCATAATACATATATAACTATAATATGTGGAATGAAATATAATGATTGACATGCTTACAAATATCATGATATGTGCAGTACATAAACACTGGCTTCCAAAGAAATGGCTTTAATAATAAGATATATAACTAGCTAACGTATGTTAATCATAATTTATAATCAAGATACTTACCTTGTAGCACTAATCTGATATTTTCGGTGCACGACTGATTTACTTTCATGGGTTAGGCGCAGCTAAAGAGAGAAATAGATTAACCGAGAGTTTGAGAGAAAACAAACGTGAGAGAGAATACATAAGGGATGTTGTGAGAGGAATGAGGCAGTCGGCTATTGGCGTGGTGAACATGGTACACTGGTGGTGTTGGACTAGGTATCTTGAGTTCAGTCGCTGCACTTACGAATGTTTATGACTTTTCCAAATAACATCGGAAGGGAAGATATTTATAGAAAGATTTGGGAGAGGGTGCCAACGAGTTTGAGTTAGACTCGGTCGCGATCATTTAAGAAAAGGAGTCTAACTCGTTCAATAAATGATAAATGAGATTTAACCTATTTATTAAGCCTAATTAAAACTCCTAATCAACCTCAAAAATTTATCACTTTTGGGCTTATCTAATATGGCCTTTAAATATAATTTAGGCCCAATAAAAATTATCAATATTCCAACCTTAGAATTATTGAGTCGGGTTGTTACAAACTCCCCTCCTTATAAAAAATTGTCCTTGAAATTTGATAGACCTCAAATAACTTACACACTTATCCACTACATGCTTTTCATGTCTCTTTACTCCTCAATCATTTAGTTGAACCTAATATTCAACAAATTCTCCGATCATCTCATATTTTAGTCTGATGCCTCACTAATCCTTTTAGGCATACATGTTAGCATGCTACGTGTCAACCATTATACACTCCAAAATTAGTTCAAGCCTAAACAAATATCAACCTTAAGAATGGGATTGATAGATTCACCCAACAATTATCTTAACTCCACATACAATAGTAACTAACAATCTCCACATAAATAAAACTCTTCACGTGAAATAATAATAATAAAGTTCTCCACATAAAATAATAACCTCAATAAATCGTAACGTAAGATTCTCTAAAGTTCAGGTCCTGAATCTTATAGCCCTTAGTGATAGAATTGCATTACCTATAGAACATAAAGAGTATCACCAATCATCATGAAACACCATACACCATAAATAATAAATGACATTTGACCTAGTTATTGAGCTTAATTAAAACTCTTACTAAACCTCAATAATATATCATTTATGGACTTATCAAATATGACTTTAATTTAAACCCAACAAAAATTATCAATATTCCGACTTTATGATTATTGAGTCAAGTAGTTACACATAGAGGAGGGGGGAGGGAGAGTAGCTTATTTGAAATCGACGGGCTCACAGTAGAATAAGGTCGCACAGTGGAGGGTGGTAGTTTGAGAAGAAAGCATACTTTTGTCCAAGTCTCTACACTTGTGATGCCCCCGACTCCCACGTACGGAAACATGAGAATCGTGACATCGGGATGATGATAACTCGAGTCAAGTATCCCAACGATAAGTGCTCAAGTGTGTGTAACATGCAAAAAGTGCACAACAAAAGTCGCAGCAGTTAAATTAAAAGCTAGCCAACTGAGTACCAAAATTTTAAATGCAGACTTACCAAAATAAAAGTAGTACATAAAAAGAGTTATACAGTTATTCCAAAATATATTACAAAGGGCAAATACATAGCAAGTGGGAAAATAAATCTCGATACACGAGAGCAACCCCAGATCACTCCTCTAGCGGAGCCAAAGCCTAAGGCTCGTCGTCCTTGTCTGCATCAAAATCTGTGATACATTAAAATGGTATCGCAGGTAAGTAATAATTCAAACAACCTACGAGATAAAAATGTATTAATGCAACCAACAATCATGTGTACATGACGAAAACACAAATGTGACCCCAAAACCTCATTTTTCCTGAAAATGATTACTTTCCAACGCACGCCAAAAATCTCATCTAACCAAAAACACGCCATGAATAATATCCGTCACTTTTCCAGAAAATGACCCAAACATAAACCAACCATTTTCCCAGAAAATTGTGCTCGTAACCATTAAATCATAAACCAACAACATAATCATTTATCGGACACTATAGGCAGGAATCACAGGTGAGACTCTACCACCATCCCTAATTACCATCATCCCTACCACATGCACCGTAGGCAGGAATCACAGGCGGGACTATACCACTATCCCTGCTTACCACCGTCCCTACAGTTCCTTTTCACACATAAGGTACCTATCAGAGCACTGTAGGTGGGAATCACAGGCGGGACTCTACCACCATCCCTGCTTACCACCATCCCTATCGCATGCACCGTAGGCGGGACTATACTACCATCCCTACAATCTCTTTTCCTTTCTCTCAAACCAGTCAATCCAATCATTTCAAATATACTCAAAATCATTTCTCACATGAAAACTTAGTATTTCAAGTATACATGTGAACATGTATACAATTATGCGAAAACCCAGTTTGCAGTTACAAACATGAACATGCGTTTAAATGCATTGTATCTAACACAACACAATATTCAACAACTAGAAAATCACAACATAGTCCAATCACACAAACAACTTCATCCTCCAATCCAACCGACCCTTTACTCCTCGGACTCAGTCCGACGCAACCAACCAATTCACAGTAAAATTGAGTTAGTGCAAAAATACATTTAAATCTCAAAAGTTCTTTGGGAAAATACTTATAGTGCTATAATATACTTTTTGAATGATCACGGAGGTGCTAGAAGTGGCAACACAACAATGTAACAGTGAGAAAATGCACAAGGTCGTGGGTCTTAAAATGCTAGATTTTGAACGGAGACAAACGAAAACTTGAGATTATTAGGGAAGGGCTTAGGGATGTTGGTGAAGATAATAGTGGTGGTGGTTGGCCGTGGGCGGCGGTTGGAGTGCAAAAAGCTCAAAACGGAAATGGGGGTGGATGGGCTTCACCGATGGCGGATCGGGGCTGATGATGGGTGGGTTAGGTAGCTGGGGGGTCGCTGGTGATGTGGTGAAGAGGTGGTGGCCAATGGCAGCGCAACGGCTACACGCGAGTTCAATGGGTACCGCAGCTTGAAGCCGTGCGTGGGGGCTCAAGGCAGCACGAGAGAAGCTGAAAATGGATGGGTGAGGACACCAACTGGTGGGGAGATGAATGGGAGGGCGGTGAAGAAAGTGGGTGGCGCACGGCGGCGCTGTAGTGGATGACGCACAGACGGGGGGAGAGAAGGAGAATGTCGCATGGGAAGAAAGAGAGAGGAGAAAAAGGAATGAAGGAAAAAAGAAAAAAAAAAAAAGAGAGAAGAAGAAAAGAAAAAGAGGAAAAAGAAAAAAGCAAGATAAATAAATGAGATTCAATCCTCACATCTTGGGTCACAAAAATGATCTAATGAAAATAATTTCAAAACAACGAGTTAAATAAAATAATTTAAACGCAATGACTAAATAAAAATAAAATAATTAAATCCAACAATAAACTAATTTAAAATAAAGAGTAATTTAAATAATGAACAATAATTAATAACAAGAAAACACATTGAATTAACAATTAAAAATCTTAAAATAATATCACGTAAATCATCTAAAATTTAAAATAAAAAAGCCCAAAATCTTAATAAATGAAATAATTATTTAGTCAAAATACACGTAAATACAGGATATCACAGTTGGTAAGTCTGGCAAGATCGTTGAACCATCATTGAGTAGTATTGGCAAACTTAGTGTAGATAGTGTTAACAATGATAGTAATGATAGTGAGAATAAGAATAGATATGTGCGGTGGAGCAAGATGTGTCAAAAAAATTATCTATGATGGAGGTTGATAGTTAGCCCTGCCAATCATTATAAATTCCTTGAGTTGAAGTTGTCAAGGGCTTGGAAACCCCTAGATAGTTCAAAACCTTTGTCTTTTGATAAAGGAAAAGAGACCCCAATTTTTCTTATGGAAACTAAACTACTTGCTAGCAAATTTGAAGGTTTAAAAAGAAGATTGAGATTTGATGGTTGTTTTGTAATGGATTCTTTGGGTAGGAGAGGTGGTTTGGCCCTATTATGGGAAAAGGATATGGATCTTGAGATTGTAAACTATGCTTAGAACCACATTCTTGCTAAGTTGTGCTATCCCGATAAAAATGTTAGTCGGTTGTTTACTGTAGATATGGTCACCTTGAATGGAATAGAAGAAAAGAGACACGAAACCTGTTATCTCTCTTAAAGCCACCCACAAACCAAGCTTGGTGTGTGCTAGGTGACTTTAATGAAATAATTTCTCAAGATGAGAAGATGGGTGGCAGACAATGACCAAAGACACAAATAGAAGAATTTCGAAATGCTCTTGAGAAAAATAACTTGTTTGACTTGGGATGGAATATGAAAAAATTTACATGGAGTACTAAACATTGGGATGAATCCTTTACAAAGGAAAGGCTATATAGAGTAGTGGCTAACCCTCAATGGACAGAGTTGTTTAAGAATGTATAAGTAGAAGTATTGCTTGTAAGAAGCCCTGACCATAAACCACTTGTACTAGCAATAAGAGGAGCAAGCTACAATGAGAAGAATAAAGTGGTTATTTAGAATCTTTAGATATGAACCAAACTGGTACTTAGAGGAAAGGGTGGGTCTGTTATACAAGATGCATGAGAAAGGGACATTGATGAACAGGACAAGTTTAAACTAGTAGAGAATAAACTCAACAGTTGCAGAAGGGCCTTAATTAGATGGAGTTCACAAAAAAATCAAGATGCAGAAAGGCAGATTGAGTTTATAAATAATAGGCTTAAAAGAGAATAGGAGAATGAAGGACCACACAATGTAGATATTATTAAAACTCTACAAGGAAAATTAGGCCTACTGCTTAAGCAAGAAGATTTGAAGTGGAAACGAAGAACAAAATAGAATTGGTATAAGATGGGGTACAAGAATACCAAGTTTTTTCATGTATGTGCTTGCCAAAGGAGAAAAAAGAATTGGATTAAGAAGATTACAAATTCACAGGGCAAGATTTTGACTGACCAACCAGAAATTGAAGATCCATTCACTCAATTTTTTAAAGATCTATTCAAGTATACAAATCCCACTGTAGAGTGTATTGCTAGTTGTCTAGATGCAATTGAACCAAAAGTCACATTGGCTATGAATGAAGAACTGGAAAAATAATTCACAGCAGAAGAAGTTGAGGCAGCCTCGAAGCAAATGTCACCACTAAAGTCCCCAGAGCCTAATGGCTATGGGACTTGTTTCTATCAAACCTACTGGAACACATTAGGTGAGGAGTATGTCAAGCTATTCTAAGTTTTTTAAATGGGTGAAAGTTAGATATGGGCATTAACTTTACGTATCTAGCTTTAATTCCTAAAGTTAAAAGTCTTGTTGTAGTTAGTGAGTTAAGGCCAATAAGTTTATGTAATATACTTTACAAACTTGTATCAAAAGTGTTAGCAAACAGGTTAAAAAAGATCTTGTCTTCTATCAAATCAAGCTGCCAGAGTGCATTCATCCCAAGAAGACTAATTACAGATAACATTATAGTTGCATATGAAACTCTGCACACAATGAAGAGCAGACAAAAGGGCAAAAGGGGCAGCATGACATTCAAGCTTAACATGTCAAAAACATATGACAAAATAGAGTGGAAGCTCTTGGAGGCAATGATGAGGAAGCTCGATTTTCGAGATAGATGGATATCATTGATCATGGAGTGTATCATATTGTATGTTGGTTAATGGACATACTGGAGAGATCATCAAACCATAAAGGGGATTAAGGCAAGGGGACCCCATCTCCCCTTACCTTTTTATTTTGAGTGCTGAAGGATTGAGTTCATTAATTAAAGCATAAAAAAAATGTGGAGAAACGAAAGGAGTTTCTGTTACAAGAGGTGGTACAAGAATCAATCACTTATTATTTGTTGATGAATATGTTATTTTTGGGAGACCACTGCATTCATAATGGTTAAATATCCAAGAATTGTTAAACAAATATGAATTGGTATCAGGTCAGTTTTTGAACAAACAAAAAACCATAATATTATTTTAGTTCTTTCACTGAAGCTGCTACTAGAACACAAATTTTGCAAACTGCTGGGATATCAGCATGTGGAAATTTTGAAAGATGCTTGGGTTTACCATCTTTTGTGGGTAAATCTAAGTATAATACCTTTAGGCACTTAAAGGAAAGGGTGTGGACAAAGATCAACAGTTGGAAGAATACCTTCCTCTCCCAAGCAGGAAAGGAAATTCTAATTAAAGCTATAATCCAAGCCTTGCCTACATTTTCCATCAGTGTCTTCAAGCTGCCCCCAAAAACTTTGTAAAGAAATAACTGCCATGATGTCCAGATTCTAGTGGGGTTTAAAAAATAATGGATCTAAAATTCAGTGGAGAAGTCAGAATAAGATGGGAGAATCAAAGAAAAATGGAGGGTTACGCTTTAGAGATCTTAAGAGTTTCAACAGGGCTTTACTAGCAAAACAATGCTAGAAGATGATCCAAATTCCAACTCTGGTTGAAGTAATAATGAAGGAGAAGTATTACAAGAATGAGAATTTAGCACAGGCTAAGTTTGGGTCAAGGCCATCCTTGATATGGAGAAACATGTTTCATTACTTGATCTGACCAAGATAGGACTGGTATGGAGATTAGGGAATGGTAGCATAATTAAGATATGGATGATAAATGGTTGCTAGTACAATCTTCCAGCAAAGTCCAATCACCCATTAAAGTATTAAATAATGAAGCAAAAGTACGTGAATTGATTGAGAAAGGGACCGCAATGGAAGGATAGCGTAGTGAATGAAATATTCAAAGGGAAGGAGCATAATAGGTGTTGAGGATAAAATAATATGGGGCCCTAGTACTAAAGGAATTTTCACAGTAAAAAAATGTTTATCATGTTGAGCAAAATAGAATGAGAATGTTGAAAGGGGAATCTTCAAGCTACTATGAAGTCCAACAGATTGGCAGTTTATATGGAATTTAAGGGTGCTTGGTTATGTTAAGCATTTTATATGGAAGACTGCTCATGATATTCTCCCAACTAGATGTAACCTATTTGGAGCTGCCCAATATGTGAAAGAGAAGAAGAGACTATAGTCCATGCACTTTGGAGCTGCCCTGCTACAACATATATATGGAATGAAGCTAATAGTCCAGTTCAGAAGATGTCAAGTGTAGAGGTCTACTTTATGGATCTGTGGAAGAAATTTATTAAGAAGTTGAAAGTAGAAGAAGTAGAACTGGTAGGCTGGGTTATGAAGAGGATATGGTTAAGGAGAAACTCACTGATTTATGAGAATAAATTTGAGAACCCGAGGCAGTTATTTTAAGTCTGATAAACAAAGCTTACTGGGCTTCAATTCAACTCAGCATCAGATGCTAGATGATCATCAACAGAATGTTATAGTTTGACAACAGGTCAGATGGAAGAAACCAAGTGGCAGGTACACAAAAGCCAATTAGGATGCAACTGTATATAGCAAGGAGAAAAGGTAGGAATTGGTGTTATAATAAGAAATTTAGATGGTGATATTTTGGCATCTTTATGTTCAACTATTAATCAATGCAAGAGGCCAGCAACTACAGAAGCATTTGTCCTGAGAAGAGCTATGACTCTATGCATTGAATTGGGGCTTTCTCATGTGATCCTAGAAAGAGATGCCCAGATTATTGTTAAAAACTTAAAGTAGCTACAAGTTATGAAGACGATTATGGTGTACTTATAGATGATGCAAGAAGGATGCTGCTTGAAAGACAAAGTTGGAGGTTTAACTTTACATATAAAGAGGCAAACTATATATGTTGCTTATAAACTTGCTAAATTAGCTGTAACAATGTTGTAAGAGAGAGCATGGATTGAGGAATGTCCTAGTCAAATACGTGGTACATGTTGAGTGAGAAAGTTTTTAATTAACATTTTATTGATTCTTAAGAATAAAACTATAAGCTATGCTTTGATTTTTTTTTAAAAAAAAAAGGTGGAAAATTTTGATCAAGAAAAAAAATACGGAAAGATCGATTTGAATGGAGCCGTGAAAATGTAATGGACCCCGTTCACAATATTCTAGAAAGTTCCAAGAAGTGGGAATAGATGGAGAGAAAGAAGATCAAGAAGAAGAACGTAATTGACTGAATATTTTTCCTGCCTTTCTCTTCTTCTTCAATTCCGTATTTATAGTGTTTACATCTCTTCAAACGACAACGTTCTATATGAATCTACACTTATTCGAGTAAACCAAAACGACAACGTTCTACTTATTAGTTAGCACTCCATTAAAACGCACTCAAAACGACAGCGTACAATTAAAACACGTATTAAAGTCAGCTTAACGAACTAAACTGCTACTTTCCATCTTATTCTCCTACACAGAGTTGCCTTCCCTCTTTCAGAATCACCCACAACCACCTTCCATAGCCATCTTAACTGCTTCCTTCCATGACCATTACATACCCCTCCCCTTTAAAGCACCTTGCCCACAAGGTAAGGGAATTTCTGCCTGATTTGCCAATAAGGTTCCCAAGTAGCTTGCTCAATGTCAGCCCCTTGTCACTGTATGAGAACTTCCACCAAGGGCCTGTTGTTAACCTTCTTGCTGCGACGTTGAAGGATAGCTTGGGGTTCAGGAACAATCTCGCCTAAGTCATTCATTGGAGGCAAGGTTGAGAGTGGAGAAACATGCTGCCCCAACTTTTTCTTTAGACAAGATACATGGAACACAGGATGTATTTGAGACTGTGGAGGTAAGTCAAGCTTATAAGCCACTTGTCCAATTCTTTGCAATACCTGAAAGGGACCAAAGAACCTAGCTGACAACTTCAAATTCTTCTTCAAGGCTAGAGACTTCTATTTGTAAGGTTGAAGCCTCAAATAAACCCAATCCCTCACTTCAAAAACTCTTTTAGTATGCTATTTATCATACTGAAACTTCATCCTTTCCTGCGCCAGTACTAAATTGTTCTTCAATGTCTCCATTATCTGCTCTCGAGTCTTCAACACTTCCTCCACAGCTTGGTTAGGAGATAGCCCAGGAATATATGCTTGTAATCTGGTGGGAGGTACTCCATAAACTACCTCATACGGTGTGAGCTTAGTAGAGGCATGAAAGTTGGTATTATACCACCATTCAGCCAAAGGCAACCATTCAAACCAATGCCTCGGTTTATCACCAGAAAAACACCTTAAAAAATATTCCAAGCACTTGTTTACAGCTTCAGTTTGTCCATCACTTTGAGGATGGTAAGCTGAAGAATAGGACAAATTCACTCCTTGCAGCTTGAAGAACTCCCTCCAAAAAGAGCTAGTAAAGGTAGACCCTCGGTACGAGACAATTCTCTTAGGCATACCATGCAACCTAAAGACATTGTCTAAAAATAAAGAAGCCACTTTAGCTGCTGTGAAAGGATGCTTTAAGGCCAAAAAATGAGCATATTTTGACAGCCTATCCACAACCACCATAATGACTGAGTAGCCCTTAGAAACAGGTAAGCCCTCCACAAAATCCATGGAAACATCTGTCCAAATTTGTTGAGGAATTGGTAAAGGCTGAAGTAAACCAGCTGGATGGACATTTTCCCCTTTGTTCTTCTGACAAACCTCCGCAAACCTCTTATCTTGCTTTTCTCTATCGATTCTTGCAGTTTCTTGCTATTGAACCAAAATCGCAATTGTATCTTCAATTTGTTTCTGTTGCCGATCATGCGCTGCCTAAGGTGATTCAAAGAATCCACCACCTGTGCATAGGATCGTGTTCCTTCCGCCATGACTACTGATACCAATTGTAATGGACCCCGTTCACAATATTCTAGAAAGTTCCAAGAAGTGGGAAGAGAAGGAGAGAAAGAAGATCAAGAAGAAGAACGTAATTGACTGAATATTTTTCCTACCTTTCTCTTATTCTTCAATTCCGTATTTATAGTGTTTACATCTCTTCAAACGACAACGTTATATATGAATCTACACTTATTCGAGTAAACCAAAACGACAACATTCTACTTATTAGTTAGCACTCTATTAAAACGCACTCAAAACGACAGCGTATAATTAAAACACGTATTAAAGTCAGCTTAACGAACTAAACTGCCACTTTCCATCTTATTCTCCTACGCAGAGCTGCCTTCCCTCTTTCAGAATCACCCACAACCACCTTCCATAGCCATCTTAACTGCTTCCTTCCATGACCATTACAGAAAAGTTAAAACCCTGAAAACCAAACCCTGGTCAAAGTTAAGCAACAACTCACACATACTTTCTCCATAGTCCAACGGTAACAAAACTGAGCCTTTTGGGTCGGGGCTTTCAGGCCTCGTAACTTCGATCGGTTATACAAATGATATTAAAATTTTATAAATAGTAATAAAATAATTTATAAATAATAGTAAAATGATTTGAGTTAAGATTTAAAATTTTATTTGGTTATATAGATGAGATGAAAAATTTATGAATAATAGTAAAATAATTTATAAATAGTAATAAAACGATTTGGATTAAGATTTTTATGAAATTTTGAGAAATGAAAGTATAAAGTTGAATAAAAAATTATAAAATTAAAAGAGGATTATAATATTATTTTTTAATATTATTTTTATTTTAAGATTTGAAAATATTTAATTATTTTTTGTGTTTTGTTTAAAAGTTAAAAAAAATTATATCGATTAAGTAATTATTAGATGAAAAAATTAAAAATTAAAAAATTAAAAAATATTTATATTTAAATGATATTTAGATATTGAGATAAGAAAAAAGAGAATTGATTTCGAGAGTTTGTAAAACCAAACCCTAGTCATTTTCACGACTTCGAAAGTCCAACCCTCCCAGTCCGGGCAGTCCCCCAGTCCCATCTAGGTATTTCTTTGTTTCTTAACCTTTCCGTATTCTATTTCTCTTTTTGTTTTCCCTCTTGGGTCTCTTCTTTCGTTTCTTTTTTTTCTTTTTCGGGCCAAAGCACTGGGAGGTATAGTCCATGAAATTGCTTTCCAATCCACTTTATTCCCATCATTTTTGCGTGCAATGATCCTGAAATTCTCCTTTCTTTCTTACTCTGTGAAGGCCTAGACTCCTATGCTTTCTAGACTTACTGGTGCGCTTTGTGGAATTTTTTTTTTTTTTGGTTTCCCCTAGATTTTCAAGAAAATGGGAACTCAAGAGCATGTTTTTCTGTGGTGTTTGATTTCGTTGTATGAAAACTTTTCTCGGAAACATTTTTTGTTACCTCTTATCGACGTAGTTGTTGCTTGTCTTTCGTATCTTTACTTCTTTCGTTTTCTGTTTTTGTTTCTCATGGATCCCTCTAGAGAAATAGTGGGTACTTTAGGGAAATGTAGTTTTTGGATCATTCACGCAAAAATGGTGTGAATTATGGATTGGTAATTGTTCGCATTCAGATGGTATTGTTTCCAACTCTGAATTACTGATCTTGGTGAAATTGTGGCTATAGCACCTTAATTTTCTGAGTTTTCAGATTAAAACAGGATTTTCTGTTAATTTGCTTTTGGCATGGGATATATTAGCAAGACTAGTTTCGGTTCCACATGGTGTATGCGGTCTTTCGGTCACTTTGGTGGTAAGTCCTAGTAGCAGGAAGCTTTGTTATAATTATTCTGTTTACATCCATTGCATGTTGTCATCCTCTTTTTTCATCTTTTATGCAAACAAGTCTTGTGTGTTAGATTTTATAATATATTTGTGCATACATTGAGCGGTGATGAGTAATCTTTTAAGATGCTTATTCATAAGGCTCTTTTTACAGTTCATCATGTTTCCATTTAAAATGGCTATGTGATGGTGTTGATGAGGATAATGGGTCTGCTAACTTTTGTTCCAGTTCATCATACAACATGTATACTCCCAATTTCCAATATATTTAATAGCCTTCTACATACTCGCTTCTCTTGGGGTACTACTATTTTTGTGATTAGCATCTCAGTAGCCTTTTGCATTTGTCGACATTACTGTGGTGAAATACCTTTGATTGTTTGCCACTGGATGAGCTGCTTTTTATCAATGAAGACGAGTGATTTTGATAGAAAGAACTTGTAACATCCGAATTAGGAAATTATATTATTGAATTATAAAACGAGATAAAGATCATGTACATCATTGTCGGATGGTTTGCTACTTGAGAGTGATTATTTTCTATAAATTATTATTAGTATTATTATGATCGTCGTGCTCTAAGAGTGGGATATCGAGTGAACTTTATATTGAGTGTAACATAACTATCTGCTCTTGCGTGGTTATAATTTGTTATTAGATTTTCAAGTGTTTTCCTTCCCTCTCTCCCCCACTTGCTCTTTGCACCCTCATTTGCTCAATGGGATTCATTCGCTTTCTTCACTTTATTAGGTTTTTGGGCAAACAAAAGGCCTTCCACTTATTCATATAATTATTTCCAGCATGCCTGATTGACGTATGGTGAGTGAATGATATTACTAGGGTAAATTGCAAAAAAAATCGTCCTGACTCCTTCCCCTTTCTCACCTTTTAAGCATGATAAATTTATCCCATAACAGCCATCTTATATCTTGGTAAGTGTAGCTTTCATCTTAAAAATCAAAGCTTCTGCAAAACTATTAAAGCAAGGTAGACTAGACTAATATAAAAAATATAAAGACCATATAGGTGACCTGGATTATGAGAAATTGATTCAATGAGCCTTCAAAATCAACTGCACCTAGATTGGCAAGTCCATCTGCAAGGCTGTTCCCTTCTCGATCGAAATGAAAATTCTCACACAACATTGATTTGGCCAAGGATACTATATTGTATAGTTCAAAGTACATCATGGGGGCTGCTTCTTGCTAGTGAACAAATTGACCACAAGTAAAGACTCCGATTCAACAATGAAATCATCCATTTGTAACTGATAGCAAAGAAGCGGGCCAAATGTTAGTGCAGAAATCTCAGTAAACATATTTGTGTCTGTCACAAGCTGCTTATGACAAAGGTTGGAGATGAAGTCTTCTGAGATGTCGGATGTCGAGAAGTACAGACGAGGAAGATTTTATTAGAGGAAGGGCCAGGATTGACCCATGCGCTTGTGTCTTTTCTTTTATTATTATTATTAGCAGATTGTTACTTTCATTTGGACCATTGGGTTGTTAACCGTAGTGGGCTTCAACCCGTAAGGAATAGGATTTTTATTTTTATTTTTTACTATTTGTTTTTATCTAGCTTTGGCCCATGAAGTAAGGAATTCCCGTTAAGGATTTTGACAACTATATGTACAGGCGAAGTACTCGAGAAAATGTGTCCAGAAAGTGAAAGAATTTTTTATTTTATTTTAATTCTTCCATCTTCTTTTTCTTGGAGATTCTCACACTCAAAGTGAGCTTTTGCATTATTTTGTCAAAATGAATTAAGTATTTGTTACATTTTTTGTATTAAAGAGATACCGATCTCTGTGAGAAAAATAATCATCTACCATGGCTGAAGGAGCCCATTTGAACTAGCTTCAGGATTGACGAAACGCACTCAAAAAGTCCACTGATTCACGGTATCAGAACTTGGAAACAAAAAAGTTGCAACTTGGTAAAAAATAAGCTTCATTGGGTTGAGATTGGATAGGAAATGTCTACTCTACTGTCCCAAAAGTAACTAATGCTATGTGACCTATATCCCTTGAAGTGTAATCGGTCCAGTTCAATTCGGTTTTGTATATTTTTTAGAGCGAAATCAGTATACATAGATTTTGAAAATTTAAGAACCAATACCGGTCAGGTCAGGTCTGGGTTTTCCGGTTTTACGAATTATCTATGTTAGTAATAATATGATATTTATATTTACTAAACTATTAATCTATTTCTATTATAGTATAAGTACATTCTTTTATAATAATTAACACATACTAATATAATATTGAATTTAACTATAGTCTATATAAGTTCTAGACTTTTTATATGAGTATATATGATCAAATGTGTAAAAATGTAGTCACAAAAAAATATATATTATAATTTATTATACCAAAAATGTATTTATCATTCATATATATATATATATCAAAAGTAAGTTTATATTAATATTTATATTTAATTTTATGTTATATTAATTTTATATTATAAGATTAAAATTTATATGTTATACCAAATGTTATATTAAAAATTATAAGATTAATTCTATATTATATCACATATTGTATTAATTTTATGTTATAACATTAATAGACTTGAACAATAAGAATATGATTTCCTCTTATATATAATATAAGAAATTATAAATATATCCAGGTCTGGTTCGTTTTAAACTGGTTTTCAAAGTATGAAAACCGATACCGCACTGGTTTCGGTTCTTAAGAACTGGTATCGCACCGAATTGCTTACAAACCAAACCTAACCCACCATTTCGGTCCAATCCGATTCGGTTCAACTGGTTTTCCTATTTTATTGTTTTACACTCCTATATATTCGCATATGATCATGGTGGTGAAGCATATTAAGATTTGTATTAATGTTATTTTAGAATATAGTCTATATATATATATATATATATATATAATTTATCCATATAACAACAATCCCAAAACGGACCGGTATCAAAATATTCCGTTCCAATATCTCAACCAGAACTGTCACTAGAATGGAATTTAAAATTTTGGTCTAGCTGGTTAACTATCCTTATTGATACTAGATCAACCCACAATTTCTTAGACCCAACAGTGGTGGACAATGCAAAACTTCTACTAGATTTTATAGAGAAGGTAAAGGTGAAAGTAGCCAGTGAAGAATTAATTCCGAGTGAAGAAAGGATTTAGGGAGTTAGAGTCAAAGTCTAGTATACCAAATATTTCATTGATATGCATGTGCTAGTATTAGCAAGTTGTGGCATGGTATGGCTAAGAGAATTAGGCCCAATTCTCTAGAACTTTGAGGAATTAACTATGAAGTTTAATTATAAAGGGAAACGGGTAAAGTTAAAGGGATTAGTTGCATCCCAGATGGTTAAGGAAGACAATCTTATCAAATTTAATAAGCTGGAGAAGAATGGTGTTGTAACGCCCCGATCTTGGAGGTTCAAAGAGTTAACTCCTGTTACGTGATAATCAACTCAACAATGCTAATATATTCTCCAAATCCAAATATATATATATAAAGACTCCAAATCAAACATAAATTCCTCTAATTTGATTAACTACACATACTTATCTATCAAATCCTCAATACAATAAACTCAATAAAATAGATCAACTACTCCACTTATCTCAAATAACATAATTGTTAATGCGTAAGTTTTCACAACAGACTGGAAGGGAGGAAATAATCATCTCCGGCTCACGATGGTAATTTGGGCGTCGATACGATGCTCTTCACGTCCATTCATAAAATAATAGCAAACAAAAATAAATAAATAGAGACACATGAATTTATTTGGTTCGACATAATGCCTACGTTTATGGGTTGTTTGGGGGTGAAATTAACTTTAATTCATGATTTTACAATCTCTCATAACCTCACATGTCTCACAATATAATATTTATGGAATATCCTTTTGAGTTGCTATGTGTGGTAGAGTTTGTACTTAAGGAGCTTGTGGAGAGCCTCTGGAGAGTTCGTCGGATTTTTGGGGGATCTCCTTCTTATATAGAGATCTATTTCCTTGGAGTGATTGAGTCCAACTTATCTTGTGAAACCTTTTTCATTTTAGGAGTCTGAGTCTCTTTCATTTTAAGAGTTTGAGTTTCTTTCCTTTTAGGATTTTGAGTGTTTCATTTTAGGAGTTTGAGTCTCTTTCCTTTTAGGATTTTGAGTGTCTTTCCTTATCTCTTCTTAGCCTTATCTCTTAACTTGATTTTCGGTTTTATCTCGAAATTAAATTATAGGATGCTGATTTGACCCTTATAGATGCCCACAATTCTTAAGGGCTATTTGCTGGTCAAGAAGGTCTTGAGAATCTTCAAGTCATTAATCTGCAGAATAATTTTGAAAACTAGTCCCTGATTTCCTATTTGGTCCCTAATTTTCTGTTTGTTTCCTAGTTTTCTGTTTGTTTTGTGCTAAGCGGTAACTAGCTCAATTTGGGGAGATAGGCGGGAGGTGTACTCGACCGCATTAGGTGTGAGCATGGAGCTCTATTTTAGCGGGAGATGTACTCAACTGCTTTAAGTGTAAGCGTGAAGCTCAGCTTTAGTGGGAGATGTACTTAACCGCGGTAGGGGTGAACACGGGGCTCGGCTTTGAGTTTGTTTATTTGTGTGGATGTTTGCTTGAGAGATTGTTTATTGTCGCCAAATAGTGTATATTTTCATGATTGGTTTTATGTGTGTATTTTCATGATCATTTTCGCTATCGTTGGTAGTAGTGGATTTTCTGCCCCTTAGTGCAAATTGTCATTTGATGTTTCTATTTTGGGGTTGATGTTGGAGTTTATTTGTAGTAACACGCGCTTAAGTGGTCAGGAAACCCGTCAACTCCTTGGGTCCATCTTAGGAGGTTGCCGAGATTGTCAACTCATTCCCAAAAGAAACCCGCGCAAGGCGGTTGTAGAGCTCGGTCACTCGTTCTTGAAGGTAACCCACTGGTGACAGTTGTGACACGAACATAAACAATTGACGTTTGCTGGATAAGATGTTGTGCTTGTATTGCTGTCTAGGTGAGAGAGGTCGGACAGTCTAGAGAGTTGCCTACCTGTTAGGTGCCTAGGAGCTTGGGCAATTCCTGACCTTTCCCGCCTATTGGCTCGTCATGAGGGATGTTGGGCAGTCTAATAACTTGTACTGCCTGTTGACCCTCGGTGAGAGATGAGTGAGGTTGAGCGGTCCCTCACCTTTCCCGCCTGTTGACTCGTCACGAGAAAGGTCAAGTATTTGGACTCATCTTTGGTGTATAAGGGTCGCGTGGTCTTCTGACCTCCAGGACCTTTTTCATGGGCACCGCGAGTCTTTTAACTCGTCATTGGTGTTTAAGGGTCGCGTGGTCTTCTGACCTCCACGCCCTTTTTCCTGGGCACTGTGAGTCTTTTGACTCGTCATTGGTGTTTAAGGGTCTCGTGATCTTCTAACCTTCACACCCTTTTTCGTGGGCACTACGTTAGACTCATCATTAGTATTTAAAGGTCATGTGGTCTTCTGACCTCTGCTCCATTTTTCATGGGCAACGCAAGTCTTTAGACTCTTCATTAGTGTTTGAGGGTCACGTGGTCTTCTGACTTTTACGCCCTTTTTCGTGGGCATCGCAAGTTTTTGGACTTGTCATTGGTGTTTGGAGGGATGTTCAACCACACTATTGTGGCGAGAGGCTGAGTTCGACGCCCTAAGAAGTTTTCACCAAAACCAAATAGGTTAGTATAATACAAATTACAAGTTTGAGATTTGTAAACCTGAGTCATTCCGCTAGAGTGTGCTGAAGGCTAGAGACACACGGTTGATGCTTATGGACAGCCATGCTTTGGCATTGATGAAGGCTCAGGATGCCCACAATACTGAGCGATCTATTCTGACTCAAACAAATTAAGATGTTTGCACAGCGCCCAAGAGGGGCTTTGTAGCCAGTGTTCCATGTCACGCGGGGGATTTTCCGCAAAATATATTTCCTTAGGGTGTAGCCACTCAGATTCTTGTGAAACCTTGAGGAGTTTCGGTGGGGAAAATCTCAAAAAATCATTTTGTTAGTTAAAAAACAAAATTCAAATAGCAAGTTTGAGAGAGACAAACCAGAGCAATTTTTGCCTCTGCTTTCCATTTTTCCCATCTGGAATTGTTTGATGTCGATCAATTTTTTGCATAGTGAGATATGTTCATTTCTTATTTTTTTTTTATGATTTTCCTATTTGCATATCATCTTTTCTTTTCCTGTGCTTTTCTTCTAAGTATTCATGATTGTTAGTGAACTCGATGATGTACTCCTGACCATGGCCATGCATGGAAACAGAAAGGCAATTGTGGGTAAGCTCCATGCTCGCCCGAGGTTACCCATATAAGGTGAACTCGTTGTTGTTGGACTCATTGCTTCTCATGGGCGAGCTAGCTTTGTTTTGTGACTGGGTGAGGAACTCATCGTCTGCCTATGGCAAGGGATTCGTTGCCCACCATGAGGGTGGTGAGCTAGCTTCTTAGACATGTTGTCAGATTTGTGGGGCGAGGGACTTGTTGCCATCATGACAGGAGCGAGTGACTCATGTATCCTTATTCGTTACATACTGACCGCGGCGAGCAAGATTTACTGTGGGCGAGCAAATTACTTTGGGTGAGAAATACTTATTTGGGCGAGCAAAGGCAACGACCCTCTCGATCCGTGGCAAGTAATGCTTTGTGCAGAGGTGCTTCCACGTTGTGGGATGTACTCGTCTCCATTTGTCTGCTCAGCATGGAGGGCAAAAATATTTATGCCCGCTCTGGGCAACAGCTTAGCTACTTCCCGTTGCGAGCTGCTTCGTGGTGGCTTGCTATGGCTTTCTAATTGCAACTTCAAGGTGGTGAGCATTCTCCCGTATGTGGCGAAATGACCTTATTGATAGTGAGGTTGGGTGAGGTGCACCATGGTGGTGAGCGGCTCAATGGTGGTGGTAGGTAAAGTTGTCGGTGGTTTTTTATCTCCCTACCGGTGGGCTCTACACCTATGACGTCGCTAGTACGCTTGTAGAAGGTTGGTGGTGCGGAAGAATTCATGGATACATCTAGTGGCGCATTGCAGTGATGGTTGCGAGAAATGTTACGGTAGATTCAGCTAGTTGGCGAGAATTACCTTGATGGCCACAGAGAGAGCCAGAGGTTTACGACGTGGTTGTGGGTGGCTCCATGAGTTCACGGTTGGGCTAGGCTGCATGGGTGAGTTGCAACGTGAGCAGCTTCTGTAGTAAGCTTTGGTGATGGTGGCAACGGGTGACTGCAAGCAAAGCCTCCATGGTGGAGGACCTTCTTTTCGACTACAAAAATGCCAAGTGGTCAAATGGCGACTTTCATTGCTCTGCCAGCTCACGAATGTCTAGTCATGGATCTTCCTGTCTACTATCGGAATGTTTGGCGCGAGGGTTTTGGCTAAAGAGCTTCCGTGGTCGGGGACCATTTTGCCAGTGACATAAAGTGTCGATGGGTCCAGTTGTGGCCTCTGCGGGCTACATGTAGCCGGTGGTGCTGGTCGGTTACTCTCCCGCCAACTTCTAGGATGTCAATGAGGATGATCCAGTGGTAAGACGCCGGTTGGTCTACCTGGCCATTAGCCCAGGTGGTCGTCCTTGGGCCGCACCACACACGGTAGTGGCAGGCAATGGCCTACACATGAAACGACTGGGTGCACGTCGCCATGCACCCCTTACGTCCGCTTGCACTTCTTCAGTTTTTCTTTTTCTTGTATTTGCAACAATAGTATTAATGAAATAAAAATAACAAGTAAAAAGTTAGTTCGAGAGGAATCTTATATGGCTCACTAGAGACGATCTCTTGAGTGGAGGAATCATCCTCCTTCCAATTCCGGTGCAGAAGATTAGTCGATCCCATAAACGGCGCCAACTGTTAATGTGTAAATTTGCACAACAGACCGGAAGAGAGAAAAATCATCTCCGGTTCACGATGGTGATTTGGGCATCAATACGATGCTCTTCAATTCCATCCATAAAATAATAGCAAACAAAAATAAATAAATATATAAATAAAGACATAGATTTACGTGGTTCGATATAATGTCTACATCCACAGGTTGTTTGGGGGAGAAATCCATTATAATGGGTGATTTTACAATCTCTCATGGCCTCACATATCTCACAATACAATAGAGAAATTTAGGAAAGATCATTTGGAGTCACTATAAGTGGTGGAGTTTGTACATAGGGAGCTTGTGGAGAGCCTTCAGGGAGTTTGTCAGATTTTTGGGGAATCTCCTCCTTATATAGAGGTCGATTTCCTTGGAGTGATTGAATCCAACTTGTCTTGTGAAACATTTTCCTTTTAGGAGTCTAAGTCTTTTTCCTTTTTAGAATTCTGAGTGTCTTTCCTTATCTCTTCTTTGCCTTATTTCTTACCTTGATTTTTGATTTTATCTCAAGACTAAATTATAAGCTACTGATTTGACCCCTACAAATGAAATGAACTAGAGTTTACGTAAGTCTCAATGTGCCATCTAGACATATTGAAATCCAACTACTAAACGAAAAGAATCTCCCAATAGCAATATTACCTTGAGGTACTCAACTCCTATCCTCAGCTAATTTTGCTCATGCACTCTATTGCTATTCCTCAGCTAAACATTAAAGTTATCTGAAATATTGTAAAAATAAGAGGTGAGTTATCAACAACTCAATAAGTAGAGAGCAAATGCTAGTATGTAAACATGAATAGTTACAAAGTTTAGATAGCAGAACAAAACATTTACTTTCAGAATGCAGAATCAAAACATGTTATCAAAATATCAAAACGACAATTCAAAATGTTCATATATAAAAATCCTTTGGCATAGCATAACTGAGCATCATCATCATTATCATATCAAAGCATCATATCAGAACAAAGACAATGTTTAACCCCCGTGGTAAAGTTGTGTATCTGCAGATAGCTAAGCAGAACATAAATCACTTTGTCACCAAATAGTGTGCACTCAAACAAAGACCATTACTATCGCTCGTGGCAAGGTCGTATACTACTATTATACCCGTGACAGGGTCGCGTACCACTATTATACTCGTGGTAGGGTCGTATACCACTATTATACTCGTAACAAAGCTGTATATCACTATTATACCCGTGGGAGGGCCTTAACAAAACAAAACAAAAATAATATCAGATACAGAATTAGAAAATCATGCCAAAAGTTTTTCAGATGCCACATTATATCAAAATAAAGTACCGAATAGATTTAAATTCTTTCACATATTCAAAAACAGATTCAAGACATCTTCACATCACATGCACAAATTTTCAAATTTCATATTCACTCTTTTGCACAATTCAAAAGCCATTTGCCAAAATATTACTCATGTCTACACCGGTCATGACAAAAATACTTTCTCTTTTATACAGATTTCATAAGTAATGCAGAACACATAACTGAAATTGTTTTCAAGTTTTCTTTTCAAAACATAACATGCATGTTTTTCATAAATCAACCTCAGTTCATATCTTTTTAATGCAATGTCTAGTATAAGATCCTCACTTACCTGATTCTTGTAGAGAATTACCTAAGCCTTGTACTCGAGTTCTAGAAATTTAACCACATAAGCAAGAAAGAAAATATTTGCCAAGGTGTTAATAATCTACAGCAGTGTAAACTTGATCCAGCTAGCAATATCCCAAATTGTCAAACTATATTTCAGTACTCACACAATTCCATCATTGTGTCGTTGTTTCGAATCGTAGCACAACACAAACTTCCAATAAGCCATACCAAAATAGTTTAGCCCATCTTTATCAAATTTACTTCACCATTCACATTTGTCCCCAACATGTCAAACTAACATGTCCAACAACCAAACAACCACACATTCACCCCCAAACGGCCATAAGCCAACCTAAACAATCACATAACTCAGCCAATGCACCACAAGTACGACTTGCCCACACATCGGCCCAACTAAAAAATCCAAATTCTACCATTTCAAACCAGCCAAAAGAGACAACATAACCTTCCAATATATACCAATATACGATATATGTAGATAACAAAAAAATTACAACACTAGTGCTTGAATTATCTTACCCAATTTTTGTACAATTGATACAACTCAAACGATGGCGAAAAGACGTTGTTTAGGACTAATTTTAATATGTTGTGATATAAGGTAGTGACGTAAGAAAAAATTTTTAAGAATAATAGTAAGTAGTACACGATGGAAAGGGAAAATTTTCAAATGGGGAGAGTCAACCAAGACATACCTTGGTGGTGAAGATGTCTACAGTGGTCCTTTGTAGTTTCAAAACAAAAAGAAAGAAAGAACATGTGCTGCACTGGTGAAAATCCAAGGGGTTAGTGAAGGGACATTGTGGGATAGAGAGCAATTAAATCAAAGAGGGCAACAGACTACAAACCAAGATAGCAAAAGGGTCTTACCAGTGGCCTAGAAGGGACGTTGAGTCTGCGTACGGAAAAGGGGAAGGAATATAATGGCGTTGACAATAGAACCGAAGATCAATGGCCTCGACGTTCAATTCAGTAATGGACGATGGCGCACATGGCTTCAATCAAATGGAGGTGAAGTAGTAAGGCCTAGGGTTTTGTTTCATCACAACCCAAAGTGGCATTAGTGGTCAATTAAACACAAAGAACGAGAGAGAGAGTGATAGGGAGAGAGTGAGTGATGCTTAGTGACGTTGGAGCTCTAGCGCTGACACGTGCAACCAACTCTAAGTCGCGTTGAGGGGGAGGACAAAAGAGAGGCAGACTGAGAGAGAGACTAACTGTATGAGAGATTTGTGAGATATGGCAAATGCAATAAGGAGGAATTTCTAGTGTGCTGTGAGTGGAAGAGAGTGTATTGGGAGGGAGATAAAAAATGGTGGAGAGAAATATGGGAGTGGGGGAGAAACTGTCGGGGAAGGTAGAGACATACCTTAACGGCGTCGTTTTGATCTTCAAGCTAGGCTTTTCATGGGCCTAAGCCTGGGTTAGAGTCAAAGTCTAATATACTAACTATTTCATTAATGTGCATATGCTAATATTAGCAAATTGTGGCATGGTATTGGGCATCCAATGGCCAAGATAATTAGGCCCAATTCTCTGAAACTTTGAGGAGTTAACTATGAAATTTAATTATGAAGGGAAATCGGTAGAGTTAAAGGGATTAGCTGCATCCCAAATGGTTGAGGAAGACGATCTTAACAAATTTAATAAGCTGGAGAAGAATGGTGTAGTCTTGCAAGTGATAGAAAGGGTAGAAGGAAAGGTACATGAAAGGAAGGTGATCCTTCAGCAGGAGTGCAATCCTTGTTAAGGCAATATGTTGATGTTTTTGGTGAACCAAAGGGCCTAACCCCTCCTCGATCCCATGATCATGCCATTAACTTAGTCTCAGACACCAACCCAATCTCAATCAAGCTTTATAGATGGCCTTATTTCCAAAAGGATGAAATAGAAAAGATAGTTAAGGAGCTGCTGAACAGTAGTGTCAGACAGCCCAGTCAAAGCCCATACTCAAAGTTGTCCTCTTGGTTTGGAAGACATATCGTACTTGGCAACTTTGTGTGAACTATAGAGGGTTTAACAGTGTCACAATTAAGGACAAGTTTTCTATACCAATGATGGAAGAGCTAATGGATGAGTTACATGGACAAGTAATATTTTCCAAACTGGATCTAAGGTCGGGATATCATCAAATCCGAGTTATGCCAATTAGACAAAATCCAAAACCTATGAAGAGCGTTATGAGTTCCTAATTATGCCCTTTGGGCTAACCAATGTTCTCTCTACTTTTTAAAGATTTATGAATAAGGTATTTTGAACCTATCTCAGAAAGTTTATTCTTGTTTTTTGTACTACGTTTTGGTGTACAGCAAAAGTGAACAAGAACATGTGGAGCATTTACAGATAACATTGGAGACTTTAAGGCAATAGCAACTCTATGCCAAGCAAACTAAGTGTAAGTTTGGATGCAGTGAGATCTTCTATCCTAGCCACCTAATTTCTGCTCAAGGTGCTCGAGCTAATCCTGACAAATTGCAAACCATGAGGGAATGACCCATTCCTAACTCGCTGAAAGCTTTGAAAGGATTCCTGGGTTTGACAGGCTACTACCACAAGTTTATTAAAGAATATATGAGAGTTACTAACTTACTGCACCTCTCACATAAATGTTTAAAAATAATAATTTTCATTGGAATGAAGGAGCTAAAGTTGTATTTCATAAGCTAAAGGAGGCTCTGACTAATGCAGCCACCAATCATTGCACTACTAGATTTCTCCCTTCCTTTTTCATAGAATGTGATGCATTTGGAACCGCAATAGAAGTAATGTTAATGAAGAAGGGGAGACCCTAGCCTTTTATAGCAAGGATTTTAAAGGAAGAACTCTAATGATGTCTACTTATGAAAATGAGTTTTTTGCTCTTGTCTCAGCTATATGATTAAATGAAGACCTGATAAAACGTAGGTACCTCTATGTAACATAAGTGGATCACCAAACTTCTAGAATATGACTTTGTGGTTGAATACAAGAAGGGAATTGATAACAGGGTAGTCGACACTCTATTTATGAAAGAAACTAAAGATGAATATTTTGTCTCTAATTACTTTTTCTACATTAAGTTGGATGGAAGAGTTGAAGGCATCTTATGCTAGTGATGAATAGCTAAAAAATCTCATTTCCCAATTCCGATAGGGCAAATTACCACCATAATATTCTATGATGGGGGAACCAGTTTTGTACAAAAATAGACTCTACATACCCCAGCATGAAAAGTTCAAGAACAAGTTATTAGAATTGATGCACAACAGTCCTTGGAGAGGACATTCTGGCTATCATAATTCAATACGTAGAGTAAAGAGAGAATTCTATTGGCTAGGCCTTAAAAAGGATGTAAAACAATTCATTAGAAACTATGATTTGTGCCAAATGATTAAGGTGAATAATACTCTTGCAAGTGGATTACTGCAACCACTTCCAGTACCTAGTCAACCCTAAACAGGCATAACAAAAGATTTTATCAAAGGACTTCCCAACCCAAATGGCTTCAACAGTTTGCGGGTAGTTGTAGATAGGCTTACTGATGAGTGCACAAAAGTGCACTCTAAATACTCTATTATTAGACTAAAATGCTAAAATATGAGTAGAAATTATAAGAATTAATTTATAGGAATGAATTTATTCTTTTATTTATTTTGAGATATTTTAAAGCACAATTTTTTTTATATTTAATTTCAGAGTTCATAAATTGAAGGGCATGTATTTTGACTTGGCATGGGACCAAAAGACACAGAGCAGCTTTATTCCTCTTGGAAGGCTAGCAGATTTGGACGGCACTTCTTTTGAGTTTGAGATGATTGATGGAAGATGAAGGTTGGATGTGAGAAGCAATTTGTTGTTGAAAGGATTGCATGGAACTTTGAATATTTGAAGTTGGTGTAAATGGATGGAATGCTAGTGGAGGGTGATGTCATTATGGTTTCAAAACATTAATTAATTATGGGATGAAGTGTAACCAACCACCCGTAAGGTTCTAACTACTACAAAAATCAAGCTCCTCAACTTAAGCGGTTGCGTAATGTAAGGCTACTATGGGACATATTGAGATTGAAGAAAAAGTTGGGAGGCTTGAGGCACAACTACAAGCCGGCTACCATTGCTTCTTTTTATTTGTTTTGCAACATATGAATCATGTTTTTAATGACATGCCACGAGTCTTCCAAGGGGAGAAAATAACGGAGTGATAGGGAAATAAAAAATTGATGCTGACGCTTGTAAAAGAGTGAGGTAGCGTGATGCGTGAAGACGTATATAATTGATTGTTAGCTGCTCGTAAAAAGTTGTGCCTGGCTGGGACACTCACACGAGATTGGGAATAAAAATTGGATGGCTGTTGTTTGCTCTATTTTTCTCTGGAGATTTTTGTTATCCATTACATTTATGGGTAATTAAATTCTTAAGTAGGGTTAGGGATGAACTTGTATAGTAGATGGTATTTTTATTTATTTTTAATTTATGTATTTGATTTTCAATTACTAAAACTATTTTGCTTTATCATTCTCATTTCATTGTTGATATTTTCTTTTCCGAATAATTATAGAATTTATTCTGTTTATGGATTCAGTCATGCTTTTCTATTAAATATATTAACTCTTTGATTATGTTTGGATCAATTATTTATCTATATTGATTTAATTCTTTGCTGCAATATTGCTTCCTGAGTATATTGTCGTCGTTGAATTTTCTTAATAGTTATAATAATTTACGTATTTTAAAAGTGGTGAATGATTTTTCAAATGTTTATATTTGGTTTAATCTTGATTTAAAAATCTATACCTTCCGATTGGAAATTTTGGGAATTGAGTTGCTAATTGAGTTATTCAATGAATTAAGAATAATTAAAATATCAGATTGGTGCAAGGGACTCCTAACGCTTTACTATTCATCAAATTTGAATACTTTTTGCGTTAGTCACTTTGCTTCACTTTAATTTGCATTTAAAATTAATTTTTGTTCTATATTAATCATTTAATCTTTTTCTTTAATTTTTTTGTTCCTTCTATTATTCTTTTAATTTGTCTCTCTGTAGAATTGACATCTCAAAGTTATGCTACAAATGCCGCGTTATTCTTTGAATTAATCTCTAAGTTGCCTACACCTAGGATAGTAAAGGATGTGAGGTCTTTTCTTGGTCATGCGGGTTTTTATAGGAGGTTCATACAGAATTTTTCCACCATATCTAGACCACTATGTGACCTCTTATCTAAAGATGCCCCATTTGAGTAGACACAAGCTTGTCAATAGGCCTTTAAAACGCTAATTGGCAAGTTTACCTCAACACCTATAATGCAGCCACCTGATTGGACTTTCCCTTTTGAGATTGTGTGTAATGCTAGTGATTTTGTTGTAGGTGCTGTTCTTGGACTGTGAAGGGAGGGGAAGCCTTTTATCATTTACTATGCTAGTAGAACTCTAAATAGTGCTTAGATGAATTACTCCACTACTGAAAAAGAGTTGCTAGCAGTAGTGTTTGATTTGTATAAGTTTGTACTTACTTGATTGGTTCTCTTATTATTATTTTCATAGATCATACAGCCCTTAAGTACATTTTTATAAAGAATGATGCTAAGGCACGACTAATACAATAGATTTTACTTTTGCAGGAATTGACATCACCATCAAAGGACAAGAAAGGAGTGGAGAACGTAGTGGCTGACCATCTTTCGATGCTCACATTTGAGTACACCTTTGACCACCTGCCAATTCGGGATGATTTTCCTGATGAATAATTACTTTCTATTACTTCTCTACCATGGTTTGCTCATATTGTGAATTATTTGGATGCAGGTGAGATACTAGTAGATTGGAGCGCTCAGGACAAGAGGAAGTTCATGACTGAGGTATGTAATTTCTATTGAGAGGACCATTTTCTTTTCAAATACTGTCTTGACCAAATTTTAAGGCTTTGCATCCCTGATGAGGAGATTGCTAGCGTCTTGGAATTTTATCACTCCCAAGCTTTTGGGGGCCACTTTTCAATGAAAAGAACCGCTGCAAAAAATTCTGCAGTGTGGATTTTATTGGCTCATCTTGTTTGAGGATGCAAACATCTATTGTCGTTCATGTGAAAAGTGTCAAAAGTTAGGAGTTATGTCCCGTCGTAATATGATGTCCTTAAACCCAATTTTAGTGATTGAAATTTTTTATTGTTGGGGTATTGATTTTATGGGATCATTTTCACTTTCTTTTTGATATCGATATATTATTGTGACAGTAGATTATGTGTCAAAATAGGTAGAGGCAGCAACTTGCAGGAGCAATGACAATAGGACGGTAATTAAATTTCTCAAAGAAAATGTGTTATCTCTATTTGGTACACCATGTGCTATCATTAGTGACCGTGGTACACATTTTTGCAACTGTTCTTTTGAGATTTTGATGAAAAAATATGGAGTGGTATATAAGATCTCTACTACCTACCATCCTAGACAAGTAGACAGATAGAACTTGCAAATAGGAAAATGAAGCAAATTTCAGAAAAAATGGTTAACCCGGATCGTAAAGATTGGTCTTTGAGACTAGTTGATGTGCTTTAAGCCTACCGTATAGCTTTCAAAACTCCTTTTGGCATGTCACCTTATAGGCTTGTTTTTGGAATGCCTTGCCATTTACCTGTGGAGCTCGAGCATCGAGCTTATTAGGCAATTAAGCATTTTAATTTTGACATGGGAGAAGCAGGTAAATTTAGAAAATTTCAGTTGACTGAGTTAGAAGAGTTGAGAAATGATGCTTATGAGAACTCTAAAATCTATAAGGCTAAAATGAAAGCTTTTCATTATAAAAATATTTTGAAAAAAACGTTTAAACCTAATGATCGAGTATTCTTATATGATTCTAGACTCCATAAGCACCCAGGAAAACTTAGGTCTAGGTGGGCCGGTCCTTTTATAGTGAATAATATTTTTGTAAATAGAGCTGTAGAAATAGAAGATCCTAATGATGGTCAGATCTTTAAAGTAAATTGTCAACGCCTTAAAGTATTAATTGATAGGCAAGTTCCAGAAGTGGAAGACATTCTACTTGTATATCCGGTCTATCAACTTTGACCACACCACGCAAGTATGTTTTTTGTTTTGTTTGTTTCGTTTTATTTTTGTTTTCTCTTATTTTATTTATCTTCCTTTTTGTTTGCTGTTATTTTCTTTATTTTTGTTTGCAGGTTAGTTTCATTTTGTTAATTCAGGTTACCATATTTGGTATTTAGCGAGCTACCCACGTTATTCATCAGGTGTATTCTATCATTTTTAGTTACTCATCATTCAAATTTGATTCTTAAACATTGAGGACAATGTTTCATTTAAGTTGGGGGGTGGTGGTGCAAATTTAGGATTTAAAATACTTGTTGGAACTCTGTGGCATATTTTCATGTGTCAATTTTTTTTTTTAATTTGCATCACAAGTGCATCATTTTGACATGTGTACTTATTTTCATTCATAACCATCTTCATGAGTTCACCAAACCCACCATAATTATTTTTTACTGAAGCATTCACAGAATGCTTAATGCACTCATCCAAGTTTTGTGGTCAGCTGGTAGTTTGACATATGTAGCTAGAGAACTCTTTTACTTAAGTATTCATGTGAGTTTTGGAGAGGATTGAAAGCCTACAAATGCAGTAAATTGTAATAAGCATTCATTGATCTGTTGAATTTGGTACTTCTTATGAAAATATTATTACATGGTTTGTGCTAAAATGGTGGATATACTTGAGATATGACGCATGTCAACTTAGGATCAACGTTTGAGCCTTTCAAGCTAACCCTTTCCATCATAGACCCCTAGTAGCCAACTTTGAGCCAATAAATACATATTGTTTTTTTCTTCATATACCTACATTATTTATACCTCTCCATATTGAAGTATAACCTATACACTGATTTTCTCTACTATTGTTACTTTCAAATGTGTACTAGATGTGTAATTCTTATTTTTTTTGCAAGGAATAAAAAAAAGGAGAGGGGGAAAATGAAAGAACATGAGTTACAAGGTATTCAAGTGAGTGAGTTTCAAAGGCAAAAATACCAAGGTATTATACCAGGGTGACATAATTGTTCACCAAATTATTAAAAAAAAGAAAAAAAAAGAGAGAAAAAAAGAAAAAGAAAAAGAGGCATTATTTGATGATTTGAAAGGTTGAAGAGTACATCAAGTGAGAAATGTGGTTTATTGAGAGGTTTAATAAGATTTCATTTGTATGTACTTGGAAGTTTTTGAATCATTTTTTTTTTTTTTTTTGTCATATAACCCCGAACCTAAACCATGTTACAACATTCTGTATTGACCGTTCTGATCCTAAGTAAGTTTTTGGAAAGGGTGGTAGAAGTCTCATTTATTAGTATTCATATTATTAGATCAATATTTGTTTGTTGCTTGTACATAATTGCCTAATTCCCCATAGAGTGTGTGTACACCTATTGTTAACTCTATAGAGAGAATCTTCACACGAAACACTTTTATACCCGTAAGGTATGGAGTTGAACCTTTTGCTTGAGATGTTCTTGATATTGCGTGTGTCAGGGCTTCTGGTTAGATAGATATAGTTTGGAACACACACACACTCTGTAGATTGCTATTGGTGGATTGCTTGTGATAGAGTTATTGAATTCCTATGATTGCTTTGATATGAGAATCTGGAAAGTATGACTTGGTGGCCTTTGTGTAGGATTTTCTTTTTGTTTTGGCATGAAAATTGCTAAGGACTAGCAATGAGTAAGTTAGGGGTTTGATGAGTATACGAAAGTGTACTCTAATACCCTATTATTAGACTAAAATGTTAAAATATGAATAAAAATTATAGGAATTAATTTATAGGAATGAATTTATTCTTTTATTTATTTTGAGATATTTTAAAGCACAAATTTTTTTATATTTAATTTTAAAGTTCATAAATTAAAGGGCATGTATTTTGACTTGGACATGGGACCAAAAGACATGGAGTAGCTTTATTCTTCTTGGAAGGCTAGCAAATTTGGACGGCACTTCTTTTAAGTTTGAGATGATTGATGGAAGATGAAGGTTGGATATGAGAAGCAATTTGTTGTGGAAAGGATTGCATGGAACTTTGAATATTTGACGTTGGCGTAAATGGATGGAATGCTAGTGGAGGGTGATGTCATCATGTTTTCAAAACTTTAATTAATTTTGGGATGAAGTGTAACCAACCATCCATAAGGTTCTGACTACTACGAAAATCAAGCTCCTCAACTTAAGCGGCTGCGTAACATAAGGCTACTATGGGACATATCGAGATTAGAAGAAAAAGTTGGGAGGCTTGAGGCACAATTACAAGCTAACTACCATTGCTTCTTTTTATTTGTTTTACAACATATGAATCATGTTTTTAATGACACATGCCACAAGACTTCCAAGGGGAGAAAATAACAGAGCGATTGAGAAATTAAAAATTGATACTGACGCTTGTAAAAGAGTGAGGTAGTGTGATGCGTGTGGACGTATATAATTGATTGTTGGCTACTCGTAAAAGGTTTTGCCTTGTTGGGACGCTCACACAAGATCGGGAATAAAGATTGGATGGTTGCCGTTTGTTCTATTTTTCTTTGGAGATTTTTGTTGTCCATTATATGTATGGGTAACTAAATTCTCAAGTAGGGTTAGAGATGAATTTGCATAGTAGATGGTATTTTTATTTATTTTTAATTATGTATTTGACTTTCAATTACTAAAACTCTTTTGTTCTATCATTCTCATTTAATTGTTGATGTTTTCTTCTCTGAATAATCATAGAATTTATTCTCTTTATGAATTCAGCCATACTTTTTCTATTGAATGGATTAACTCTTTGATTATGTTTGGATAAATTATTTATCTATATTGATTTAATTCTTTGCTACAATATCGCTTCCTGAGTATATTGTTGTCGTTGGATTTTCTCAATAATGATAATAATTTTCATATTTTAAAAGTGGTGAATGATTTTTTAAAAGGTTATATTTGGTTTAATCTTGGTTTATAAATCTATACATTCCGATTAAGAATTTTAGGAATTGAGTTGCCAATTAAGTTATTCAATGAATTAAAAATAATTAAAATGCCAAATTTGTGCAAGGGACTCTCGACGCTCTATTGTTTATCAAATTTGAATACTTTTTGCTTTAGTCACTTTGCTTCACTTTAATTTACATTTAAAATTAATTTTTGTTCTCTATTAATCATTTAATATTTTTCTTTAGTTTTTTTTATTCCTTTTACTACTCTTTTAATTTGTCTATCTGTGGAATCAACCCGCCAAAGCTGTGCTACAACTACTGCGTTACTCTTTGGGTGTAATCACTTACTAAGTACAACCGCTTCACCCCCCTAAGACACTATACAATGCAAAAACCGTGCCTGAACTTTTCCTCGGAAATGTGTTCAAGCTAAATGAATTACCGATCTCAATCATTTTAGACCGAGATAGTACCTTCACCAGTTAATTTTGGCAAGAGTTCTTTTGTCTCCAAGGGACTCAAATGGGCATGAGTACTGTTTACCACCCTCAAACCAAAGGGCAAACAGAGGTAGTAAACAAATCACTGGAGAACTAAGTAAGATATTTTACTAACATAAGGACTAGTCCTCATGGGTACTCCTAACAGAGTGGTGGTATAACTTTACCCCATACATCACATATCAACCAAGCTTACCCCATTTGAGGCTCTCTACAGATATCCACCTCCTCAACTCCTCAATTATATGCTAGGCACTGCCCGCTTGGAGGCGGTGGAAGTCAACCTCCATTCCCAAGATTAGATATTGCAATTAATGGGTCACAACCTGCACATGGTACAAAAACGTATAAAGAAGTATGCAAATTTGAGGAAGAAAGAATAAGAATTTGAATTTTGGGTATACCTTCGACTTCAACCATACAAGCATATCTCAGTATTCCACTGACGCAATCCCAAGTTGGCCCCCCATTTTCTTGGCCCCTTCAAGATTTTACAGAAAGTAGGTACTATTGCCTACCAGTTGGATCTTCCTCCTTCATCTCGAATACATCCCACTTTCTACGTTTCTCAACTTAACAAACAATTGGTAGCCAAAGTCACAACCATTCCTATATTACTGTCAACCAATACCTTAGGAGTTCTTGAGCCAGAACCTGAGGAGGTCTAGGGACGCCATATGACAAAAGCTAAGAACCAAGCATGCATAGAGCTCTTGATCCATTGGCAGGACAAAGAGTCGGGGGGGGGGGGGGGGGGGGGGGGGGGGGGCTACATGGGAAAGCTACTCTCAACTAAGGAGACATACCTGCATCTTATGGGAAATGTTCTCTAAAGGGGGTGGGTTTGTCATGACTCACAAGCTGCATGTGGCAAAGGTTGGAGATGAAGTTTCTTCAGACGTTGGAAGTCGAAAGGTATAGACAAGGAAGGATCATGGCGAGTCTCCCGTTATTGAGGTTCCTGCGGAGGTAGTCAATAATAAGGAGGTGGAGAGAAATGATGTAAGACTGGTTTGTTCTTCAATGTCGAAGGAGGTGGACTCGAGTTTGAGGGAGGTGGAAGTAGTTCCTTGTACTGAGGAGATGGAGGTTGATAACTTGCAGGACGAAGAGGTTTGCTTGGAAGAGGGGTCGATGTCTGATCTAGAACCAGAGTTACATGCGGAAGTCTTCCTGCAAGATAAGGAATATCACACGGAAACAGAGGATGAGGTAGGGAAGAGAAAATACCATAAGAGGCAATTTGAGAAAATCAGGAGTTCCAAGAGGGTGATCACTCGTGCCAAAATGTTATCTCAGTGATAGGGTCAATATTAGTTTGGAATATAAGGGGATTAGGTACTTCTAAGGGACGGTTAAAGAGTCTTCTGAATAAATGTAAGCCGAAGGTGGCAGTGCTGCTGGAACCATTTCGGCGTGTTGATAAATCTCAGATGTTTATGCGGATGTTTCATTTTGATAAGGTAATTACTGATGAGGATTTTGGTGGAAAAATCTGGGTACTTTGGAAAACTGAAATAGACGTGCAGCTGGTCAGAATGGGAACACAATTTGTGACTTTACGTATAGACGACAACTCTTCACATTTTTTGGATACTTTTATCTATGCTAAGTGTAATAGATATGAAAGACAGCTGCTTTGGGAGGAAATGAGTTCGGCTAGAATGGGTGTGGAGCCTTGTTTGTTTGCTGGAGATTTCAATATAATTCATTCGGATGTGGAAAGGTGTGGTGGTAGTTCAAGGACAAGAGCTGAAATGGATGACTTTAATAGATGGATTCACCAGGGCGGGTTGTTGGAAATGAATTCTCAAGGGAGAAAGTTTTCATGGTGCAATGGTCAACATGGCTTATCTAGAGCTTGGGCTAAGTTGGATAGAGTGTTTCTTGATGCAAAGTTACTGATGGCATTTCCGAATTCACAGTGTTCGTATTTATCAAGGTTAACGTCGGATCATTGTCCCATGTTTCTAGAATTCCTGAAAGATCATTTTTCTTATGGTCCCGCTCCATTTAGGTTTCAGCAAATGTGGATTGAGCACCCTGATTTTATTAGCTTTGTACAGATGGTGTGGGATGAACCAGCGATAGGTACGAGACTCGTGAAATTAGCTAGTAAACTGAAAAAGCTTAAGGTGGCTCTTTGTGAATGGAACAAGAGGGTGTTTGGGCAGACCAATACTCAGATTGCTATTCTTGAAGAGAAGGTTGAGGGTCTTGAGCATTCCCTGCAAAGTAATTGGGATAATGAGGTCGAGAGTGAGCTTGTGAGGTACTCTACTGAGTTGTCTACTTGGAGGCGAAGGGAAGATATAAGATTGGCTCAGATGGCTAAAATTAAGTGAGAATGGAAGGTGATCGGAACTCAAAATTCTTTCATGTTTGGTTATCCAATAAAAGGCATAGGAAAATTCATAAGTTGAGAACTACGGATGGGTTAGAGTTCAACTCACCAGAAGAAATTCATCTTAGTGCTGTTGAATATTTTTCGGAGTTCCTACAACGATCAAATCAGCCAAGAGAGTTGCCAGACTTAACTAATTTAATTTTGCTGGTTATTGAAGAAGAGGACTATGATCGGCTTAGTTGTGTCCCTTCGTTGGAAGAAGTTAAACAGGCTCTTTCGTCTATTCCTATAAATAGTTCTCTTGGGCCAGATGGTTTTGGTGCGGGTTTTTTTTATGAGCTGCTGGGAGGTGGTAAAAATGGATGTTTTGGGCGCTATCTCAGAATTTTTTCTATCTAAAAGACTTCCGAGATTTTATTCGGCTTCTTTCATTGTGCTTATCCCGAAGGTAGATGTGCCTTCGGGGTTTGATAAATTTAGGCCGATAAGCCTTTACTCAGTCTTCTATAAAATTTGCTCAAAAATTATTGTGAATCATCTGACAGGTTTTCTCCCTAAATTGGTATCTTTTGAGCAAGGTGCCTTTATACCTGGGAGGAGTATATTTGAAAATATTCTTACTCAGAAAGTGGTTCATTCATTGAATAGAACATCTCATGGTGGTAATATTATGATTAAAGTTGACATGGTAAAAGCATATGATCGGGTGGAGTGGAATTTTTTGCTTGAGGTATTGAGGTGTTTTGGTTTCCCTCCTCCATTTTGTGAACTACTTCATGCTTGTATTTCGAATGTATGGTACTCTGTGATGCTAAATGGAACGACGAAATGATTTTTTCAAGGGGTCGGGGACTACGTCAAGGGGATCCCCTTTCGCCTTATCTCTTTATCATTCTTCAGGAGGTACTATCTAGAATTTTAAAACATAGTTTTATGGAAAAAAAGATTGGAAAATTTTCTCAAGCTAGAGGCACTCCTCATATTTCACATCTTATATACGCTGATGACATTGTAATTTTTTTGAATGGAAGAAAGAAGTCGGTCAGGTAATTGTTAGGGGTGTTTGCAAAGTACGAAGATTGGTCAGGACAAAAAATTAATAAAGAAAAGACGGCTATATTTTATTCGCCAAAAATTTCATTGGTCCGAAAGAGAGCTCTTAAAAGGCTGACAGGGTTCTTGGAAGGCTCGTTTCCTTTTAAATATCTAGGGGTCCCGATTGTCTTGGGGCGTCTTAAGCATGAGCACCTGAAGGAGATGGTTAACAAAGTCTAGAACAAAATCAGTGGTTGGAAAATGAAAATCCTATTAGTAGGAGGCCGGTTAATTCTTCTTTGGTATGTGCTTTCTAGTATGGCTTTACATATTTTTACGGTGTTGCAAGTCTCGCAATCAATTATTAAAGAGTTAAATCGCATGATGAGCACATTTTTTTAGGGTGAGGTAAATGGCAAAGGGAAAAAAAAGTGGGTGGCATGGGATAGTATTTGTAAACCAATAGAGGAGGGAGGATTGGGATTGCGTAATTTGGAGGACATGCAAAAAGCATTGCATGTGCGGTTTGCATGGAACTTAATTCAAGGAGAGTCTCTGTGGGCTAGGTTCTTTAAAGGAAAATATGTGGGATCTTCACCTTGGTGTCTCATTGATAGAAAAAAAAGAACGAGGTTTTGGAAAATGATTGTTAAATGTATTCCTAGTGTCCTTAATAATGCAAAGTGGAGAGTTAGAGATGGGAACATTCTATTTTGGTATGATAAATGGAGAGATGAGGGTCCATTAATTGATGAGTTCCAGATAGTGGGTAATCCGTTACTTAAAGTTAAAGAGTGTAAATTGTCTAATAGTTGGGATGTGGAACTGTTGAGCACGATAGTGGGACAAGATAAGTTAGAGGAAATTATTGAGGCTTTGGCTGCTTGTAAGGAAGGGTCTGATGTATTGATCTGGATGAAGCATGAGAGTGGGAATTTTTCTACTAAATCCGCTTGGGATTGCATTCGAATACAAGGCTCTAGTATGGAGTGGCATCCTTGGATGTGGCACAAGTTGCTTCCACTTAAGATTTCAGTGTTGATGTGGAAAGCATGGAACAATGCTTTGAGCGTAGATGATCGTCTTCGACGTATTGGAATCCTGGTAGTTTCTCGTTGTGATTATTGTGACGAAGGTAAGTATGAGGACCAAAACCACGTACTTTTCGAAGGTGAGTTTGCAAAGGAATTATGGCATTATTATGGAGCTATCTTTGGTCTTCCTCTTGGTCTTACTTGGAGAGAGATGGTAATAATTTGGTTTCGACGAGCGTCCTCAGTATCTCAAGTGGGGATCATAGTGGGGCTTTTACCTTCCATTATTACTTGGTACCTTTGGAATAGAAGATGTAATGCTCGCATAGAGGGTAGTATTCAATCTATTAGTTCGGTCGGGCTTTCTATTAGAAGTTGGATACGTTTAGTAAGTCGAGATATGAAAAAGGTTAGGAAATGTTCTATACATGACTTACAGATTTTGAATATTCCGGCTTTGGTTTATGATAGGAAGTTTTTAAAGATAGTTGCTTGGCATAAGCCAGCTCAAGAGTGGTTTAAGTTGAATACAAACGGAAGTAGTCTTGGTAACCCAGGTTCTTCAGGAGTGGGTGGTATTATTAGAAATGATCGAGGCCATATGGTTTACACCTTCAATTCTTATATTGGTTATGGTTCTAATAATAGAGCTGAATTGTTAGCTGTTTTGCAGGGTCTCAAAGCCTGTAAGGATCTGGGGATTAATTTTGTGGAAATTGAATTAGATTCTCAAGTAGTAATCTTGTGGTGGAATAGGCGAAGGTGTGGGGTGTGGTACCTGGAAGATTTTTGGGAAGGGACTCTAGCACTTATGGATTCTATGGTGTGCATAGTTAGACATGTTTATAGGGAGCGTAATAAAGTTGCTGATTGGTTGGCACGGAGTGGTGCGACTGGATTGAACTCTGAATGGAGATTTCCCACGGATGTGCTTAGGTTGCTTCGAGGATTAATCCTTTTGGATTTATTGGGTTTGCCATCTTTGCGTTGCTGTTAGTGTCTTTATTCATGTGGCTTTTTGGTTGGATTGGTAAGATTTTATGCTTTTATATTTTTGAGTTAACGTTGATTGTGGTTTTTTTACAAGAATGGTTTTCTTTAGTATGTCTTGTCCTGATGTAATTTTCTTTTGGTAAGAGGTTTTCAATTATTTTGACACTTGGTTTAGAATCTTCATGCTTATCTGTATTCCCAGGTGTCGGTTTGTAACCACGGTTTTCCTCCGCCACAAGTGATGGTTTATTAATAAAATTTGGGACAAGGTTACTCATAGATAGGTGAACTTGGCTCTTCTACCAAAAAAAAAAAAAGGAAAGATTTCATCAGAGGAAGGCCAAGATTGGTCCATGCGTTTGTGTCTTTTTTTTTTTTATTATTATTAGCAAATTGTTAATTTCATTTGGACCATTGGATTGTTAACTATAATGGGCTTAGGGCCGTAAGGATTAGGATTTGGTTTATTTTATTTTATTTACTATTTGTTTTTTTTATATCCTTAGCCCATGAAGTAAGGAACTCCATTAAGGTTTCTAACAACTATATGTACAGGCGAATGGCTTGAGAAAAAAGTATTCAAAAAGTAAAATAATCTTCTATTTTCTTCTTTCATCTTCTTCTTCTAGGAGGTTCTCACCCTCGAAATGAGCTTTTGCATTATTTTAGCAAAAACAATTAAGGGTTTGTTCTTTACCCAAATTGCAAGAAAAAGCATATATAAATCAGCCATCATATGACCTAAAAACTCCCCCACAACTAGCCACACCAGGTTTCCCTTTGAGGCACCATCAACATTCAACTTATACTTGCCCAAAGAATGTGGGCTCCATTTGACTAGTAAAGATTTCAGCAACTCAAACATTGTGACCTTCATTAGGTGCATCTATTTGATTTTTAAATGTCTGGTTTAAACTATGGCTTGCTGAATAATACAAGTGATGATTGCTTCTTAATACTTTCAACCTACTTATTTTTTTTAGGAACAGTCTGTCTATACGTCAATGTTGCTATGTCATGTGATGGTCATAATTCATAGGTTTAGCACTTGTCCATGACTCAATACGAATTGGAATTAAAAAAAAAAAAAAAAACTCTTTCTGAATGAGGAAATTGGGGAAGGGTAATCCTTAAACTTGTGGCGAAACTTGAACTACTACTTCTAATATTTTATTTTCTTGAGCCTAAAACTGTTAGATCCCAAAATTTTGTGTCCTGTCGTACTATGAAAGAGTTGATGCTTGACTGTTCATATGTATTATTGAGCAATGTATGTCTCGGATTCAGTCCTTGAATTGGATCTGATAGAATATACAGAACTATTTTTTTTATGGTTTATTTGAATGGAAGTATTCAAGTATTGGATCCAAATGCCGTTTTTGAATTTCGATCTATAGTCTGGAAAGTATTACTCATTTATTCATTATGGCATTTAACGATGGATAATTGATTACATCAATTAATTACATATTTAAGTGTATTTCAGATTTATTAAACTTATTTGGTTCACTTTGCAATGTTATTTTCCTTTTAATTACGAAGTGTTTGGTCAAAACAAATTACCAAAAATTACTTTACAAATTGAAGTGGCATAATATGATGTAATAGATTATAATTTTTTTATTATAAAATAGATCTAATGTATTATATATAGGTACGCCTATGGGCAACCTTGGCTTTAGCTTGGTTGCCACCAAGACTTAAACCAAGTCACTAGCTGGGCGAAGCCTAAGGTGCAACCTTAGTTAGCCTTGAAGACGATCCAAGTGACCTGGGTTGCAAGACTGAAGCACTACTTAGTTTTGCATAGGCATTAAACTCCGCCCAGCAACATTTATATCGTGACCCAGGTTGTCCTGCTATGTTACGGGTGTTCTTAAAATCCAAGACAAATGTAGAAACAAAGAAGAAGAAAAGAAAAGAATTGAACAAGAAAATCAAGAATAAGACTTTATTCGAGGAAAATCCCACCTCCTTCTTACAATTCACATAACACTTCATAGATGATCATGTTCTTCCTTTCCTTCCCCTTTTATACAATTTACAAACGTAAAATGCCTCGTTTAACTAAACTATCCATATAGCTTAAGCTCACCATTTCATTAAATCCTAACACAGTGTTCTCACCCTTAGCTTCTATACTTCTTTCCTTTGCGATAATACTCTTCTTCCATAACTCCTATGCTCCTTTAGCATTTATGACATTTTTCCCTACTTCAAAACCTTGGCCACGGTAGGGATAAAGATCATGTAACTTCAAAACCTTGGCTGAACGGAGGCCAGCTTGGTCTCATCTCCACCCTTGATGGGCAGGTGCCTCCGTGTGTATGCCGGGAGATAGATTGGCCCTACACAACCACCTATCCTTGTCCAAACCACTACCCAAAACCAATCGAAAAATAAAAATAAAAAATCATCCAAAACCAAACTCTAGTAGAGAGAGTGAGAGACAATGACAGACGGTGAGGGTTTGGGCGAAGCCGCTAGAGGAAGAGAGGAAAGAGAAAGAGAGATGCTGGGGGGTTAAGTTTTTAAACCAAACCTAATAAGAAACGACGTCATTTTATCTTAAAAAATTGTTATATATATGTAAAGTGGGTTGGACTAGGTGGACAAGGGCCTAGCCTAGGCCCTGCCCCTGCATAGCTTCACCATACAAACCGGGGGGAGGAGATGCAAACGGACCGGCGGCAAGGCCCCGTCACCCACCCCTAGCTTTCATAGAGACTCCCAAGTACTATCATCTGGAAGAGTGCCATTCCACTTTTTCAACACCCTCAGTCATGCATGATCACCTACGTGTCTCATGTGCCTGTCCAATATAGCCATAGGTTCTGGTTGGATGTTCCTACCCTCTTTATTCACTAGAGATAAAGATGACAATGGTGTAATTTGCTGCCCTAATTTCTTCATGAGACAATATACATGAAATACATGATAGATTTTGGAAGAAGTTGGCAAATTGAGTCGATAAGCTATAGTTCCCAATGAGACAATATGCGTCACTGTCTTCTGTCTATATTGCTGCAATCTAAAAAAAACCAATCACCCACCTTAAACTTATTTTAGTCCTTTTATGGTTAGCAAATAATTTCATCCTTTATTGAGCTTTATGTAAATTCTCTTTCTACAGACTCATGAGCTCAGTCCTTATTTTCAATTGTTGATCAACAATAGCATTGATAGTAGTTACCCGAACATAAAAAGAAATTTTAGGGGAAGGTAGCCATATAATTCTTCAACTGAAGTTAGTCCATTAAAAGATTGGACTGCAATATTATAGCACCACTAAGCCATTGGAAGCCACAAACTCCAATCCTTTGGCATTGAACCAATGTAACATCTCAAATAACCCTTAATGAACTTGTTAAGAGCCTCAGTTTGCCCATCAATTTGTGGATGATAGGCAAAACTGAAGGCTAGTGTAGTGTCTTGTAACTGAAAAAGTTCTTTCTAAAAGGAACTAGTGAAGATAGGATCTCTATCAGAAATTATATACTTAAGCATGCCATGAAGTCTGAACACCCCAGAAAAGAAAACTTAAACCACTTTATCTATTGTATAAGGGTTTGATAATGGGAAGAAGTGAGCATGTTTGGTGAGTCGATCAATTACAGAAAAAATGACAGTTGATCCATGTGATAGTGGCAGGCCTTCAATGAAGTCCATTGAGATATTAGTCCATGGCTGGACTAGAATTGGCAGTGGTTACAACAAACCTGCTCGATGTAGAGTCTCATACTTCGTAGTTTAACATCCATCACACTCTTTAACGAACTTCTTAGTATCCCCATGCATTCTTTCCCAATAAAAATATAGAGTGGCCCTTTGTAATGTCGTATGATACCCTGCATGTCCAGCTTGGGTCTTGTGATGCATATATTGTATAGTTTTGTCTTTAAAAGTGAAAGATGGAACCACCACCGTTTTACCTTTTTCTAAGCAGCAATCGTTGTTACAGTGAATAATGTCATTTAGCTTCTTCACCATTATGGAGTCTCGAGTAAATGCTTTGAATTCTTTTGCGATAGTGAGTAACCGTGCTTTAATTCCTTTATCCACAAGCGGTTCAGGAAGGAGACCAAGGCTAAGGTGCTAATATGCTTGTCAACTTTTCTTGAAAGGCATTTGCTACCTTATTTTCCTTTCTCTTTTTATGCTCAATACTAAAATCATGCCCTATTAGTTTTATGATCCATTTTTGTTGAGCCTCAATCCCAACCTTCTGTTCTAAAAGGAATTTAAGGGCTTGTTGGTCGGTTTTAATCTTAAAATGTTTGTCCCAACAAATAAGGTCTCCACTTCTACATTGCAATGACTAAGGCCAGTAGCTCTTTCTCATAGGTAAAAAGAAGTAAGGTTCTACCTTTGAGAGTCTTTCTAAAGTATGCAATTGGCTGCCCTTCCTACATTAAGACAACCCCCAACCCAGTGCCACTAGCATCTCATCCAACTATGATAGCCTTAGAGAAATCAGGTAGCCTTAGCACAAATGGTTGTGTAATAGCCTGCTTCAAATCCACAAATATTGTATATGCCAACTCAATCCATTCAAAGGAGTTATTTTTCAACAATGATGTTAGAGGGGTTGCAGTGAAAACATAACCCTTAATGAATTTCTTGTAATAACCAGTGAGTCCTAAGAAACCTCTCAATGATTTCAAAGAAATAGGAATTGGCCACTCTAACATGGATGAAATCTTAGTTGGGTCAGTTTTAACTCTAGTACCTGAGATCAAGTGCCCCAAATAATCCACTCCAGGTTCCCAAGATTTGTAGTTAGACAACTTAGCAAACAACTTATGTTATTTTAAAATCTCCAGATCTACTCTCAGTTGCCTTAAATGATCAGAACATGAATGTTGTCTTTGGGACATCCTCCATTTTCACTCTAATATGGTGGTAACTAGATCTTAGATCTAACTTGGAGAATACTTCTGCTCCAAACAACTCATCCAACAACTCATCAATAACAGGAATAGAGAATTTATCTTTAATGGTTTCTTGGTTTAGAGCTCTATAATTTATACACATCCTCCAACTTCCATCAAATTTCCTCACCAAAAGATTTGGTGATAGATTTTGGAATAGGCAAAGAGGATTTGTTTTACTTGGAATAAAAGGAAAAAATGGATTCATGGAAATTTAATTACTAAATCACTTCCGAATGGTATACTTAAGATTCAATTAGATAATGAAGATTAGATTCTAGGTTATGGTTCAAGAAGGATTCCATAGTGCCTTAGGAACAATTATCACTAGCCCCCATTACAGATTTTAAGGCCCTCGTAGAACTCTAAATGTATTCTTCTTGTATCTTGGCCAATTCAAAAGCTACACTTAGGCTGATAGGGTTCAACATTCTTATTGATAAGTGGATTTCATCCTTCAATCTACTCAATAAACAACTCAATTTATGCTTTTTTGAGAACCCCTTCAACCTGTTAGATAGACTCAAATTGAGCCTTATAAACAGCCACCATCGAGGTCTGTTTAAGCCAAGTCAAGGCTTGCATGTGATCATCATATGTTGTTAGACCAAACCTGATTAGTAAGGCCTTAACAAATGAGTCCCACCTCATAACTGCCCCTTATCTGCATCATCTTGATACCATATCAAAGTCTCTCATTCCATATGGTACGAGCCCATTAGAAGCCTCTGTTTTGAAGGAGTTTGGTGAAATTCAAAACACTGGGTTGCCTTGAAAACCCAACCTGCTGCATTACTTCTATCAAAATGAGAAAAATCCAAACGTACTCCCTTTGGTAAAAAAAGCTTCTATAATCTTGAATCACTATTCTTCGTTCTTGAATTCCCTCACTAGGAGGACTAACACAATGATTCTCAATTAAGGTTCGTACCAGATTAGCCATTTGATCTAACCTATATGTAATGGCATGAATGGTCTTCTGCTGATCATCCAATTGCCTCTATATTGCCTCTTGCTGTCTTCGGTTACTCTCCTGGTGTGCCTTTAGAGCCGTAGAACGATTGTCTTCTACCATGAAAGGATTAGCCTCTCTTATACCAATTGTTATGGTTGTTCTTGAAATGCAAGAAATTGGAAGAAACATAGAAGAAGAAAAGAAAATAATCGAATAAGAAAATCAAGGATCGGACTTTATTCAAGAAAAATCTAAACTCTTTCATGGAATTCACATACGAGTAATGTTAGATGTAGTCTTAGGGCGTGTAAGTTCAACGCACTCTCTTTAAAGAAAAGATGAGTCCATTATTAAAATGAATGATTTTTCATGTTAGTTTTAGATTTATCCAATTTCTTCAAATGGAGTGTGCGATACTTGCACATCCTAATATTGTAAATATTATTTCTCTTCACATAACGTTTCACATACTCAAATATCATTTCTTCTTTTCCCGCTCCTTTTATACAATTTACAAACTCAAAATGCTTCGTTTAGCTAAAATGCCTTGTTTAACTAAACTATCTATTCAACTTGAACTCCCTGTTTCATTAATTCTAGCGCAACGTTTTCACCCTTAGCTTCTATACTTATTTCCTTTGTGATAATACTCTTCTTCTATAAGGAAATGTTTGAAGAATGAGATGAAAAATTTGTAAATATTAGTTAAATAATTTGTTAATAGTAGTAAAATGATTTGAGTTATGATGTTTTATTGAATTTTGAGAAATGATAGAGAAAAAATTGAATAAAAATATTATTAAAAATGTTGTTATAATATAATTTTTTAATATTATATTTATTTTTAAATTTGAAAAAGTTGGATTATTTTTTATGTTGTAATAATTAGATGAAAAAATTGAATATTTAAAATTGAAAAGTATTTATATTTAAATAATATTTAAGAATAAAATGAGATACGATAAAATGAAATATAATAAGATAAGACCTATTTCAAACAATCCATAACTCCTCTGCTGCTTCAACTTGTAGCTTCAGCATTCATGACATGCTGGCTAGCTCGGGTCGTTTCCAAACCCATTTTTTTTTCTTTTATTATTATTATTTTTTATTTTTTAAAGCCGTATCCAAACCAGTTGTCTTGCTCGTGTTAGGTTTTTAAATTTTGTTTTTATTTTTCTCTTTCAAATAACACTGTCATTTTTTATGAACAGAGTAGTAAACGGTATAATGAGAAAATGATAAAAACAATCCGAATTTGAAACTATCGTTTGGATGTTGAAGTAAATTAAATTGAGTTGAGTTGATAAATTAGAATATTATTTATTATTATTTTAGAATTAAAAAAAATTGAATTATTTATTATATTTTATATTAAGATTTAAAAAAATTATAATAAATTAAAATAAGTTAAGATAAGTTGTGTTTTCAAATGAAACTGATAACTAAATTCAAAATTAGAGTTAACGTTGGATTTGTCCGGTAAATCATAATAACTATTTTAATATTTAATTTCAATTTGTAGGGAGGGTTGTCGATTGAAGTGGAGTCGAGTTCATTTCTTAAAAGAATTTGGAATTCGAAAAAATTCCTGAAAACAGGAAAGGGAATAATGAATATATTAGAAGAAAACATTTAAAATATAATATTAAATGAAAAGGGGAAAACCCGTAATGAATCCCTGCCAAAGCTTCATCTTGATTCTTTTCGCTTTCTTGCAACTTCCCTCGAGAGAATCCGACCCAAACCATTCCATCTAGGGTTTCTGATCTGTCTCCCTCGCTTCTCCGATTGCAGCTCCTCCAATTGCGCGGAGATTTCGGTCAGTTTGTTTCTTGGACTGTCCTTTTTCGTTTTTGGGTTTGATTTTTATGGTATGAATGGACTGTTTGAGGCCTCAAGATCATAACAGTTGTCTCATAGTAGCAAGCCCGAGCTTGATTCGAGTGAGTTTTAAGAAAGTGAATCTTGATTCGACTGGACTTTACTTTTTTTTTTTTTTTTTTTTATAAGTAATTCGAGAGGACTTTACTTATCAAAAAAAAAAAAAAAAAAGCACAAGAAATTCATAAATCTGAGGAGGAAACAAAGAAGTAATTCCTCTGGCTCCTAAAACAAATCATACGCGAACAAACTAAGGGGATGGAACTTACTGAAACAAAGAAATGTGGGTAGTGCGTTCTAACTGTGTAGTTTCATCCTTGATTGAAAAATTGAGGGCAGTCCTCTATTCTGATTTCTCTTCTTTCTTACATACTTTTGGCTACCAAAGATCGAGCTACTTCTCTGTCATTATAGTGTCCTACCAAATGAACAACCCTATATTAGGAATTTTGTTTTTTTGTTTTTTTTCCTTTCTGAACAATTATGATCGTCTCTCTCTCTCTCTCTCTCTCTCTCTCTCTCTGTGCGCGTCTTCTCATCCCCCCCACCCCCCTTCTTTTTCTCCTTTTATCATATTATGTAATGAGCAATCCATGATTTGGTAATTTTGTTTCTTTTCTTTTCCTAGGTTTCTGTTGACAATGTGTTATCAGTATCTCGGCCCTTCCTATCATTGATTCATTTATTTGTTTCTCTAGTGTAGTGGGCAGGAGGCAAGAGATGTCAAGGTTCCATGTGGGAGGGAAAGTGGTGGAGAACGTTGATTTGTTGAGGAAGAGGCACTGGGCATGGAGATTGTACATATGGCCTTTTGCTATTATATATGTTGTGTGGTTAACTACCATTGTTCCCAGCATAGACATTGGGGACGCTACCATTGTTTTGGGTGGACTTGTAGCCCTTCACATTCTGGTCTGGCTCTTCACGGCTTGGTCCGTCGATTTCAAATGCTTTGTCCAATATAATAAGGTATGTAGTATCCCTCTATTCTTCATCAGAAAATTGTACTACCTAGATATTATAACAGTTATGATATTGTGTGTGTGAGATGACTCTTTTAAGTGTGTGTAATGTCTTTGGTGGAGAAGAAATTTGCTTAAAAATAAATGTTTTAAGTTTCTTGGTATTGTCTTTTAGTTGAAAGCATGCAAGTTTTTGTCACACGATTTTCTGTGTAGTACTTTGGAATTTTATTGCTCCCATTGTGGTTGATTCTTTACTTGTTTTTCTCCATTACCAATCAATAAATTTGGAATATTATTGGGGCATATTTTTGTAAACAGGTTAATGATATTCACCAAGCTGATGCATGCAAGATTACTCCGGCCAAATTTTCTGGTTCTAAAGAAGTAGTGCCTCTTCATTTTCGTAAATTAGTAAGTCAAAATTTTCTTCTTAAATATCTTTGATCGATTGTAAAGAAGTATGACAGGTATATGGTTTGGGATGTGAGATGCAGTGCATACTTATGTTCTCTTGTGTTTGAAGAAGTAATATTTATGGGAATAAAATTTAAGACGCACCTCTCCCTGCTTGTTCTGAAGAGTCATATTTTGGAACATTATGGATCTTGTTGCTTCTGATCTGTCTCTCTCTCTCTCTCTCGCCCCCTCTCATCATTGGTTGAGATTGTTAGCTTTGTGCAAACCCTTAATAAAATGTGAGATTTGTGTGTAGGTGGATCTGGTGAATTTTGTGATAGAAACTCACTTTTTAAATTAGAAAGCTGCAATTCATGAAAGATATTTCATAAATCTCACCACTTGTGGTTGTCAGACAATAAATTGGTCTTATAGATACTAGGCTTGGAATTTAACAGAAAATCCCTCTATAGATGCATTCATGCAGACACAAATGTGAATAGGGGGATTGGACACCATTGATTTTTTTGATAGGTAAACAAATTTTATTGATCAAAGAATTAGGCATAGCCTGATACAAATACATGAACAACTATATGCCCTAATTAAGAAGGTGTGAAAGAGACAAGAAAGTCATGCAGGTCCATGCCGTTGAAATCAACAACAATGGCCCAAGTACATAGAGTGCTGTAAAATAAAGCTATAAGTTCTTCTAGCGATCTCTCCTTGTCTTCAAACGTCCGCGCATTGCGCTCCTGCCACAAACACCACATGATGCATATAGGGATCTTCCAAACCGCTTTACTCTGCTGCATGCCTCCTATATTTGTCCAGCTGGCCAACACTGCCACCACAGTCTACAGCATAACCCAAGCTAGCTCTACTCTACCGAATACCTCATTCCACAAAACCCTTGCTGTCTTACAATGTAGTAGGAGATCGTCCACCGACTCGCCCCCTCCCCTACACATGCAACATCAATCTGCTATGATAACTCTCATTTTCCTCAAGTTATCGGTTGTGAGGATTTTGCCCAAAGATGCTGTCCACACAAAGAATGCAGCTTTGGGGGGCTCCTAATGTCTCCAAAGCCTTCTCCAAGGAAACTGAATGTTGGGCTCTTGAGTGAGAGCCTTATAAAAAGAGCAAACCGGAAATACACCTTTCCTTGTGGGTGACCACCACAACCCGTCTTCTAGTTGATTGCTCGGTTTTACGGAGTACAAAAGGCTGTGAAAGTCGGCAAAACTGCTCATCTCCCAATCTTGTGCTGCCCTACTAAAACTGATATTCCAATGGATCTGTCCACCCGATAACTCCATGACATCCGCCATTGAAACGTCTTTAGCACTAGCAATTTGGAATAGTGAAGGAAATAAATCTTGTAGGGCAATATCACCACACCATATATCTTTCCAGAATTTAATCTTGGAGCCCTCACCCAACTTGAGTCGAGTAAAGACCCCCCATCCTCTTCTAATGTGTTTCCATAACCCCACTCCATAGGCTCCTCAAACTTCTTTAGTACTCCATCCCCCCATAAACCTCCATATTTGTGCTTAATCACCACCTTCCACAGGGCTTCTGGTTCCTTATTATATCTCCACAGCCATTTTATGAGTAACGCCCAATTAAAAGTCTTCACATTTCTAATACTCAAACCATCGTTGGAGATAGGACGACATATCGTTTCCCACTTCACTAGATGGAATTTGAACTCCTCTCCAAAATCGCCCCACTAGAAGTCACGTTGGAGTTTCTCAATTCTACTTGCCACACTTGCAGGCATAGGGAAAAGTGATAAAAAATAAGTTGGTAGGTTAGAAAGTGTACTCTTGATCAAGGTAATCCTGCCACCTTTCGATAAGTACATTTTCTTCCATCTCGTTAGTCTTTTCTCTATCTTCTCAGTCATCCTCTCCCATAAAGAGGACGTCCTGGCAGCCACCCCCAACGGAAATCCCAGGTACGTCAAAGGAAGGGAGGCTATCTTACAGCCCAATGTGCTAGCCATCTGCCGTATATTAGGGACATCTCCAATTGGAACCATCTTTGATTTGTCTAGGTTCACTTTCAACCCGGATACTGCTTCAAAGCAAAGAAGCAAAGCCTTCAAAACTTGAACCTGATTTTGATTTCGCTGACAAAAAATAAGTGTGTCATCTGCAAACAACAAATGAGATATATTAATGATTCCACTATCCGGGGTTCCAATCGAAAATCCATCCACAAAGCCATTATTAACCAAGGTCAATGTCATCCTGCTTAACCCCTCCATTACAATGACAAACAGCAAAGGCGACAACGGGTCGCCTTGTCTTGGGCCTCGTGAGCTATGAAAGAAACTAGTTGGGCTACCATTTATCAACACAGAGAATTTCACCGTTGATATGCACCAACGGATCCACGACCGCCACCTCTCACCAAAATCACACCTCCCAAGAAGGTAGAGAAGAAGGTCCCAGTTAACGTGATTATACGCATTCTCCATGTCAAGTTTGCAAATGATCCCTACTGTGCTAGCCTTCATTCTATTGTCCAGACAATCATTAGCAATAAGAACCGTGTCTAGAATTTTCCTACCTTTAACAAAGGCATTTTGGGGTTTGATGATGATCTTCCCCACTACCTCACTTAGTTGATTCGCAAGCACTTTGGATATGATCTTGTATATCCCATTCACTAAGTTAATGGGTCGAAACTCCTTAACCTCATTAGCCCCCACCTTCTTTGGGATCAACGCAAGGAAAGTGGTATTTAAGCTTCTCTCAAATTCTCCAAACACGAAAAGCTCCTGAAACACCTTTATAAGATCTTCCTTTACGACATCCCAACATTCTTGGAAGAAGCCCATAGAGAACCCTTCAGGCCCTTATCTTCTTTCTAGCCTACTAGAATGTAATTAGGTGCCTCACTTAGTATATTTCCTGTGTACTTGGGCATCGCCTAATTTCATTCACATCAATAAAGATTATTACTTATAAAAAAAAAGAACCCTTCAGGCCCTGGTGCCTTGTCTTTGCCCATTTTCCTCACTACTTCGAAACCTCTTCCTCCTCCTCAAAAGCCATTTCCATCCGAGAGACATCACTCTGTCCAATGGTGTCAAACACAAGACCATCAAGGGAAGGCCGCCATCCCATTGGCTCAATTAGTAGTTGCTCATAGAATCCAACTATATGGTCGTGAATTACTTGTTCTTCCCTACATTCAACACCGTCAATTTTCAGCATCTCTATGTTATTATTTCTCCTGTGAGAGTTTGCAATATTATGAAAGAACTTTGTACTTCAATCTCCTTTCCTTAACCACAAAGTTCTTATTTTTTCTGCCAAGATGTCTCTTCTAATAAGATAATCCTCTCGGGCTCCACCCCCAACTATGTCTTCTGAGCTAATTCTCCCAGAGTAAGAGACCTAGCCTCTTGGAGCCCCTCTATTTCTTGGATCTCCCTTAACTTGCTTTTCTTATTCTCCCCCATGTCTTTGAAAGATTGTGTGTTCCACAGCTTCAAGTCTCTTTTTAAAGCTTTCAATTTCCCTGCAAGGACGAAACTAGGGGTACCCTGTATCTGGTATGAGGACCACCATTGCCTTACCCTTTCTACAAAACCTTCAAATTTCAGCCACGTGTTTTCAAATTTGAAATACCGTCAGCCTCTATGGAGACCACCACAATTAAGCATGATAGGCCAATAATCCGAACCAATACAAGGCATTCGCTTTTGCCAAACATCTGGGAAGTGACTTTCCCATCCTGGAGATATTAAGAAACGATCCAACCGAGACCATGTCTTATTATTAGCCCACGTGGCGGTACCCCTAGCTAGTGGCAAATCAACCAAGTTCAAGTTAGAGATGCATTCAGAGAACTCCTGCCCTCTTCTATCACCTGAAGACTCACTTGCAAATCTAGTGACATTAAAATCTCCCCCAACACACCATGGAAGTTCCCACCAGTTGTGTACATCGGCTACTTCTTCCCACAATAATGCTCTGTTGCTGTCTAAGTTTGGACCATAAACACCTGTAAAAACCCATGAAAAGTTATCGGACACACTTTTAAAAAGCATGCAACTGAGTAAATCCCTATGAAGTCTTCCATTTTCTCAACCACCTGTTTATCCCACATCACCACTACACCTCCTGACGCCCCATTAGAGGCCATATATACCCAATCCACATGAACACAACTCTGTAAACTTCTCACAATTTTCCTATTGATTAGCTTCAACTTAGTCTGTTGTAGACAAACAAAGTCTGTTGTAGACAAACAATGTCTGTCTTCCACTCACGAAGGAAGTTTCTTATCTGAAGACTTTATTGGCCTCGTTGAGCCTGCGAACATTCCACGACACTATTTTGGGTTTCATTGGAAGGAGACCAGCCCCTTCCCTTTCGACCTGCCCCTGCTGGAGCTACCCTCAGTATTCATCGACCACTTCAACCTTTTGAGCTCACGCTGGTTTTTGGAGCCAGCTTTACTTTGTTGTTGATGCCCCACTTCAATGGCTGTAAGCAAGGCCATAAACTATTCCTCAAAGCCTTCGCACTCCAATCCCACAAAATTTTGAATTTCCTTGACCTTATCAAAGACTCAGTCTGAAACCTCAAGATGAACAGGGAGCATAAAATTTAGGGGGATAGGTTCTCCCTCCCTGCTATCCATCTGTGTACCTCGGGTCTCTTCCACCATAGAAATTTCGTCCAAACATATTTGCTCACCCAAGGCCTGGGCAAGACTCTGGGAATGATCTTCATTAGAGGACACCAGTTCCTCACCATCAGAGTGAGCAAGATCATCAGAGCTCTCCCCGTCCTTCACATCTATCTTAGAGTCTTCGAGGAACTGTACTGGAAGGTTCGCTGGAGTCACCCCCCAACTTCTCGCACCTCATCAGCGTTGTCTGGCCCCCACATAGCAGAGAAAACCCACCCAAAAGTGTCAGAGAGCTCTTCGCGTCCCTCTCATCCCCCCTGCCATTGCCCACATTTCGTACAAGATGAGGGGCTCGACGCATGTATTTGTCAGAGAGCCAGACTACGCCTCCCCCACTCTGATCACGGTGGGCCAACTCTGGAATGAGAGCCTCCTTGTAGGACTGCACATACGACCTCGCCTCCTTCTTCTGCGGCCTCAATTGGGCTCCCCCGTGAGGGTCACCCCTGTTTCTACCTTCCTGCACACACTCTCCCAATGCCTCCCTCAGCCTCCTCCATCCTCTTCCCCCCTCCCCTTCAGGTGTGAAAATGAAGTTTCTTCTTCCACCCTCACAGTATTCTGCACCCACCACGTAACGTCCCCTGCTATTCGAACACCTTTGGCCTTTAAAGTTGCGATAACCTTCTCTAATGGTACTATAGAACTCCTTCTGCCCTCTCAAATAGACCTCTAGCGCCTTCTCAAGCCAAAGCACAGTGCTTGATTCCACCAAAATCTCATGATCCTTCTTCCACCCGCTCTCTATGATACGTAGCAAACCTCCTTCCTTCACTAGTAAAAATAATTTCGAGTCTATCACCAACTCTCTTGTGAAGCCCATCAGAACCAACTCAGCACTACACCAACAACAGTATCATCGTCGGTTTCAACGAGGGAAGTTTTCGCAAAATGTACGGAGAAAAAAACACCTCTAAATAATTACCATGAGTCTCAAGATCATTTGGGTGTAGGACATGCATATTTTGCATTACTGCTCACAGTATAATGTCCCTTGATTTCATTGCTTAAGAGTCGCACAAAAGAAGATGTATTTTTCTTAATTGTTTCCCTTTGGTCTACCAAATGCGAATAGGGGGACTGACATAGCATTGATTTCATTGCTTGAGAGTCACACAGAATACGATTTTATATTTAGGGCAGGCATCTTATACTTGAATTTTTGAGTCAAGAGTTCATACATATGTAGATAGATAATATAGCCTTCCATTGAACAGCCAGCAGGTTCTTCATCTACGGTGGATTGGGAAGAGATATACTTTGATTTCAGAAAGCAATGCTTCATCTATTCAAGGGAAACAAAGACCTTTTTCAAGCTTACTTACCCTACCAAGGAAACAATTGGACACTATCTTAAAAGTACTGGCCATGGCTCTGAAGCAAAAGTTGCTGCTGCTACTGAAAAATGGGGACGGAATGTGTAGGTTACCATTGAACTTTTCCGTTGTGTTTATATGTGTTGAATGTTTGTGGAGGTTTCCATTGACCTTTTCAGTTGTGTTTATATGTGTTGAATATTTGTGGCTGCCTGGTTTTGCTAATTCATAACTTTGAATGGAATTATACGGCTGTATAAATATATTTGCTTGATAGCTATGCTATCTCTTGTACTATCATAAAAAATAATCGATTTCTTTTGGGGATTTTTGGGAAGTGGTAATGGAGGTATCATCAAGATTGCGAATCTTTGTGGATGGCCGTGATTGATTCAAAATATGGGAGTGCTTGGGGGAATGGAGTTCTAATGAGGTAAGAGGTACTCATGGTGTGGGGGTGTGGAAAAGTATTAGGAGTGATTGGGATGATTTTGTAAAACAGTTTTTTTTGGTTGGTGATGAATCTAGACTTCGTTTTTGGCATGATCCATGGTGTGGTGGTAGGGTTCTTAGTATTATTTTTCCATCTCTTTTGTATCTCTCAATATCCAGATGCTTCGGTGGTTGAGATTTTGGATTCTTCTAGTGGTTCATCCTATTGGAATGTTATGGTGACTAGGGTGTCATGGTATGAAGTTTTTAATAGAAGGTGGATTTTTTTGCTTGTTGGAGAGGTTTAAGGGGTATTTTGCAAATTGCTGCTGTTTGGAATATGATCCCTTGATGCCTTGTGTGGTGTATTTGGGATGAGAGGAATGGTTGATGCTTTGAACATAAGGAATGCTTGGTGGATGAACTTAGACTTTTTTTTCCTTAATACCTTATTTCTATGGGCTTCGGCAATTGTGTTTAATGGAATTAGTGTCCATGATTCCTTATCTTTTTCTAGTTCCTGACTTGTAACTAGGTTCAGTTTTTGTATACTTCTTGTGTACTTGGCTTTGCCTTGCTACTTGTCTCAATAAAATTTCTTATTCATCGAAAAAAGAATTATTGGTTAAAAACCTATTTCTATTTTTCCTACTTTGCTGTTTCGAGATTCATAAATATATGCAACATGTTGGACTTATGAGCGCAGTTCCTTATGCAATATCTGTGTATGAAAGGGTGTAGATCTGCTGTCATTGTGTCCTTATTATTGATTAAGGGCTCGTTTGGATACAGAAACCATCTCGACTCATCTCATCTCATCATTACAATTTTTTCAAATTTCTACACAAAATATAATAAACAATTCAACTTTTTCAAATCTTAAAACAATAATAATATTAAAAAATAATATTCTAACAATATTATATTCAACTCATCTAAAACTATCTCATCTCACTATCCAAACAAGCCCTATGTGTGTTGGAAGCAAGTTTAATGGATTTTTATTTTTATTTTTTATACCATTTTCAAACTCTGTAGACCACAACAGTTCTTTCAAAATCGTTTTAATTTGACGGTCGAATCTGACCTGGAAAAAAATTAAAATTGGTCAGAATGTATCAAATACAGCTTATTTCCACTCTACTTATACAGTTATGTGCTTGCGCAAATTAGAGTCATTATGTCTGGGATTATATTAGTATTATCATTGTTCATAACACTAGGTTTGTTTGTCTTCCTCTGGTTTTGGGTTCTTTATGCTTTTTCCTAGTTATCATTTTGGCCTTGTATATTTAATTTCTTAGTTTTGAATATGAACTATTAAGATTCATCATCTGATACCTTCTGTGAAATGTGCTAATGAATGTCTTTGAATTGGACAAGAATTTATAGCCCTTTTTTTGTTCATTTATGTTATGCACACTTGCCTAATTTATGATAGATATTTTTTTCTTTATATATATATATATTTGTTTTGGTTGTCCAAAATTTTCAATAAAAATAGGAGCATATTAATTGTGTCTTGAGCACAGTAAATGCATTTATTGATAATTACGCGGGCGACGTGTTATATAGAAAAATTTTCAACATGTTACTTTTACTTGTTCTGCATGTGATTTACTTGGTAGCATCTCAGGGAGCATTATTGGATCAATTAAACTATAGTGCCTGTGTACCAGTTGAAACCATATATTTTTGTTTGCATCCCTGATTTTTAGATAAAATTTGTTTATCTGAAAATTGTTATGGTTTTTTCTTCTCATGTTGGGTCAATATTGAATGTTTTTGAAAGTTTATCTTTCTGAGACTGGTTTTGGCTATAGTGATTAAATTCTGAGGTTTAATTATTTCTTCATCATGTAGATTTGATTACCCGCAACCTACCTTCCAGAAATTAATGAAAGAGCACTGCATGGAACCCTTTTTTGTATTTCAGGTTGTCTCTAGTCCGTACTCTCTCTCTCTCTCTCATTTCCTGCTTTCTTTTTATCAATTTATGTTTGGTTCTTCACCCTTTTGATGCATATTTTGCCATCCCTGCATGTAGGTGTTCTGTGTGGGTCTATGGTGTTTGGATGAGTATTGGTATTATAGTTTGTTCACCCTATTTATGCTGTTTATGTTCGAGTCAACAATGGCAAAAAGTCGGCTAAAGACCTTGACTGAGCTAAGGCGTGTTAGAGTGGAGGGCCAGACCCTAATGGTGTATCGATGTGGGAAGTACGTTATCTTCATGTCCCTTAAGCTGGTTCTTTAACCTTTTAATTTTAAATTTCATTTTGAATACTTCATAGCTGTTTGTCTATTTATGTAAATATATATCTTTTAAAATATAGGTGGGTTAAACTATCTGGAACTGATTTATTGCCCGGGGATGTTGTCTCTACTGGGCGCTCTTCTGGTCCAAATGGAGAAGATAAATCTGTGCCAGCAGACATGCTTATAATAGCTGGCAGTGCTATTGTGAATGAAGCCATTCTCACAGGCGAGTCTACCCCACAATGGAAGGTGGTTCTCTTTTTCTGATAGTTCTCATTTCGCTTACTGATGGATCTGATATGGGGATTCTAGCATGAGTCATAACCAAGTCCTTTGCAACTCTTTAAAGTATATGTTTTGATTAGTAAATATACTTTAAATGTAAATATATGTTTTGATTAGTAAAGTATAAATATAACTCTTTAAATGTTGCCTAGTTTCAGCCTTTTTGAGTTCGGGCTATCATGTTGTGAAATAGACTGCTTTTATTGGTTATTTGGTGGTCAGCATAATTGTAAGACATGAATCTGTTCTTCAGACGACTCATAAGAGTGTTAGCAACTGACTTTTCTTCATAAAAATAGGAAGGGGAAAAGAAAATAATAGTAGATTATATTGGTGTTGATAATACAAACTGTCTGATATTACTTGTATACTTATAATAGACTTACAATTGAAATTGTACTTAAATTAGAGTTTCTTTTGTTAGGTATATCTCCTTGTTCTTTTATGTTGATGTTTCTAAGTTGTAATTCTGTATTGATGATTCTTTAGTCACTCTGGTCATTACAGCTAATAGATTCCTTTAGTATTTGCCCGAATCTTTACATTCTTTGAATATAGTTGGAATCATGAGAGGTATTTGGAGTGCCCCTAATGTTCTCACATTTCTCTTAAAAGATAAACTACGTTTGTACACATGTAATACCCCGGATTGAGTGTAGAAATGTGGTGAATGGGATCCACATTGCTTGGGAAGGAGAAGTTATTGCCCTTTATAATGAAATTCAAGGGTCTCTAATTGTAACCTTGACTATTCCTTTTGGAGTATGTGCCCAGATGTGGCTTTGGCCTTACTTGGGTCATTACAACATGTAAGGATATCCATCTTCATGTCCATCGAGTTTGTATAGGCTATAAACATATGAGGCTGGGGTATAGTTGCAGTTGCTTGATTTTGTGATCACATTTTCACAAATTTGTGAAAGATATTTTTTTCCAGGTTTCAATCATGGGAAGAGGAAGCGAAGAGAAGCTATCAATTAAGAGAGATAAAAACCATGTTTTATTTGGTGGGACTAAGATATTGCAGCATACTCCTGATAAGGTAGTTCATGTCAAAACATATTTCTTGAAAATGCTGCAATGAGCTCATGCATTTTAAACTTACGCTTCAAGTTTCTTACTGGATTTTAGACATTTCCTCTGAAGACTCCTGATGGTGGCTGTATAGCCATTGTTCTGAGAACTGGATTTGAAACAAGTCAGGGAAAACTGATGCGAACAATTTTATTTTCTACAGAGAGGGTAATTGATATGAAATTTTTAGTTGAACGTTGTTACATAATAGTTTAATTCCATTTTTTTGGGGTAACGCTTTTTCTTATTAAATATACACTGCAGGTTACTGCTAATAGCTGGGAAAGTGGGCTGTTCATTTTATTTCTAGTCATATTTGCAGTAATCGCTGCTGGTTATGTACTTAAAAAGGTGAATAAGTGGCGCCCTTAGGATTAGAGAATGCATTTTAAGCATTAATATTGTTGTTCCTTTGGGTAATAGTGAGAACATCATTGGTGCAGGGGCTAGAGGATCCCATGAGGAGCAAGTACAAGCTTATGTTGAGTTGTTCACTTATTATTACTTCTGTGATTCCTCCTGAGCTGCCAATGGAATTATCAATAGCTGTTAATACATCTCTGATTGCTTTGGCACGGTGTGGAATATTTTGTACAGAGCCTTTCCGAATTCCATTTGCTGGGAAGGTATAAAGATTTACTTTTTCTTCTGTTGGGATGAGGAATGTTCTTTAAATTGTTGATTTTGTTGATAATTCAAAACAATATATTTGATTATTTATTTAAAAAAAATTGTTGATAATTCTCCATTACATAGGCTATATTGCAGTTTTTTCGCTATCGGCAGTAGCTTTGGCATTCATATATTAACACCTGCTTGTTGGCCTTCTGCTTCATCTATGTTGTCTTACTTTTTTTCTCTCATCTTCATTTTATAGTTAAGTTTGGCCACATATGTAGCTTAATAGGAAACCTATGAATAGAAAGAACATTGATTCACTATTTTGTTAAATGTCTTTAATTGTTTCCCATCCTGCAGGTTGATATATGTTGTTTTGACAAAACTGGAACACTTACATCGGATGACATGGTATGTGCATATTGAGCTCAGGATTTGATGGCCATTGGATTGTATATGTTTTTTTTTTTTTATTTTAATTTTTTTTTATCGATTTTCTAGTCATTTTTCGAAATTCTCTTTGGCTCTTTCCAGGAGTTCTGTGGAGTTGGTGGGCTAACAGGAAGTGTGGATTGTGAATATGATGTGTCTAAAGTACCTGAGCGCACAGTGGAAATTTTGGCTTCTTGTCATGCCCTTGTTTTTGTTGACAACAAATTGGTATGCAAATGTCACTATTTGGATGAGCATTATTAAACACCGTTATTTGATTATGATTCAAGGTATTCTATTGTGCTTGATGGTGTATAAAATTCGGTTGTTGAAGCTTTTGTTATGGTATCTACCAAGTTTATATGGGTAAAGAATTCTACATCTCAGAGTATGAGACTTTCTACTTGTATTTGCATACTAGAAGGCCTTTATTATCTACAAAACCTAGAAATATGAACTAGGCAAAATGATTTTTTAGGGATTTGATGTGAGGGAAGTATCATGTGCCTGTGAGGAATACCAACTAGCGATCAATTTTCTGTAGTCATATTTGAAGACGACCATTGAATGCCCAGCCTAGAAATTGTAAATTTTTCTAATCCTTGGTTGGCTTCAGTAATAAGTTCCTTAGTCTTGGTGGTATGCTTCTTCCAAATCTAAGATTTGAACCCTTGGGTGCAAACAATTTCTTGGTGCCATCAAACTGGGGGAATTTCCCCTTGAATTACTCAATGTGCATTTGTAGAGAACTCCTTGCCAAGGGCTTGTGTAGCCTTGGGATTAGTCGGTAATTTGTTCTGGACGCTCGGTGCCAATAGAATAAAAAACGAAATTGTAATCTTTTCTTTAGTAGTTCATAATTTTGTGGCCCAAAAGAGATAGGTGCATTTACATCTATTTTGGCACTAGAAAGTGTGTTCCGTTGAAAATTAGATGTCTTCTCCTCTTGTATTGATTACTTTTGAGTCCATCTGTGTTGCAAAGTTTAATTCTTTTGGGGCAACTTTGTGGAATAGGTCCCTTGAATGAAATGGTTATTTAGTGGAATGGTTCCATACTTTGGTTGTGTTTTACGATGAGTAATAGCTTAAAAATGAGGAATAGTTGTTCTTCTAAAAAAATGAGAGGAATTGTTGTTCTTGATGGCCATCGTGAGTTGCTTTGCCCCCCCAAAAAGCCACGGGCCTTGGAAATCTTGTTCCAAGGGTGGCTTTGTCAAATTGGATTGAATCCCCCCTTTGTGAGGATTTCCTTTCATTATTTAGGCACAAGTGTGCGTGATACAAGGCTAGAATCAAGGCAAATTTATAGCAATCAAATCTGTCTACAAAAGTAAACTAGTACTATTTACATAATTTGTCTAAGTAAGGAACATGATCTGTCTAAGTAAGGAAGTATATATATATATATATTTTATATATATAGATTAGGAAAGCTAAATAAGGAAGGTCCTGCTGTCATCTCCCCCTCAAATTGATGCTGGTCAGTCAAGAAGTATCAATTTGCCCACAAGAAACTGATGACGTTGTTGTGTCATGGCCTTTGTAAACACATCAACGATATGGAGGTCAGTAGAAACATGAGGAAGAGAAATGCATGGAGAGGAGTAGGATCGGACTGAACACAACCAAGCTCAGCATGAAGACCATGAAGCCATAGAATCTCAGAACAAGCAGTGGACATTGCATGGTATTTGGATTCGGTAGAAGATTTGGAAAGACGATCCTGTTTCTTACTCTTCCAAGATATCAAAGAGTCACCAAGAAACATGCACCAACCCGTAATAGATTGTTGCGTTTCAGGACATCCTGCCCAATCAGCATCACTGTAAGCCACAAGGCGAAGAGAAATCCCAGTAGGGAAGAACAGGTCACAGCTAGTAGATCCTTGAAGATATCGAATAATACGATGAACAATAGCTAAATGTAGATGACGTGGAGCTTGCATGAACTAACCTGCTGGACAGCAAATGAAATATCAGGTCGAGTAATAGTCAAATAGTTCAGGCTACCCACTAACTATCGATACATAGTAGGGTCGGAAAGGAGATCACCCTCCTCCCAACGATACTTCGTGTTTATTTCCAGAGGAGTGTCCACATAAGAAGTATCTTGAAGGCTAGCCAAAGTAATCAAATCCTGAGTGTATTTATGCTAATTCAAAAAAATTCTGGATGGATCAGTATGAACTTCCAAACCCAAGAAGTACGTAAGAGGACCAAGATCCTTTGTATGAAATGAGGCTTGAAGATGCTGTTGCAGTCGAGTGATCAAGGCGGAATCTGTCCTAGTAATAACAATATCATCAACATAAACCAAAAGAAGAATAATGCTAGTAGATGTCTAGCAGATAAATAGAGAAGAGTCATATTGACTCTGCTTAAAAGAAAACTGAAGCAAGGTGGATCGGAATTTATCAAACCATACTCAGGGAGCTTGTTTCAACCCATATAACGAGCGTCTCAACTTACAGACATCCAAGGAAGAAGAGGATGACAAACTAGGTGGAATGGTCATGTATATCTCTTCTTTGAGATCACCATGAAGAAAGACATTTTTGACATCTATTTGATGAAGAGGCCAACCTTGGGATGCAGCAATAGAAATGATAGTTCTCACCGTAGTCATCTTGGCAACCGGAGCAAAAGTCTCCTCATAGTCTACCCTATACTCTTGCCTATTGCCAAGTGCAACCAACCGTGTCTTATATCGATCTAGAGTCCCGTCAGAATGTAGCTTGATAGAATAAACCCATTTGCAACCAATGGCTTTAACCTTAGCAGGACAAGGGACAACATTCCATGTATGATTATCCTGAAGAGCCCGGAGCTCTTCGGCCATCGCCTCACGCCAATAGTCATGTTTAGCTGCCTAGGAATAACCTGATGGAATGGGAATGGAAGACAAAGTAACATGAAGAGAGGTATGCGAGAAACCATACCGATCTGGTGGACGAGACACTCTGGTCGAACGTCGAGGAACTATGGGGTTGTCTAGATCACCTGTAGAAATACAGTCTGAGCAGGCTCAGATGGCGAATCAGGCTCAATAAGGGGCAAAGTGCGTCGTTCATATACAAGTCCAGGTTTGAATCGGTCAGGAGGAGTCAAGTCATCAAAATGCGGCAAAACATGTATCTTAGACAAAGACTCAATATGAGAAGAAAGGAACGACTGATTTTCAAAGAAGACAACATGACGGGAAATGCGAAATCTGTTAGTGCATGGATCATAGCAAACATAGCCATTGTGTGAAACACTATAACCCATAAAAGCGCACTTAACAGATTGAGCAGATAATTTATGGCGTTCACGGGATGGCAAATGAACAAAACAAACACAATCAAAAGTATGCATATTAAGATAACGAGGATGCTGATGATAAAGACGAAAGCAAGGAGTTTCGAAATTCAAGACACTGGATGACAATCTATTAATTAAATAAACTGCTGTAGATAATGCTTCAACCCAAAATTTAGGTGGAACAGATGAGTGGAGCAATACAGTACGAATAACATTCAACAAATGTCTATTTTTACGTTCAGCGACACCATTTTGCTGAGGTGTATAAGGGACAAGACCACCGAGAAACAATGCCTTTTTGTTGGAAAAAATCATGAAACTCATGAGACATATATTCACTACCGGAATCAGACCTTAGAATTTTGATTCTGGAAGAAAATTGAGTCTCTACATAGGTGATGAATTGTTGGAAAACAGAAAAGACCTCAGATTTAGAATGAAGAAAATAAATCCAAGTATACTTGGTATAATCATCAATGAAAGTAACAAAATATTTATAATTCGCATGTGAGATAATAGGAGAAATTCCCCACACATCACTATGAATCAAATCGAAACAACTTTCAGCATGACTACCATGAGAGGGAAAAGAAAGAGACTTACTTTTACCTAATTTGCTTGTGGAGCAATCAAAAGAGAGATGAGAAGAAAATTGATCTTTATTGCCCAACTAACCAGAGTTTATTAAATGAGATAAAACAACAGAGTTAGCATGACCCAACCATTTGTGCCATACTTCACCCTTATTGTTTACAGTATTGCAAGAAAATGAAAGAACAACATGAATGGAAAAATGGAGAGAAAATAAACGTCCAAGTTTAGGCCCCTTCGCGAGTATCTTCCCCAACACCTGATCCTGCACAAGACAACCATCACGAGAAAAACGAATATCACAGTTGTTCTCAACCAACTGACCTACTGATATAAGGCTAGTGGAAAGCTCAGGAGATACAAAAACATTTCTACCGTTAGCAATCTGAATGTGCGACGAGCCATTATAAGTCCAAACATTGCCAAGTGTATCTGAAGAACTAGTCATGTGATTAGACGCACCCGAATCAACAAGCCACGATAAGGATGGAAGTGAATCGTTACCTTGCAGCCCTAAGACTGAAAATGCTGAAATAATCATCTGTTACACCATCTCAGGAGTAAGAGCAGATGAATCACCAACAATAGCAGAGTTAGTGGAAGTAGATGGACTCATAGTGACTTGATAAGCATTAGCCTGACAATTTTGGGGACGTATAGGACATTCTTTGATAATATGCCCCGGCTTCTTACTGTAATTGCAAGATTTCCTCGCACAGTGAGCAGCAATATGACCGTATTCCTTGCAACTGAAACATTGTACTTTCCTCATGTCGTGTCCCTTGCCTTTCCCATGAGCCGCATAAGCCATTGCATTTGGCAACATTTTGTCTTGCTAATAAGTGGCTTGTGTGGCAAGACGCTGCTCCTCACAAAGTAACTCTCCAAAACAAACGTCCTAAGAAGGCAATGGAGCACGGTTCATCAAGTTGGAGCGAGTGGCCTCAAATTCAAGTCTTAACTTCATTAAAAACTGATCTCACTTGCTTTGTTCATGAACTTCCTGCACAACAGAGAGAGATTCTTTCGGTTCCTTGGCATAAATCATGTCAGTAAATTCTCCCTAGAGATTATTAAACCCAGAAAAATAATCTTGAATGGAGGGATCGCCCTGAGTGTAACTGGCGATCTCGTACTCCAACTGAAAACGTCGGGCAGAATTGTCCTAATTATACACTTTCCTTAAGTATTCTCTCATAGTTTTAGCAGTCTTATATGGCCTCAGATTAAGAATAATAAAAGGATCAACAGAGCCTAAAATCCATGTCATCACCCTAGCATCTTTGATTTTCCATTGAGCCAATTTAGAAAGCTCAGTAGGAGCGGGATCACTACCATCAATATGACCCCATAATTCTTTCCCCAAAACAAATAAGCGAAATTGAAATTCCAAGGCAGAATAATTCTTACCTTTGAATTTCACAGCAAAAGAGTCTGAAGACGTGATGCTCATAAAAGGAAAAAAAAAAAGACAAGAAGAATACCTCACGTATCTACAGAGTACTTGAAATTGAAAATACTGAGAACAAAAAAAACAAAGAGTACTGCTGCGAACCAAAAGAACAAAATCGTTGGGAACCAAAAAAAACTCACAGAAACTGCCAAGAAGCCCACAGAAACTTTCGAGAACCAAATCCACCACAGAAACTTTCGAGTCCTTCACAGAACCTGCCGAAAGCTCCTCCACAGAAACTTCCGAAAACTAAATCCACCAAAAAAACTTCCGAAAACTAAATCCACCAAAAAAACTTCCAAGTCCTTCATAGAACCTTCCGAAAGCTATAAATCCTCCCTTCCGGGAACCACAACCACAACCACAATCACTAACAGTGCCGAGGACCAAAAAAGGCCAAGAAATAGCGCAGCCCAGCAACAACGAAGGCAACAATTCTCACAGACAGTGCCGACAATGGCAGCACTAGTGTCCACCAACAAAAAAAATTCCCACGAGGAAGAACCATAAATATTTCTAAGGTTTGGCTCTGAAACCATGTCAAATTGGATTGAATCCTCCCGATTACTGATAAAAAAAAAAATTGGATTGAATCCTCCCTTTGTGAGGATTTCCTTTCATTATATAGGCACAAGTGTGCGGGATACAAAGCTAGGGCACCACAAACTAGGACTATTTACATAATCTGTCTACAAAAGGAAACTAGGACTATTTACATAATTTCTCTAAGGAACATGATTTGTCTAAGTAAGGAAGTATATATATACAGATTAGGAAAGCTAAATAAGGAAGGTCTTGTTGTCAGGCTTGACCACCCCCATGTCCAAAAGGATTGGGCCAGGGCACCACAAACGGCCACGGGGGTGCTGGCCACCATTTTTGTTTTTACTTCTATGTTTAAAAAAATAGATTGAGTGGTTTTATGGTGAAAAAATTGGGGCTGGGGTACTATTGGAATTTTAATCTAATTGCAATCAAGATATCATGTGTTGTCACCAAACAAAACAATATATGAATGTCTATTCTCATTCCTTCCTATCTCCTCTACGTACCAAGCCATTGTTGGGATCAAGAGGCCTTGTGTAATCGGGCTTTATTTCTTAGCATCGGTATCGAGGCACCTTGAAATTTTGCTATATGCTCCCTTCTTAAAGGTCATTTGAAGAGTGAGGTTCCTCAAAATTGTAAAAGTATGTCACCACTTTAGGATTGAATAGAATTACATGTAAAAAAATTGCTTGAAAGTAGAAACGGTGATGAAGAACCAAGGTTGAATGCTTATACTATGGCTTTCTTTCAAGCTTGCTGGGGTGTGATTCGAGAAGTCATTGTGAGGGCATTCTAGGGTTTTCATACCTATGGTAAATTTGAGAAAAGCCTTTATGCTGCATTAGCTCATGAATGGGGTGTACAAAATAATTGCTAAATTCCTTGCTAATCGGTTTAGCAAGTATGTTAATAAGATTATTTCGAAGCCACAAAATGTGTTTGCCAAAGGTAGAACAATCTTAGACTGTGCTTATTGCTAATGAATGCCTTGACTGTAGGCTTAGCTCACGGGAGCCAAGGCTGCATTGTAAATGAGATATTTATGAACCGTATTATGATGTTTCTTGGGAGTTTCTTTATTTGCTAAGGAGACGTGGCTTTGGAGAGAAATGACGATTTTTGTAGCAGATTGTATCTTTTTGGTGCCGTCTATATATTCATTAATGGCACTTTGTTGGCTTTTTTATCAACTCTTATGGTCTGAGATGTGGTGATCCGTCGTATTCATTATTTTTTGTCATTGTTGTGGAGGCTCTTGGAAAAGTGTTACCAAATATTGTTTATGGAGGTTTTATCCCTAGCTTTTCTGAGGAGGCCTGTAATTTTGGTGTGCTTAACATTTCCTATCTTTTGTTTGCTTATGGTACCTTGATATTTTGTGCATTGAACTTGGGCCACCTCTACTTTTAGAGTCCTTTACGCTTGGGGACAATTTTTGGGTTGAAGGTTTATTTTGGATAAGTCAGAGCTGGTTTTAGTGGGTAATGCTTTTAGCTTGGATAGTCTGGCCAGCTTATTGGGGCGCAAAGAAACCTCTTTGCTTTTGAAATATCTTGGCCTCCCTTTGGGACTCTCTTTCAAGGACAAGTCTATTTGCGTTGGTGTGACTGAGAAGATTGAACATTGATAGGTTGGTTTTAAGAGGATATATTTGTCTAAAGGAAGTAGGATCATCTTGATCAAGAGTAACATTTTTAATTTTCCTACATATCTTACTCTTAAGAGAAATACATTCCCTGTCTTTGTTTCCTCTTCCTACTAGCATGGCCAATTGAACAAAAAAACTACAACAGTAGTCTAGGTGACAAGTTCAAATTTCAATTAGTTGGGCCAGGTTGTGCTCTCCAATTTCTCAGTAATGCTTGGGAGTTTAAAAACTTAGTTTTGTTTAATCATGCCCTTCTATGGAAGTGGCTTTGGCGTTACTAACACGAGAGAGACTCCTTGTGCAGAGCTATGGTGGATTGTAAATTTGGTTATAGAAGAGGTGGGTAGTGTTCTTGTGAGGTACATAGACTGCATGGGGTGGGATGACTCAGTCTCAAATGTGCTTCCAAGTGTAAAAGTGTCAAGTTGTATCAAGGATAAGTCCAGGATCGTATTCAACAGGGACAAATGATTTTCAAAGTACTTGTGAAGGCTTATTGTAAAATATGGTGATGTAAAATGATATGTAAAACTCTTTTTGAATTTTTATAGTGATGAAAAAACAATTTATTTACAATGAAGAATTTGTTGCCATTGAAATGTATGATGGAATTTTATAGTCTCGGATTTAGAAATTTTTGGTAAGACAGTTTAAACTATGAAAGTATAAACTCAAGCAATAAAAAATGTATCCTATAACAAACTCTTGTTTGTGGAAGGAAAGAGTAAGATTCCACTATCTTGAAAATAAGGTTACAGGCCCCTCTTTATATAGATGATAATGCTCATCTATTTTAGGGATATTTACAGCTAATCTAGAAAGGAAATCAGAACTACCTCAAACTGAAAGCTATAAAACAGGAAACTTATATCTACAGATTTGGTAACAGACTACCAAATCTCCTAAAATCATGGGATAAGAAAAACTGATCTGTTAGCTGTAGATCTCCTAGATATTAGCCCCTAATATTGCTAACAGATCCTTAAACATAAATCTCTCTATAATTCTACACTCCCCCTCAAGCTGGGCGGTAAATATTAATTAACCCCAGCTTGGAACTCAGATCATCAAACACCTTTCTCGATAGAGCCTTGGTAAGGATGTCTGCTGTCTGAAGACATGTAGGCACGTACAACATCTTGATTATTCCTTCCTCTATCTTCTCCTTTATAAAATGTCGATCAATTTCCACATGTTTTGTTCTATCATGATGAACTGGATTTTTGGCAATGCTGATTGCTGATTGATTATCACAGAACATTTTCATAGGTTCTTCATCTGAAATTTTTAATTCCTTTAGCACCCTTTTTAACCAAATTCCCTCACAAATACCGTGTGCCATTGCCCGGAATTCAGCTTCTGCACTGCTTCTTGACACCACTGACTGCTTCTTACTTCTCCAAGTGACCAAATTTCCCCACACAAAAGTGCAATATCCTGAAGTTGATCTTCGGTCTTGTACTGATCCTGCCCAATCTGCATCGCTGAACACTTCAATATCTCTTCTTTGGTTCTTCTCAAAAAATAATCCTCTACCTGGTGTTAGTTTCAGGTATCTCAGGATTCTATACACAGCTTCCATGTGTTCTTCATTTGGATTGTTCATGAACTGACTTACCATGCTAACAGCAAATCCAATGTCTGGTCGTGTGTGAGATAGGTATATTAGTTTACCTACTAATCTTTGGTATCTTCCTTTGTCCACGGGTGCACAATTTTCCTTAGCTCCTAGTTTGATAGTTGGATCCATAGGAGTATCTACCGGCTTACACCCGAGCATTCCAGTCTCTTTTAAGAGATCTAGGACATATTTTCTCTGTGAGACAGAGATTCCCTTTCTTGACCTTGCAATCTCCATACCTAGGAAATATTTAAGATTCCCAAGGTCCTTGATTTCAAATTCTGCAGCTAGTAAACTTTTGATGGTGCAGATTTCCTCTTCATAGTCTCCTGTTAGGATTATGTCATCCACATACACTATGAGGACAGCAAGTTTTCCTGCAGAAGAGTGTTTAACAAATAGTGTATGGTCCGTCTGACATTGAGAGTAGCCATGCTTCTTCACTACCTTTGTGAATCTTTCAAACCAAGCTCTTGGAGATTGCTTGAGCCCATATAGAGATCTCCTAAGTTTACAAACCTTGTTGCATGTAGTTTGTGTCTCAAATCCAGGAGGAATTTCCATGTACACTTCTTCAGTTAGGTCCCCATTTAGAAAGGCATTCTTGACATCTAGTTGGTGGAGAGGCCAGTCAAGGTTTGCAGCCAAGGATAATAAAACCCGAACTGTGTTTAACTTGGCTACAGGAGCAAATGTCTCCTCATAATCGATTCCATATGATTGGGTGAATCCCTTTGCAACCAGCCGTGCCTTGAACCGATTAACACTCCCATCTTCATTATATTTTACTGTGAAGATCCATTTGCAGCCTACTGGGCGTTTCCCGGTTGGTAAGTCAGAGATTTCCCAAGTTCCATTTTTCTCTAGTGCATGAATTTCTTCATACACTGCTGATTTCCATTCTGGTGAGCCGAGAGCTTCTTGTATATTATTAGGAACTTGGATGTTGTCGAGGTTGGCAACAAAAGCTTTGAACTTCTGTGACAATCCTTCATATGACACAAATGTGTATATCGGATGTTTTGTGCATGATCTTACCCCTTTTCTCACAGCAATAGGAAGGCCACTGTCATCATTAGTTTCAGGATTAGTGTTACCTGGTGGATCTTCACTTGGTCTAGGACTTGAGTCAGACTCTTGGGTTTGCTCAAGAGATGCTTGTTGTTCCATCTCCTTTTGGTTCTTTCTCCTCCTTGAGTAGGTAATCAATTCATCACTCTTTGTTGATTGAATAGTGTCCAGATTTTGAGGTGTGTCCAGATTTTGAGGTGGATTGTTGGCTTGATCTTGAGTAGGAGGTTCTAGGAAGTAAGAAGACTCAAGGGAGAGATTTTGAGGAGGAAGTGATTCATGATTTAGTGATGGGCAAGTTTGGTCAGAATTATGAGAGACATGAGGTGATTCTTCAATATCCCAAAGCTGATATTCTAGGATAAAATTAGTCCCCCCTGAATATCAGATTTGGGGAAATAAGGTTGTTGCTCAAAGAAGGTGACATCCATGGAGTGATAGAATTGTTTAGTGACCGGTGAGTAGCATTTATATCCTTTTTGAGTTGGAGAGTACCCAAGGAAAATACATTTATGAGCTCTAGGATCAAGTTTGTCCCGGTGTTGTTGATGGACATGGACAAAAGCTGAACACCCGAAAACTTTGAATGGGATGGTGGAGATGAGACGAGTAGTGGGAAAGGACTGAAGGAGAATTTGACAGGGAGTCTGGAAGTTAAGAATCCGAGATGGCATCCTATTTATGAGGTATGCAGCAGTAAGGATGGCTTCACCCCAGAAATATTTTGGTACATGGGTAGAGAACATAAGAGACCGAGCCACATCAAGAAGATGCCGGTTTTTTCTTTCGGCAATACCATTTTGCTGAGGAGTGTTAACACAGGAACTTTGGTGAACAATACCATGACTCATGAGATAATCATTAAGGCTGGAATTGAAATACTCTTTGGCATTGTCAGTTTTCAGAATTTGAATTTTTGCTTGGAATTGTGTTTGGATCATGGTATTGAAGGTTTTGAAGATCTGGTTTGCCTCAGATTTTTCTTTCATGAGGAAAACCCATGTGAGTCTAGTGTGATCATCAATAAATGAAATGAACCAGCGAGAACCAGTAACATTTTTTATCCTAGAAGGGCCCCATATATCACTATGAATCATGGAAAAAGGTTGAGATGCTTTGTAGGATCTGTTAGGATAAGAATTGCGAATATGTTTAGAGAATTGACAGATCTCACATTGAAATTCATTTGGATTTTTACTATGGAATAATGAAGGAAACAACTTCTCAAGATACAAGAAATTTGGATGACCTAACCTATAGTGCCATAACATAATTGCACTATCATTATTAGACTGACTCACAGACAAAGAAACAGGACTACTGGACACTGAACAATCTGATTGATGAATTGCTCCTTGAGGAGGATCATTAACCTCTAGAAGATAGAGCCCCGAACACATCTTAGCACTGCCAATCGTCTTCCCCGAGGCCAAGACCTGAAATACACACAGATTTGAGCCAAATTTAGTAACACAGTTGAGATCTCGAGTGAGTTTACTAACGGACAGTAAATTGCAATTTAATTTTGGTACAAGTAGAACGGAATCAAGAGTGATGTTCTCTGAAATTTGAACCGAGCCTGTACCAGCCTCCTTTGAGAGTGAACCATCAGCTATTCGCACAGTTAAATTTTTATAGCATGGGGTGTAAGTTGAAAACAGCTTCTCATCTCCAGTCATATGATCAGAAGCTCCTGAGTCTATAATCCATGGACTGAGTCTCTCCTTGTTAGCATTTAGAGCACTTAAAAAATTACCTTTTTGTGCCAGGGATCCGGTACCAACTACAGTGGGAGCTGGTGCAGGCAAGGATTGGCTGAACATTTTCTGCAAGATCTCTATCTGTTCCTTGCTGAAGGGAGTTGGTTCGGGTGGAGGTTGTTCATCCATGGAAGCAAGGTTGCCTCGTCCTTCTTTGTCATTGGCAAACCGGGAAGGCCTCCAATCTGCTGGTTTGCCATGAATCTTCCAGCAGTTGTCCTTGGTGTGACCAGGACGTCGACAATGATCACACCATGGTCGCCCTTTCTTTGGTCTGTGATTGTTGTTGTTGTTGGATGGATTCCCTCTCACCACAAGTGCTGAACTCTCAGGATTTGTCACAGAATCTTGAGATCCCATCATGATCTTCTTTCGACTTTCCTCTCTCCGAACTTCTGAAAAAGCTTCTCGGATATTTGGTAGTGGTTTGGATCCTAAAATTCTTCCTCGTACTTCATCAAGGTTCTTATTTAATCCAATAAAAAATTTGTATATTCTTTTCCGTTCAATTATTTGTCTATACCTGATTCCATCATTCGGACAGCTCCAATTGTGCTCCTCGAATAAGTCTAGCTGCTGCCAATACCGATTGAGAGTGTTGAAGTATTGAGTCACTGTTAATTCTCCTTGGCGGAAGTCATGAAGAACACATTCCACCTCGAATAATTCCGATGTATTCTCATTGTTAGAATATATTTCCCTGGCAGCATCCCAAATCTCCTTTGCTGTTCCATAGAGAAGAAAGTTTTCTCCAATGTCATTTGTCATAGAATTAATGAGCCATGACATGACCATATTATTCTCGGCATTCCAGACTTTGAACTTTTCATCCGTCTTGTTTGGTTTGGCAGCATCTCTGGTGAGATAATCATCTTTGCCCTTTCCGCATATGAACATCATTACGGAATGGGACCATTGGAGATAGTTGTTCCCATTCAGTTTGTGTCCTGTAATGGGCATGAGGTTACAATCATTGTTGGAAGCCATGGCTTCCTGATTGGAGGTGATTTGGGAAACGGTAGCTCTTGAATCACGTTTCCCGTATTTGGTCATATGAGGGAATTAGGGTTCAGAGATTGCTCTGATTCCATCTTGTTTATGGAAGGAAAGAGTAAGATTCCACTATCTTGAAAATAAGGTTACAGGCCCCTCTTTATATAGATGATAATGCTCATCTATTTTAGGGATATTTACAGCTAATCTAGAAAGGAAATCAGAACTACCTCAAACTGAAAGCTATAAAACAGGAAACTTATATCTACAGATTTGGTAACAGACTACCAAATCTCCTAAAATCATGGGATAAGAAAAACTGATCTGTTAGCTGTAGATCTCCTAGATATTAGCCCCTAATATTGCTAACAGATCCTTAAACATAAATCTCTCTATAATTCTACACAAACTGTAATTATAACCTCACTAAGTTTCAACCATAATTTTAATTGGAGAATTTTGAAATCACAGAATTAGTAGAAACAATTTGATAGACACCTGGGTTACGGTTTTAAGATTTCCCTTGACTTCACTCTTCACAAGGATTCCTAGGTACCATCCATCGATTATTAATCCATTCAAGGCATTAATAAAAAGCAATTTGAAAATCATAAACTCAGAGGTCATGTACCAAGACTCTGTAAAAATACATCACTAGACATCAACCAAATTTTGCTTTAACACTTAGCTGAGAGACACCTCGATTGATTCAAGGTTCTGATGTGCCTAGTGTCTACAACAGAACAAGAGCAATAGCGAGAGGATCTTACAGAAACCCAATTTTCAGAATCTGATTCCCGATGCCTCAACAAGTCGCAAGACTTGTGTATCTCATCACATTAGTGAACGACTTGTGTATCTCATCACATTGGCTTCACTCCTGCAATGGGCCACAACTCATATAAGTTGCAATTAACACTAGTCAGCCCATTAGTTGATAGAAGTAATAATCAGACCATGTACACGTGAGTTAAGTGCTTCTGATAGGAGAAAATGAAGTTTATATCTACTTAAGGTGTAAATGGTCATTTCACACGCTAGGAAGATCTAATGTACATTGCTTGATTAATACTCTTATTTTACAAATAAAGTTCACTCAACCCACTATATTAAGAGTATTAAAACAACATAATTATCCATTTATCATGGGATCATGGAAAAATATCAGAAGAGGATGAGAGGCTTTTTCTAGTCATACAAACTTGTGGTGGGTGATGGTTCTAGGTCTAGATTTTGACATAATGTGTGGTGTGGTGACAGGGCCCTCAAAGAAGCTTTCCCATAGGTGTATAGCATTGCTCATGTGCATGAGGCGTCAGTGGCCCATCTTTTGGAGTTCTCTGGTGGCCCCCTCTGGAATTTTAGTTTTTTCATGCTAGGTCATGATTGGGAGGTTGATGCCTTTGTGGAGATCTTTAATCTCTTTTACTCTATTTGATTAAGTCTTGGAGGTGCAGATAAGATTCTTTGGGCCTCTTCCGTGAAAGAGAAGTTCACCATTATGTCAGGTCCTTATACTGCAAGAGGTAACCCATTTGGCAGACTAAGTTTTCTGTGAGAACAGCTTTTTTTGCTTAGATAGCTTCATTGGGGAAGATCCTCACCATGATAACCTAAGGAAATGCCGTATCTTTTTTAAATATTATGTTCCATTAGACATCTTCTAAAGATTATAACAGGCTGAGTTTTTATGATTTTTGTGCTCTTCTATATCTAGTTAGGTGTTCATCTTATATATTTCATGCGTACTTGGGTATGTCTTTTGTGTATATTGATAAAATTGTCAGTTACTTGTCAAATAATTTCTTTGTTCTATATTGTTGTTCGTGTAGCCATAATATTCCATGAATCCCTGTAGGTAGGTGATCCTTTGGAGAAGGCCGCACTTAAGGGAATCGATTGGAGTTACAAATCGGATGAGAAGGCCATGCCAAAAAAGTAACGTCTTAACATTATTATTTCTTATCTTTTTTGTAGTTGATATTTTAATTGTAATCCTTCAATCTGAATCTTTAATCTGTGTTTGGAATGCTAATACATGGACAATTATTATTTTTTTATCAACCGCTTTTACCTTATTGTTGGATCTGGATCCACGTGCAGAATAAAAGTGTATTGTCTTTCAGGGAAAAAATATATTCAAGCACAATGTAAACGCATTAAAAAACTTGAGCAGGATATCTTTATTTTGAAAGAACATAAGCGAAAATAAAAAATAAAAAATAAAAAGGAAAGAAAGAAAGAAAAAGGAACCATCACATGAGAGCAAGAGTAAAACAGATTAACGTAGCAATTTATTTCCTAAGAGATCATCTGTTCATGGGTTGTATCAACTTTGATGGTACCTACCAACCTCCAAAAAAATCCATCCCATCTTGATGGCAATTACTTGAGCATTTTTTTTTTCATTTTTATTCTGCGTTATGACTTGCAGAGGAAGTGGCAATGCTGTTCAGATTGTTCAGCGACATCACTTTGCATCCCACCTGAAACGAATGGCAGTTGTTGTTCGCATTCAGGAGGAATTTTTTGGCTTTGTGAAGGTATGCTGGTTGTAACTCTGCAATCTGTATGCATGCATATATTAATACGGTATGCCATATTACTTGATGCTTGCATCACTACATAGATATATTATCGTAATTGAATGCTGTTGCATGTGCTTAAGGGCTGAGGAAACTGTGGATCATCTCTTCACTATAAGTAGCTAGCACTTTGTGGCAAGCATTTTTTGGTTTCTTTGGCTGACCTCAGTTATTTCTAGACAATAGTAGATGCATTAACAAGCTGGAAAGGTAGATTTGGGAGTAATCACAGCAGGCTATTGTGGAAAATGATTCTGATATGCCTAAAGTGGTTCCTTTGGTGAGAAAGAAATGATCGGAGCTTTGAAGACAACACAAGGACATCAGAGGATCTCAAAAAATCCTTTTTTCTTTTGAACACTTTATTTTTGGATGGCTGCCCTTTTATGTTTCTCTAGCTTTAGCTTTCAAAATTTTCTTATTTTTTTAGAACCTCTCTAGTTCGGTGTATTTGGTGTATACTCCATGTGTACTTGGGTAATTCCTCATTTTTTTTATAAGTAATGCCCATTTCATTATTAATAAAACTTACCTAACCTATACATTCAAGATTGTGAACATAGGTACTATGTTGAATGCTAATAGTAGTAATAATAAAAGCCTCAGTAGTAATAACAACATATTTGGTACAGAAATGTGAAGTTTAGGAGTTCCTAAGGAGAGTTATACGAAATACTACTCATCAGAAAGGGAACTGCATTTTATAAAGAGTTTCAGGTCAGAAGCATGCTTAACCATTTTACATGCCTTTCCCAAGTGCATTTTGGTATATTGCCATAAGATTTTCAAAAGTTCCCAAGAATTTTTCTTAGGGCATGTTTGGGTCCCCAAACCCCTTAGAGGCGGTTTTGACAGTATAGAGGTTTTTCGTTCCTAAGCATAAAGCATCTAGAGTGTATAAACTTATAAAGATTTTAAAAAATTCCAAAAACACAAAATTGTCTCCCAAACAATATTTTTGGAAAAAATAAGGAAAAAAGCAGGCTTGAGGCAGCTCGATCTTGGGCTGCCCCGGTAGCCAGATAAAAAAACAAATTTTAAATTATTTATTGCACCCTCCATAAAACCCCTCTGCAAAATTTTTACATCCAAACATATTCTCAATGGGCCCCACCACTTTTATAAAACTATTAAAATCATCTTTCAAAAAGTTTTCACAACTATTCATGAACATTTTTACACAATTAAATCTATGTTACTTTGTCTCTTTAAATAATATAATTACATGAAACGGCACAACTTTAAGGATTCCTCTTAACTTGCAAGTGACAAGGGCTTAACCATGTTTGAAAATATAATGGACTGGTGCTGCATGTGCAAAAAGAGCGGGGAGAGTGTTAATCATTAACTACTTCATGGGTTGATTGTAATAGATTTCAATGGCTTGAATAGCTGTGATTTTCTTGTATGTTGGACACTCATGCTTGGATGTCGCTCTTGTATGTGTCCTATGTACTTGGGCTATGCCTTTTTATATTCTTAATAAAACTCCTGTTTACTGATAAAAAAAAATATGATGAGGATTAAATAGTTTGCAATATTAGCATTGTGTTTTGGCATAGATTGCAATATTTCAAAATTAACAAGGTGATTTAAGATTTTTTAATAAGGTGATTGGGGGTTCATTGAGCGCCTGCTCAATTGCCAAGCACACAGTTCCCTCATCTCTGCGAAGTGCAAACTAGATAACTACCAGGATAAATACTGGGGGTGGTCACAAAAGGGAAAGCAACAGGATATGGAATTGGGCCAATGTGTAATATGCCGGATTGTGTGATTGTACATAGGAAGGTGGTTAATGAGATCTGGCATTGCTTGGGAGAGTGGAGTATAAGCCATTTATAATGATTCCAAGGAGCTCCACTTGTAACATTGAATAGTCTTTTTGGAGTATGGGTGCGGATGTGAATTGGGCCTTCCTTGGGTCGTTACACAATGCCTCTCTTGGCATTATGAACCCAAGCTAAAGAGAACCTCAACCACCCCTACTCCAATAGCTAGAGGACCTCTTATCAACGTTGACATAATGCCAAATGTTAACATTTGACATTTTTCCTTTAGCTTTTAGTTATTCACGTTGATTTGAATGTCATGTTGCATTTTGTTGTTCTTCCACAATTGAGAACGTTCATTGCAATGTGGATAACTACTTTTACCTATAAAAAAAGTAATAATTGAAAGCAACATATTTTGCGGTAATAGTCAGCCTACGATTGGCTTAAATCAACTTGACGTATTTACTTCTTAGAAAGAATGATGTTTGATCATATTTTCTCCATGCTGTGTATTTGTTAATTTTATTATGAGTAGAAACTATGAGATCTATAATATGACTTCTTGTTAACATTCTATCTTCCCCTTGATTGTTGATCTGATTATTGTTCAGTATATTTGATCTACTTCTTGTGGCATATATTCTTGCTAGTGATACAAGACTTCAAAAAAAAAAAAAAAAAAGTAAGGCATTTGGAGACTCAGTACGTACGCTCTATTAATTTGTAGGGGCATTTTCTTTTTCTCTGTTTTTGAAGAAGTTTTAAATCTCATTGCAGGGTGCTCCCGAAACTATACAGGGTAGACTCATTGATGTGCCATCATCATATGTTGAGACATATAAGAAATATACTCGTCAAGGGTCTCGTGTCCTATCTCTTGCTTTCAAGTCCCTTCCCGACATGGCAGTAAGACTTCTTTGGGATTATTTTCTCCCCAATGCTAGGGGATTTTAGTTTCCTTGTGATCCTTTTTTTCAAGTAAATGGAAATGAATTTGAGTGCATCTTTCCATCATATATTTTCTGTCATAGTTTTAGAATCTAAATATTTGCTCATTTTATTTCACCTGTGAAACAAGTTATGTATCAAACATTATCTATGAGGTGATATTTACTGGTTTATAGTGAGGAACTTATTTCTTTATTGTTTTGATTATATATAGTGCCAGGTGTTGGGTGACAATTCAATTTTTTCTTCTAGCGGAAAGTTCCATTACAATATTTTTTGGTCAAGTTTTCAGAAGTTGTGGTTTTGTCTGTATGTATCCAATTCTGGCCAAAGGATAAATCGTGCAGTGTATTTTGCCCTTTTTGTGAACCTTTTCTTCTCTCACTTGCATTTATATACCATCCTTCACTGCTGCCCTTTCTCTCACCCTTTTGGGAAAGGATAAATGTTTATTCTTCTGCTCTGCTTACTTTGAAAGTGGAATTAATACGTGACATTTTTTTTTATAAGTAATACGTGACATTTTTTTAATCAGTAAGATATGTGGCAATTTAAAACATCATATTGGGTGGTGTGGTTTTCATCAACTGTTATTATACTTATGTTACTTCAGAACTTCGGAGCTAAATTGAAATATAAATGTGCTTTTATAGAGAGAGAATCACATGAATCACCTTTTATACTCTTCCTATACAGAACACACTGTTTTTTCTGCTCTCAGGCATTAGTTCTTTGGGCATTCTGATGAATCATTAATCTAAGGTTCTGTTTATTTGACTTGTTGCTTACTGTCCATTAATTGCATGAAGGTTAGTGAAGCTCGAAGCTTGGATAGAGATTTAGTGGAGAGTGGCCTTACTTTTGCTGGTTTTGCTGTAAGTGACAAACTATTTCATTCACATGCAATACAAATCCTTCGCTGTTAGATTAGTTGTTGCAGCTAATGCTTGCTAGTTGTTACTTCTCAACCTTATTTGTAAATGTTCATAATCTAAATTCCAGGTATTCAACTGTCCTATTAGATCTGATTCAGCCAGTGTGTTGTCTGAACTAAAAGGATCATCACATGACTTGGTAAGTAATATGTTTTACCTATTTTGTGAGGAAATGTTGGAAGACTCTGTAGCATAGTTTATCTGTTAATTTCTAGCAAATAATTCAAGGATGAAAATACTGGTGTGTTTACCAGGCTATGTTTGATAATGAACTTCCAAATGGTCTGGTCAGAGTTTTGGCCCATTGATGCTTGAAATCTTAGTGGATTAGCAATATAATTAGGTCTGCAATACAACCAGTCTTTCTGAAAATGGATCACACGATTTACACCTATTCCTACCAGTCAAGATGCTGCCAGTAAAACATGCTTGTGACAAAATGGTCTTTGTTTTTGGGTTTTTTTTTTTTTTTCCTTTTAAATTATGGCAATGGATACATTCATTGCTCGTTATTGGTGCATGACAGAAAAAGTTTAGGCATGGACCAAAGGTCATCTCCAGGCTGAAGTTTTTGGTTCTACTAAGGCCTTTTCTTTTTTGCCTTCCCTACCCAGCCTGTAACCCCCGTTCCTCTTCTTGCTTTCCAATCTAGTACTTACCCCTTACCCCATAGCTGCTTGATCACAGCTCAAATGGATCTCTAGTACTTTTAAATACCTACACTTTTCAATGGCAGGTGATGATTACTGGAGACCAAGCTTTGACAGCTTGTCATGTTGCTAGCCAAGTTTGTATTATATCAAAACCAGCATTGATTCTTGGGCCAGCAAGGAATGGAGATGGGTATGAGTGGATATCCCCTGATGAGGCAGAAATTATTCAGTACAGGTGAAAGTTATTCTCCTTTTTTTTATTTTTTTCATCCCTTATAATAATTGGCTCTATTTTTATGGAGTTGTTTTCATAGCTTTACCTGTTTATTGAGCACTGATCCAAATTATGATTTATTTGTCCCTTTTTTAACTGATCAAAGAAATGTGGTTGTTCAGTGATAAAGAGGTTGAAGCCTTATCAGAGATTTATGATCTCTGTATTGGTGGGGACTGCATTGAAATGTTGCAACGGACCTCAGCTGTTCTGTGTGTGATTCCTTATGTGAAGGTTTTTTTTTATACTTGATCTGCAAAACTTGTTTTTGATCTTGGTGTTCTTTTGATAATGCATATCTGGATCATTGTCTCAGGTTTTTGCAAGGGTTGCTCCTGAGCAAAAAGAATTAATCTTGACCACTTTCAAAATGGTCGGAAGGATTACATTGATGTGTGGGGATGGAACCAATGATGTTGGGGCTCTGAAGCAGGTAATATTCTTCAGAAGATGGTTATTTTTCATTGCCGCTTCTCAAGTTTCATCCCTATCTTAGTTTTCCCAAATTTGAAATTTAATTGTTTTCCCTTAGATGAGGACATACTAACTCCACTCATGTCACCCGCTACAAATTTGGTGAAACTACCTTGTTCGAATTGTTTACATGATATCTTAATTACATTGCTATTTGAAAGACCCTCCTTTTAAGTGTTGCCTTTGATTTTTTTTTTTTTTTTTTAATTTGTTTCTGGGTTGGTTGGCTTCTGTATGAGTTTCTATAGATTTAGGGTTGCAGTTGTATTAACTAGGGTAAAGTACACTTTTAGTCCAACTTTTCGTGATGCATTTTATTCCATCCCGAATCTTCCAACTGCACCAACTTCATCCTTCAATTTAAAAGACTCTTTGAATTTCATCTTTCAATACAAATCCTTTTTAAATTAAGATGATGGAAATATAAAAAAAAATTAGGACAATGGAGTTACATGTTTGCAATTATTGATGTTGCCTGCTTACATGGCATATTAGGCGGACAAATCTCTACGTCATAGGTCACATATATACAAACAGTTTTACTCTCTTTCTCTAACTCCACCCTTGTCCTTTCCTCTCGGGAATCCCCCCCCCCCCCCCCCCCCCCCCCCCCCCCCCCCACCAACTCATATATGGCTTTTTTATTTTTTCAATTTATTTTGTCATGTCTTCTGTAAAATATGCACCGTATTCCCTATATTACTTGATTGGTTAAATAGTTTAAGATCACCCCTGTTTACGGATTAAAAATAGAATATGATAAAGGTCGTAATCATAGATATATTACCAAATGAGTTTTTTTGTAAGCGGAGCCTGGATACTTCATTTTTTTGGTCCAATCAAGACAACTAGCCCATATTGACTATTATGAGATCTTTTCTTGTAGTTGGTATATTCAAAAGTTTTTCCTCGATTCATTCTTCCATGAATTGCGCAAAATAAAAGAGTTCATCAAAATGCAAGATCTAAGAAATCAAATAATTCAAAATGACATCAAATTAACAAAATTTTGATTCCTGAATACCCAATTGATTAATTAAATATCTATAATATACTCTATTCGGCATTAGGGGATGATGGAGTGTATTGTTTTGATTGAAGCGAAGTTGTTTGTGATCAGAAGAAGTGGGGGAAATATTTTGCATAGTTGAGAAATGTAGAAAGTTCACGAAGGCCCTATACCTCAGGTGGAGATGTGGTGTTTGGATGGCTAAGGCGGTCGAGGAATGCTTGAAGTTCTTAGGTACTAGGGCACCTTACCGGACTAGAAGGGAGGGAAACAAAGTTTTTCTGATCCAACTATGTCAAAACACGTATGGTAGGTTTGTGAAATTGGCTGAGCTGGGCCCCCGAGCAAGGGGAAGGATATCATTGCAATTCCTGAAGGTAGAAATGGAAGTGGATGGGAAGGTTTTGTAAGTAAGGTAAGTGAACTTGTCGGTTCAAGTTCCTTTGTTTGTCTCTGAAAATAGAGGCGTCTTTAACAATGGCGCTGATAATAAGGCTCTTAAAGGAAAAGAGGTGAGAATGGTTTATCCTCACAGAGTGGTTTCTTCTTCCCATGAAGCTCCTTACTTGTCAGCTTTGATGAATCCAGAGAGTGATATTCATGTCCCTAGCAAAGCATCTGGAAAAGATTATACCAGGCATTATGAGGTAGGGATGATTACAAGAAATAAGAAGGAAAGATCGATGGAGGTGATCAGTAGGAATCTTCCTGTAGCTGGGGTTGACGGTCGGCATTCCCATAAGTTGCAAAAATTAGGAGAAGTTGAAGGGTCATTTTGGCACGTACGGGTAGAGCTCCTGGGGTGGAAGGAGAGGCTGGACACATTGTTCAAGATAGTAGATGATGGATTGGGCCTAATTACAGGCTTAGATTTTGTTTCTAAAGAATATAATGAAGTTACTATTGAGAAGAAGAGGGGGTTGGATGGGCTTAAGGATTCTAAAGCTAATAACAGAGTTGGGCCAGATAGAGGCCCACTTAAGAGGCCTGTGTTTCGGAAAGACCAAATCAGTGGCGGGCTTCAAAGCAAATCAAGCCTGAGAAGGGAGATGTTTCAGCCCAAACCTGCGGCAGCTCCAATGGCTGGTCCGTCTTCAAAGAGTGGGTCGACGGCAACGGGCGAACCTTCTGGGCATATCCCGGCAACGAATTTCAATAAGGTTAATGTGGTGAAAGGGCTTTTGACAATCGCGACACCATCAAAGGAACATGCCATTCAAGCGGCGGTGCCGATGAAAGTTCTTTCTACACAAAATAGGTTGACGGTCGAAGGCGATTCTCCCAGAAGCAATACGATGGTAGGTTTGTCTCAGGCCCTCCTCGAATTGATTCCTATTCTTCAAAGGGTCAGTTTTGTGCCGTTGTTAGGTCTAAACCCACAATGGCTCTGGTGGAAGAGCATGCAGACAGAAGGATGGGACAGAAACTGGAGGCTCACTTGGGGGCACTATGGGGTTGAGTTCTAATTCGATTGACAGGAATGAGGTGTCTTCCTTAGGTCCAGTGACAAGTAGGGCTGAGCAAAAATCTGACAATCCGACTCCGAATCCGACTCCGCTCCGGCTCCGCTCCGAGTCCGCTCCGAGTCCGACAAGTCGGAGTCGGAGTCGGAGTTTTTTCCCTATTGGAAGTCGGAGTCGGAGTCGGAGTCGGAGTCATTGAAGAACCGACTCCGACTCCGCTCCGATCCGCCTCCGACAATCCGCCTCCGCCTCCGACTTGGTCCTCCGACTCCGCCTCCAATTTTATACATATTTTATAAAAAATATGTGTTTTTCTATATATTAATCATTTAAATTTTATACAACTATATCTTATATAGTTAGTTAAACTCAATAATATACTAGTTAAATAATATATTTATACTATAATATATAGACTAAATTGACTAATAAATAATAATAGTTTAGTATATGACTATATGTAAATATCATACTATTACAAATTTATAATATTACTACCATGTTACATGTAAGTTGTAACACTAAATTACTAATGTATAAATATAATAACATGTAATACTAATGTATATATAATATACTATAAACACTAAGATGCATAATAACATCAACATGTAATACTAATGGATAAACACTAATCTATAAATTTAGAATAACATATAATACTAATGAATAATAACTAAAGTATTATTCATATAAATTTTGTATAACAATATCTTGTATTAATTATATTTTTTGACTTAATAAATTCTCAACATATTCCTTTTGATAAACATATTAGTAATACTAATATACATTAATATATTAATTAGATTTATGGTCTAATACTAATACTATTAGTAATCCACTTTAACTAATATTAATATTTATACTAATACTATTATAGACTATAGTTATAACTTATAGTATTATACCTACACTAAATCACTGATTCACTATAACTTATACTAATATAGTTATGTTAAATCACTATAACTAAAACTAATGTAGTTATACTAATCATTATAACTATTTATAGTATTAATATCACTATTAGTATAATATATAGTATTAATAATAACTAATACTAATATAACTATTAGTATAACTAATGTCACTACTAGTATAACTAATACTAATATTAATATACTAATACTATTAGTGTATTACTAATATTTATATATATTAATATATATATCAAGTATAAGAGATTAGAGATTTAATATATATAATATTAAATCACTAACATACTAATAGTATGATACTATAGTATTAGTAATTATACTATAAGATATAGTAATAGACTAATAGTATAATATATTAATACTATATTATATATAAAATAGTAATACTATATTTTGAATCTTCATTTCATATACGGTGCCTTTTTTTTTTAATATTCATATATAATAATATATATCATATATATAATATAATTAAAAATAGATTCATAGTAATTATAATAGTATACTATAGTAACTATAAGGTGCTTTTTTTTTAATCTTCATTTCGTATACGGTGCCTTTGTTTATTGTAGTGATTAGTTGGATGTGGATATGGAATCATGGACGATGGGAGTACATGTAAAAATATGACTTTCTTTTTATTTTTTGAATGTATGTTAGTATGTTACTTGTTTTATTTAGTTGTATTTTTTATTATAATCAAAAGTTTAATAAGTTTGGATTGTAATTTTGAGAAAATTGAAATTTGAAAGACCACAATTTTTTTTTAAAGTGGGTCAAATATGAAGTTCAAAAAAAATTTAAAAAAAAAAGTCAAAAAATCCGACTCCGATCCAACTCCGATCCGACAAGTCGGAGTCGGATCGGAGTCGGATTCTCTACATGTCGGAGTCGGAGTCGGAGGTTGGGCCCTCCGACTCCGAAACTGTCGGTGCTCAGCCCTAGTGACAAGGAAGGCAAGTGTGGAAGAAGATGTCTGTTGTGAGGGGTTGAGGGGGGTTGAGAAGTCTATCTCTAAGGTTCCTTGTACTCAGTTCAATTTATCTGATTTACAGATGGTGATTGGTGGAGGTGAAGGCTCTCTTTCTGGTGAATCTGGAGAGTTTTTTGTTTCAAATGAAAATGAAGATCCTGATACTGTTCCTTTGATTTCTATTAATCCTGGTATCGAATGGCCAAATAAATCTTCTGACTGGGTGTTGAGGAAGGTGGAATAAATCAGGAATTGTGGGGATTTCTTGTGATGGATTTGAGGAACAATTTAGAGCTCTTCTAATTGCCATAAAGGCTGGTCAATCTGCTCTGGCCAGATCAGCTACCAAAAAGGAGAGGGAGTTGAAAAGATTGGAGTGTACTATTAATTATAACTCTAGGGAAGGGAGTGCCTTTAGAAATAAAGGCAAGGAGAGGGCTGTCAATGGTTCCTCATGAAGCCCAAGATTATATCTTGGAATGCCTAGGGGCTAAATGACTATAGTTAACGCCTTCGGGTCGGTGGTTAATAGCCTTAGTGGCATGTCATTTTAAGAATGTGAATGATGGATTTGAATGGGCGTTTGCTGGAGTATATGGGCCAAACTTGGACTCTAGAAGAAGTATTTTGTGGGATGGAATGGCGGGAATTCGTTGTTGGTGGGATCTCCCTTGGTGCTTTGGTGGGGACTTCAATGTTACTCAGTTACCCTGTGAGCGAGGAGGGGATTCTCAGATTACTAAAACTATGTCTGAGTTTTCAGATCTTATTTCCGAGCTACAGTTGGTTGATTTACCCATGGCGGGGATTCTTAGATTACTAAAACTATGTCTGAGTTTTCAGATCTTATTTCCGAGCTACAGTTGGTTGATTTACCCATGGCGGGAGGGGAATTCACAAGGTTAAATGGGAGAGCATGGACCCGGTTGGATAGATTTTTTATTTCAGCTTCTTGGGAAGCCTTATTTCCGGAAGTGAGGCAGAAAAGGTTGCAGAAAATTGTTTCTGACCACTATCCTATCTTATTGGATTGTGGGGACATTGTAAGTGGGAGAAGATATTTTAAATTTGAAAATATGTGGTTGAAGGATGAGGGCTTTGTTGAAAGGGTTAGGAGGTGGTGGGCCTCTTATAACTTTTCTGGCACTCCAAGTTTTGTTTTGGCGGGCAAACTTAAAGCGCTAAGACAAGACTTGAAGAGATGGAATGTGGAGACTTTTGGTAATGTAGTAAATAAAAGAGAATTTATTTACTATCAGTTGTTTGTAACAGGTGGGGGCCATTGTTTGTAACAGACTAAGTGTCCATGACTTTTTACTATCAGTTGTAAACTCTAGTTAGGTATTTCTCTTGTGCACTCCCTGTTTACTTGGGTTTTGCCTACTTTTATGAATAAAATACTTAGATTACAGATCAAAAAATAAATAAATAAATAAAAGAAAACAGCTTATGGAACAGTTGCAAATTGTGGAAGATAAAGAGATTGTGGGAAATATTTCCTATGAAGAGAAGGAGAAGAAAAAAAGGGTGAATGCTGAAATTGAAAAGCTCTCTTATGGAGGAAATTTCATGCAGGCAAAAATCCCCGATTCTTTGGTTGAAGGAAGGCGATAATTGTACAAAATTCTTTCATAAAATGGCAAATTCTCACCGTAGATTCAATGCTATTGAAGCTCTTCATGATGGTGATAATGTTCTTTCCGATATTGGGGAGATTGAAGACCACATTGTGAGTTATTATGAGAAGCTTTTTAGGGAAGAACATTCATGGAGACCATAGTTAGATGGGCTGGTGTTTGAGTCCATTGATCAATTGAGTGCAGATTGGTTGGAGAGATCTTTTGAGGAAGAAGTTCTTGATGTGGTTAGAGGTATGACTAAGGACAAGGCACCAGGTCCAGATGGTTTTTCCATGGTGATTTTCCATTCATGTTGAGACATCGTGAAGGATAACATAATGAAAGTTTTTGGTGAATTCCACTCATTTCTAAAATTTGAGAAGAGTATTAATACTACATTCATTTCTCTCATTCCTAAAAAGGCGGGTGCTGTGGTGATGAGTGATTTTTGCCCTATTAGCTTGGTAAATGGGGTGTATAAAATCATTGCCAAGGTGTTAGCCAATTGTATTAGTGTGGTTATGGACAAGATTATATCAAAGTCTCAGAAAGCATTTGTGAGGGGAAGAAAAATTCTTGACTCGGTTCTAATTGCTAATGAATCCTTGGAAAGTAGAATAAGAATGAGTAAATCTAGAGTTTTAGTTAAATTGGACATGGAAAAGGCTTTTGATCATGTCAATTGGGATTTTCATCTTTACATACTTGGGAGATTTGGTTTTGGTGAGAAGTTGTGATCATGGATTCAAGATTGTATTTCGATGGCCAGATTTTTCGATATTAGTGAATGGCAATCCAGTTGGTTTTTTTAACAGCTCTCGGGGTTTGAGGCAAGGAGACCCCTTATCTCCTTTCCTTTTTGTAATAGTGATGAATGCTTTGAGTCGTATGCTTGAAGTGGCTGCTGAAGGAAGATTTATGTAGGGATTTGTGGTGGGTGATGAGACTTGAGATGGTATTACAGTATCACATTTGATTTTTGCAGATGACACTTTGATTCTATGTGATTACAATAAGGATCACCTTCGTGTTTTGAGAGCTTGACTGTTGTGTTTTGAAGCTGTCTCTGGTTTAAGAATTAATCTTTCCAAGTCTGAAATTGTTCTAGTGGGTACGGTCAGGAATATTTTGGATCTGGCCAATATTTTGGGATGTAAGGTAGCTTCGTTACGGATGAGATACCTTGGACTAACTTTGGGTGCTCCTCACAAATCAGTTTCTATTTGGGATGGGGTGATTGAGAAGATTAGGAGGGGGTTACCTTGATTAATCTTTCTTTCCTCTCTCTCTTTCCTTTATCAGTTGGGGTTGCTAAAAGAATAGAGAATTTATCAGAATTTTCTGTGGGATGGAAATGGGGGAGGAAAGAAAGTTTCATTTGGTGAGTTGGAATAAGGTTCGTCTCTTGTTGTCTTGTGGAGGTTTGGGAGTGCGAAATTTAAGACTTTTGAACAAAGCTCTTGGCTTTGGAGGTATCATAATGAGAGTAATGCATTTTGGAGAAATATTGTGGATGTTAAATATGGGAGGATATGGGGGAGTTGGTGTAGGAATGAGGTAAGAGGGATGTTTGGGGTGGGTTTCTGGAAGTCTATTCGTCTGGGATGGGGGAGCTTTGTCAAGAATACTAAATTCAAGGGATGGGGCAAAGATCAATTTTTGGCATGACATTTGGTGTGGGGATTCTCCTCTTAAGGATGTTTACCCTAATCTTTTTAGGATTGCTAGAGATAAAGGGACTGGAGTGGCTGATTCCTATCACTTTTCTAACAATTTGATTCACTGGACTGTGGACTTCACTAGAGATGTACAGGATTGGGAAGTATGTGAAGTTTCTGATTTATTTGGAAGATTATACGAGATGAAGCTTGATCAGAATAGGGAGGATAGTCTGCAGTGGGTGCATACAGTTAATTTCAGATTTTCAGCGAGTTCTTTTTACAAGGTGTTAACCTGTCATGGGGTCAAAGATTATCCCTGGAAAAGTATTTGGACAGCCAAGGTGCCTAGTAAGGTTGTGCTTTCTTCTGTTGGCTGGTGTCTCTTGGTAAAATTTTAACCACAGACAACTTGAGGAAGAGAGGCTTACTGGTGGTTGATTGGTGTTTTATGTGTAAGAAGGATGGTGAATCTATTGATCATCTTTTTCCTCATTGTGAGGTGGTGACTTCTTTGTGGAATGAGATTTTTGCAAGGGTTGGCATTTTTTGGGTGATGCCTATGCGTGTGGTAGATTTCTTTGCATGCTGGCAAGGTATTGTGGGGAGAAGTAACAGCACTGCAGTGTTGAAGATGATCCCCTTGTGCTTGCTTTGGTGTTTATGGTTGGAGAGGAACGGGAGGTGCTTTGAAAATTGTGAACGTTCTTTAGGGGAATTGAGGGAGTTTTTTCTTGGTACTTTTTAAGTTTTTGGGTGAAGAATCTTGTAAGGAATTTGAATGATTGTAATGTTTTGCTTTAATTGTATTCTGCTTTAGCTTGTAAGTAGGTGTTCTCATTTGTATACATCATGTGTACTTGGACTATGCCTATTTACTTTGAATAAAATTTCTCTTATTAAATTTTTTTTGATAAGTAAGAACTTTATTGATCGAATGAAACTAGGCGAAACGCATGTATACAGGAAGTATACAAAAGAAACACCTAATTACATTTCTAGAAACCTGAAAAGAAAACAAAAACTCATGAACGTTCCCTCCCTTAAGTACAATAGTAGAAAACCATTGAAGCAAAGAAGACAAAAAACTTCCAAATATCTTCAACAGCTCGCTCCTTCTTGTTGAAGCACCTCTCGTTCCTTTCCATCCATATGCACCACAATATACACAAAGGAATCATTCTCCATGCTGCTGCCAATTGAGAGCTACTATAATGCCTATTCCAACATGCTAGTAGATCCACCACTTTCATTCGCATAACCCAACTCAACCCAGCTCTACTAAGAACACCAACCCATAACGCCCCAACCACCTCACAATGTAAGAGTAAATGATCAATCGATTCACCATTTTTCTTACATATGAAGCACCACTCCATAACAATCATACCATGTTTCCTCAAATTGTCAACCGTCAAAATCTTCCCATTCACCACTTGATACACCTCAATTTCTTCAAATGGCCTCTCCAACCGGCTTGCTGCACAGAATTCCAGCTGGTCAAAATTCAGACCATCGAGCTTAGGGCACCACTCTGCTATCTCAGTTAGAAGATCTTCATAAAACTGCATAATGTGATCTTGAATCTCATCAGGGGATTGAAAGACATTGGTACCAGAATGAAGTACCTCAATGGCATTATTGCGCCTATGCGAATTAGCCATCTTATGAAAAAACTTAGTGCATTTGTCCCCCTCTTTTAACCAAAGCACCTTTGATTTTTGCCTCCAAGAACTTTCTTTCATCAATAAAATATTCTCCATTTCCGTCACAACCCCATTCTTCCTTAACGAGGACTCCACAATTTCCTCCCCATCCTCCAAAGCATGCAGCTTATCAGATTTTTCTGCACTTCAGTGTTCCTAAAGACTTCATTATTCCACTTCTTTAAATCAGTCTCTAGAGCTTTGAGTTTACCTGCCAATATAAAACTAGGAGTTCCAGTAAAGGAATAAGAGTCCCACCAATTCCTTACGTTCTCCACAAATCCATCAGCTTCCAACCACATATTCTCAATTTTGAAATAACGCATTCCCTAATGTATGCCACCACAATCAAGCAAAATGGAAAAATGATCAGAGCAGACATGGGGCAACCTCTTCTGACATAAATCCGAGTAATGAGTCTCCCAAGGGGAAGAGACAAGAAATCTATCTAGCCTTAACCACCCTCTATTGTTAGACCATGTATAAGCCCCCCTACCAATGGAAGATCCACAAGATTCAGATAAAAAATCAGCTTTGAAAAATCTTCCATAGCCACAGACGAAGTAGGTGCGCCCGCCCTCTCACTAGGGAACCTAACAATATTAAAATCCCTACACAAACACTAAGCCAAATCCCACAGGTGGTACAAACCTGCCAGCTCCTCCCACAAAAAAATTCTATCCCAAACCACATTAGGCCCATACACTCGTGCAAAATCTCACCACCACCCATCCTCAATATTTTAAGGTACCAGCCACAGAATAATTCCCAATGCATTCCTCCACTAATTCTACTACCCACTTATCCCACATCAACAACACACCTCCTGAAGTACCCAACGAAGCTAGATAACTCCAGCCCACAAAAGAACATTCCCACAAACTACGAATAATGTTTCTATCAATAAAACTCAACTTGGTTTCTTGAAGACAAACAATATCAACTTTCCAGTTGCGAATGAGGGATCTAATACGAAGACGCTTGTTGACATCATTAATCCCCCTTACATTCCAAGAGAGGATTTTAGGCTTCATTTGATAACCAAGACCCCCACCCTTTCAACCTATCCCTCCCCACACTTCCTCCTTGTTATTGTAATTAATGGAGCATTTTAATCGTTTCAATTCCCTATCCTTTTTCGCTACAAGCTTTAATGCCATAGATCTAGATCTTCCTGCTTCAATAGTAACAAGAAGAGCCTTAAATTGCTTTTCAAACCCTACACAGGATATCCCCACGCACTCCTGTAATTCCTCCACTTTTTTTAATACCCAATCCGATGCTTATATGGAATCTGGTTTTGGGGGAATAGTACATAATGGAATCGGACTACCCATTTCTTCCTTGTCACCCTCTTCCTCACTGACTACCATCTGATGGTTAGCTTCTGACAACACATTCTCTGAAGAACTAGCCATCTGCAAAGCACCCTTCAATACCATTGATGAGACCCCGAAACCTCCATCAACCCCCCCCCCCCCAAAAAAAAAAAAAAAAAAAAAAAACATTTCCAGATGCCGAATCCCCTCTGGCAAAATCTTCTCAACTAAACTTGGAAATAGTTCCCTCGTATGAACTTCATCAGTCAAAGGGTTCATAATCACTATCTGGTTAAGAAACCTCCCATCATGATACTCCCCATCGTTGTGATTCTCTACCAACTCCCCATCTTCTACTTCCTTCGGTCGAGAGTGCACCTCCTTTTTAGCGTCCCGTACCACTATTTCGCCTTCTTCCACCTCCGGCAACAGAACCATTTCCAGCACACCAGCAGAGGAGTTGCAGGTGATCGGCGAAGAAGTCTGTGCAACCTCCACGACCATCGGATCAAGTAGCAGAGCTGTCGTGCTAGGAGAGGAAACCACACTCCGAGACTCCCGATACACCGATACAAGTCTTAGCCTTCCACAGTTGTTTCGGGCTTTTGACCAGGCCCAACCCATCCACTTTATTTTTACCCTTTACTCTTACGTCCCTCTTTTGACCCATACCAGAAGCCTGTCCACCCTTCATAATACCCATCTACGTGTCCACACCACTTATACCTTTAGAGCCCACCAGGCCCAACCCCAACTCCCAATGCAACATGAGATCCACATTAAATTTCATATCCAACAACGCATTATACATGGCCTTTAATGAGAAATCCTCCCCTACCCCTGACGTGCCTCCAATAGAATTTATCATCCTTGAGAATAAAGAACAGACTCCTTCGACTACCCTCCCGAATGCAAGATCTTCCCACTAGACTTCCAACGAACCTCCCTACTACCCTCCATACACAGCGGCGGCTTCTTCAAAGCCTCAATGAAGGTCCCCTTCCATCCCTCTTCAACATAAGACTGAGATACAACCTTCTCGAGTACTCTGTATTTAACACCCAAAACAGAGGAAGAAGAAACAGCCACTCTTAGCAATTCTTCAAACCACCTCCATCCCTTGCCCTTTGATCCTTCTGGAACAACGATGAAGCCATGCCTTTCTTATCCAAGCTCTGACAAAGACAGAAACCTGCCATAACTATTGTGACATCTTTGAACCACCAGCACTTGATTCCCTTTCCTTCGAGTGTTATAAGACTCAGAAGAACTAACAGACGCCCCACAAGCTCCCACGGCAAATGCTAACCATTCCATAGCACAACCACATCAATGGAAATGAATTTTGTGACCCTGCGACTGCTCTCTATGATCCTCCATTATTGGCCATTTTCTTTTTTAAACTCAAAGAGCTTCTGATCAATACGTATCTTCTGACACAAACCCATCAAACAAACCAGTACCAATAACACCCCAGAAAACAACGAGAAAACTAGAAGAAAGGAAAGAAGAAAATAAGATTGAAATGAAAAGAAGAAGACAAATAAGGAGATGAAAGGATTATTCCCGACAAGAAGCACCGGGAATGGGGAGACGAAAAGTCATAGGAAGAGAGAGAGAGAGAGAGAGAGACTTCCACCTTGGTGTTTTAGGGGGCAGGATGTGTGATTGAGCTGAAAAAGCTCATTGGCAGATCTTTATGCAAGTATTTTCTCTTATTAATAATCCAAAAAAAAAAAAAAATTAATGTACTCTATTTTTCTTGGACAACTAAGTTAGTGATCATTGATGTTTTCCCAGAATACCCAAATTAGCGCATCCATTATTATCTGCATGACAAACCTCTTGAATGAACAAAACCCAAACGAGCAATGTAAACTACCTCATTAAAACCTTTACCTGCCAAACGAATGTAAACATCTAATGGAAAAAAACAATAAGAGTGGAGCACAAATTTCAGTACAATTGACATCTGAAAGCCCACCACCACAACCAACATTACATTCAACGACAAAGGGTTTGCATCTGTCTCTCTCTAGGGTGCCGATGAATATTGATACAATGTTGGAACTCCTCTTCCATGCTGCCAATGCCTCACCGTTGAAATCACCAGCTTTTCCAAGCTCAAGCATTGTTATTATATCAAGTGGGACCTCAGCTCAGCTTGTTTGGATTTGGTTCTTCATGGAAGAGCATGACATATGGATGTATCTTGCTTTGAGTGGCCTTTGATGGCCTCCAATTAAGGAAACCCATGGGATCTCTATGCGGTTCAGAGAATTTTTAGATTGCTTTTTTGCTGGTTTTTGTTGGAGTATAGGGAAAACCCTTTCTAGGTTTAGAGGTTTGGGTTTTTGTGATTTAGGGCTATGGAGTGGGAGCGAGAGGTGTGGGTCGGTCAGGATTTAGGGGGTTGGTGAAGGAGGAATGAATAGAGAGAGGAAAAGGAGTTGTTATCTGTCGTGTGTTTAATTAGAAGGAAAATGTTAGTATGCTGCCTAAGTTTGCCCCCTCATTTTGACCATTCATGTATTTAATTTTTTTTAAAATTTTTTTTTACTTAATGATTAAGAAAATGATTTTTAGTGTATTGGTATATATTTTTTTTTATTTTTTTAAAATATTTAAATATATTAAAAAAATGTAAAAAAGAAAAGAAGATAAAAATAAAAAGGTAACTTTGTGCTAGCAGGCACACCCAGCGATCAAAGCTGAGTGGCATGCTAGCATGACTCTAATTAGAAATAGAAATAAACTTCAAGAGCTTTTAGTTGACTTGGCATATGCTATGTAGCCATTTGTTCACTTGATTTTCTTGTATCCACATCTAGCTCCTAATTTGTAACTAGGTGTTATCAGTTGTATACTTTTTGTGTACTTGGGCTATGCTATTTTACTTGCTTCATTAAAATTTTATTTGTTCACTTGATCCAAGTAAGCAAGTTATGTTATCATTTTTTTTTTCATTTGAATTTCATGAGATTAGGTCAATTTCCTCAATTGAATTGGAAGCTCTGAGGACCGAATGGAAACATTACATAAATTTGGAAGATCAATACGAGTTTTGTACAATTAGGAAACAAATGAAATACCATGTTCATGAACTTCCCTCTCTCTCTCTCATTGGTTTTACTGTGATCTGGAGATTTCAGCTGTGGATTATTTCAGTATGAAGTATTTCATTTGGCTGTTGTATCCTTAGCAGGCAGAATAATTAGAAAGTTTACATCTAATATTTCTGTTACCAACACTGTCAATAGACAAGATGGTTAGGAGGTTTTCACCTAGTTATAATGCTTTATATGGTTTTTACCTAAATCAAATGCAGCAAAAAAAGGTACGAGCCTGTCATTTGGTTTTACTATTTGTTTTCAGGCCAATGTTGGAGTTGCTCTATTGAATGCAGTGCCTCCAAGTCAAAGTGGAAAATCTTCCTCTGAAACATCTAAGGATGAAAATACAGAGTCTGTCAAGTCAAAAAAATCTAAGCCCACATTGGAAGCAACTGGAAAAGCTTTGATTTTGAATGGAGAAGGCTCTTCAAAAGGTAAAGGTACCTCAAGATCAGATATGACCAACATTTCTTCTAGTAATCGCCATCTGACTGCTGCTGAGATTCAACGACGAAAGCTGAAGAAGCTGATGGATGAGCTAAACGAAGAGGGTGATGGTCACTCAGCTCCCATTGTCAAGCTTGGCGATGCCTCTATGGCATCACCATTTACTGCAAAGCATGCTTCAGTTGCCCCCACTATGGACATAATTCGTCAGGGTCGCAGTACTCTGGTTACTACCCTACAAATGTTCAAAATACTTGGCCTTAACTGCCTTGCTACAGCCTATGTCTTGAGTGTCATGTATTTGGATGGTGTCAAACTTGGAGATGTTCAGGCTACTATCAGTGGCGTATTTACTGCTGCCTTTTTCCTGTTCATCTCACATGCCCGCCCCCTTCCCACTCTTTCAGCTACACGTCCCCACCCCAACGTCTTTTGCTCCTACGTCTTCCTTTCTCTCATGGGACAGTTTGCGATGCACCTATTTTTCTTGATTTTTTCTGTGAAGGAGGCCGAGAAATACATGCCTGAGGAGTGTATCGAGCCTGACTCTAATTTTCATCCCAACCTTGTGAATACAGTTTCGTACATGGTTAGCATGATGCTCCAGGTGGCTACCTTTGCTGTGAACTACATGGGGCATCCTTTTAACCAGAGCATCTCGGAAAACAAGCCATTTTTGTATGCCCTCTTGGGTGCTGTTGGTTTTTTCACAGTTATAACTTCTGATCTGTTTAGGGACTTGAATGACTGGTTGAAGTTGGTGCCTTTGCCTGTGGGATTAAGGAATAAGCTAATGGTTTGGGCTTTTCTCTTGTTTCTGTGCTGCTACACCTGGGAGAGACTCTTGAGGTTGGCTTTCCCTGGTAAGATTCCATCCTGGAAGAAGCGACAGCAGGTTGCTACAGCTAATTTAGAAAAGAAGAAACATGCCTGATTGAATGAAGATTTTATGGAGGTGGAAAGAACTGCGCACTGATCTTCATTTTAATGGCTGTGACCAGTGCTGATGTCAATCATCAAAGGGCAGGGACCGTGAAGGGGATATCTCTGAATGGCTTTCCTTATGTGACAATTTTGCAATTTAAGTATGTTTCCTCGTTTAGTGGGAAATTTTATCAAAAAAATTGAGTGATCTATATGTTGTAGAGAAAATGATGTTCAGGACTAGTGCCTCGTCAACAACAATGATTTGAGATGGTTCTTGACGTAGGAGATTCATAGTGGATAGTTTAAGCTTTCAACAGTTGTAATTGACATAAATGCTACATTCAGCAATTGTGTTACGGTTAAAAAAGTATTTGATCCAGAGATTTTATCTTTCAGAGTAGTTCTACTCATCTGCCCATCTACTTTACATACACCACACACATGATGAAGTGATATTTATTTATTTATTTTTAAAACGCATGCGTTTTGGTTCACATATCCAAAACAGATTTGATGGGATTTTGAATTTTTTTCCTTCCCCCAGCATGTTCTTCACTTCTTCCTCCCCGCTTCACCCTTTCACCAGCTTCACCGTCTGGGGCCGCCGCTAGGTTCACTCCTCCGTCTGGGCCACCTCCAGTTTGAATGAGTCAATTCCTAATGTCCATCAAAACCATCTTGGGATCTTCTTCTAGGAGATGGCCATGGGACAAGAGACTTTGAATGAAGTATGGAGATGGCCATGGCCATGAGACACGAAATCTGGATTTTATTGGAGATTTTGAATGAAATCGGGAAAGACCCCTTCTCTAAAAAGAAGAAAAATTCCTAGCACCTTGGGTAAAGTGTCCACCTACTCCCTCATATACAAGTTGAGATAAGTGTGAACATAGGTTCCATAGTATCGTCATGAAAAATTCTCATGAGCTTCTTGCTATGTCTCAGTCCAACCACTTCAGAAATTCTTGAGTCTCAATCAAAATGTATAGCGTCTAACCGACTAGGGATCCTTCCTTTACCATGGCCAAAATTTCTAGGCAAGAACTTTGTGTCGACGAGATTGAGAGGGATTCGGCAGAGGGAGAGGGAACAAGGGGGAGAGTGATTAGGCTACTAGACCGGATTTGGGATGGACCGAGTTTGCCACCTCATAAGTGTGTGGAGTGTGATCCTTAGACCGGCTTAGGAATAGAATTTTCCAATAACAAAAGTACTTATTACGTCCATAACCCCATGGGTCTCGTTAGTTTTTACATCTAAATGAGATGAATTGAGACTAAAGTTAAAAATTGAATAAAATATTGTTAGAATATATTTTTTTAATATTATTTTTATTTTGGGATTTGAAAATATTAAATTGTTTATTTTATTTTGTGTAAGAATTTAAAAAAATTGTAATGATTAGAAGAGATGAGATAAAATAAATTAAAAAGAGTTGTAAAAACAAACAAGGGCTAATAGGGTCGTGAGGCTATGGCGTGGAGCTAAAAATATCCATCTTTAAGAAAGCTGACTTTATATTTGATAATTAATTGATTTTCTCTCGTTTTTTCCCATCATATATAGTGGCCGATCTACCTCGTCATACAATTGATCAAAACCCATGTGGGAATTCAGCTTGTTCTATCAAAAGAAGACAGAAAAACAAGGTCCAATTAGATCTTGGTCCACCATCGAAACTGGAGAACATCTATAAAGCACTTTAACTTGTCAAACCAGATCATATAATGTTGAAGCTCTTTATCTAGACAGAGTTCGGCTAGCTAGCTAGCTAGGTCGAGATCACAAACAAAATAAATTGAAAGGCACAGAAGCATCAATATCCTATAAATCATAACAAGTAGGGTTGGCCATGGTAGTTTTCTTTTTTTTTTGAACTGGCTATATATGAAACAATTTTCTGTAAAATCATGTTAGGCATACATCGATCGCGCTCTGGAAGTGAAATAACATCTATACCCGTAGACATTGAGGATGCTATATATAATAGCTTGTCATTATCTCTGTGTGTGTATATATATATTATATTGTAACACACCTCAAGTTGCTTAAAGAGAAATACATAGAAATTGCTCACTTCGAAAAGAGCACCTCCATCGAAGAAATAAAGAAGATGATAAGAGAAAGAGAGAGAAATTTTGTATTAACTTTCTGGATGATGAACCTTAGAGCCATTGGCTCATACATAAAGGAGATGACCCTTACATGAATCCGTACTAATACATCATAATGAGATACTCAAATAAGGACTACTCTTATGCCCAAGCCCATTACAATTAGAAATCCTACAAAAACAGTAAAACAAACTATGAAATGGAATTCACAAAACAAGCTATGATGTGGTCCATGGGCCCTTCTGTCGGTATAAGCTAGGCTTAGTCTTGCAAACCGGAGTGTGACATATATATATAAAATAGGCTTAATATATAACATGCTTCAATGTTTATGCACAACTAGCCAAGAAGTGTGTGACCGTTAAGAAAGTCAATTGGTCACAAGGCAGAACAATGCTTTTATGGCTATTAAATCCGTACTCATCAGCAGCTTTCTGCAACAGTTGCTGGAAAATGGGATGCTTCAAGAAAGAGAGCGGAATGACAAATCTTTTCAGTTCTTTGCCCACGTAAACCACGAAGTGCCCCTTTGGTGCTCTTTTCGTCCCCTCCTCGTTGTCATTTTTAGTAGCCATTTTGGCAAATACCCTACGACACTGAAATAGTGTAGACTCGAAGAGCATCTGATGAGTGAGTATACATAAAATGCTTCCTCTTCTATATATCTTTATATATATATATATAGAAGACTAAGTGTTGTCCATTTTAACATAGACGAAACAGCAACTCGTGTTGGCTTTACATATTATAATATGTGGGACGAGACTCGAGAGGGAGGGGGGCCGGGGGGAAGAGATAGGATTATCAGTGTGTTCTTAATTTTTGCACTCCGACGAGAAGAAAAAGAAGGCTTTAAATAGGACCACGTACGTACGTCGCTATAAATCATGTGCATGCGTGAGAAGGGAACTGATTGGGTAGGTAGGTAGCTAGCTGCACATGGGATAAGCTCTAACAACACGATCGAGCTCCACACCACAGACAGACATTACTATTCCTAATTCACAGGTAGATCGATACAGATCAGAAACGTGTTTTACGTGCAGTGAAACTATTATGAAAAACAAATCCACTTGGCCGGGTACTGCAAAACTAACCCAAGTAAATTAAAGAAAATCATACAAGCACACGCATTAATAGTTGCCAGTACTTTAGTTAATTTAAGTTCCATTAGTAATTGATTTATATATATATATATTTGCATGTACTGCACCATATATAATTATATATCATTGCATATGTGGCTACTAGGAGGGATAATGCCGACTCAGTTCAACCTGTGCTCTATTAAAAAAAAAAAGGTTCAACCTCATGTGCTCCGATCCGCCGAATTCAAAGGTGTACGTGAGATGTAATTCATGTTGAAATTCATCCGGCCGATCGAGGATCATATGGAATTCATGTTGAAATTCAAGACGCGTGGATCCAATACTTGTTCTCAATGCAGCATGTGAAGCAAATTAAAGCATTGCACATGAGTAAGATATCCAAGTTTTTCGAATAGACCTGACTATGGATCAGTAGTCAGTAGTACGTCCGTGCTTCATTGGGTCTATCCATCCGATCAAGGAATGACTACTATCAAACATTCAAACCTATCCTCAATCACCATAGTACATTAGCTTGATTATTGATCTCTGGATACCATAACGAGACAAGAAGTGATGCAGAGCATCAGACGTTTGTGAAAAGGCCTTAGAGAAAATGACAGTGAATGAAAATGCTCCGTATATTTCATATATTCCAAGGTACTGCTGATTACAATACTTATAGACATTTCAACCACAACAGAATTCCACAATTACAATGCCAGCGCATACTTTCTGTTACAACAATACAATTCTAGATGATTCTATTTTATTCTCTTGGAATATTCTCTTATTCTTCTAGAGTATTTGCTGAGGTCTGTAACTGCATGACAGGTATTGCTGTTGCCTTAACATCCCCCCGCAATGCAAGCGGCACTGCAGTGATAGTGAGATTGGATTGAAGAGTGGCAAACTGTGTTGCTGATAGAAGATTAGTCATGATATCAGCAATTTGTTCTTTGCTTGAGATGAATGAAACTTGTAGTGATTTTGCAGCAACCCTCTCTTGAACAAAATGATAGTCGAGTTCGACATGCTTAGTCCGAGAATGCAGCACCAGGTTAAGTGACAAATAAGTCGTACTAATGTTGTCACACCATAGTATAGGAGGAGTATTAAGAGAAATACCCAGTTCATTTAATAAATACTGCAACCAAAGAAGCTCACAAGTGATTTTAGCCACAAATTTATATTCAACTTTCGTAGATGAACGTGCAATAATTGGTTGTTTCTTAGATCCCCCTGAAATCAAAAGAGCACCAAAATAGACACAATATCCACCCGTGGATTTACAATCATCAGGGCACTTAGCCCAGTCAGCATTAGAAAAGGCAGATAAATTGAAGGATGACTTAGGTGAAAAATATAAACCAGGATGCAGAGTATGATTAAGATAGCGCAGGATCTGCTTAACGGCCTGCCAATGAGGAATACGAGGACTGTGCATATACTGACAGACATGATTAACCGCAAAAGATATGTTGGGTCTAGTGAATGCTAAATATTGGAGACTACGGACAACACTGCGATACCATTGTGGATCATCAAATGCACAACCATCAAATGCATTGAGTTTCTCAGAAGTGGACATTGGTGTGGACACTGCCTTGGAATTGTGCATATTTGTACGTTGCAATAAATCAGAAATATACTTGGACTGAGATAGAAACAAACTAGAATTGGTACGAGTAAGTTTAATGCCTAAGAAAAAATGTAAAGACCCTAAATCCTTGACTGGAAAATGAGTACTAAGTGCTTTAATGACATCAATAATAAGAGTGGAATCTGAACTTGTCACTCTTATATCATCTACATACACAAGGATAAAAATACTAGCAATAGCAGTACTCAGAATAAACAAAGAGGAATCCGCAACCGAGCATGTAAAACCTAAGGAAACCAGCCTATCACTTAATTTTGCAAACCAAGCCCTAGGGGCTTGTTTTAATCCATAAATGCATCTTTTTTAACTTATAGACATATGTAGGCAGATAAGGATTTACAAACCTGGGAGGCTATTTCATGTAGACTTCTTCCTCAAGGTCCTCGTGTAGAAAAGCATTATGTATGTCAAGTTGGTGCAAAGTCCAATTAGATGAAACAAGTGAAAGTAAAGTGTGAATGGTTACTAGTTTCACCACCGGACTGAATGTCTCAGTGTAATCCTGTCCAAGTTGCTGATAGAACCCTTGAGCAACAAGGCAAGCCTTGCGACGCTCAAGGGAACCATCTGCACACCGTTTGGTCTTGAGTATCCATTTGAATCTAAGAAGATTGTAAGATGGAGAGGACAGGACCAGGTCCATGTGTGGTTTTGGAGAAGAGCATCAACCTCAGAATTCATGGCAACACGCCACTCTTCATATTTTGATGCTTCAGAAAAGGAACAGGGTTCTTCTAGTACAGAGGATCACGAAGATGTTTCTGTGAGGGAGTTGGAAATTTTGGACGAAGTCCAAGAAATGGTGCCATTATTGGATGCTTTGGACACTGAAGATTGGACTTTGAACGGGTAACCATTGGATGATGCGATGGCTGAGTGATTGGAGGTGATGGAGGTAAGGAAGGGGCTAGAGTGGAATTGGGGGGAGAATCAATGTGTGTGGCGGGAGCAGAAAGAGAAGAACAAACCCTAGAGAATGATTCGAGCAGTGAGGATGAATGAAGAGAAGATGGGCCAGAGATAGTGTGAAGGCTGGTTGAAGGAGACCTATGGGGGATGGGCCCCAAAGGACTTAGTGAAGAAGCTGGGCCCAAGAAGTCTGAGAGTTGAGGAATATGAGGCCCAAGAGACAAAAAACTAGGAGAGGGAGTAATAGGAAGAGTAACGGACTCAGATTGAGATTTAAAGGGAAAAACAGTTTCATCAATTGTAACATCTTTTGATATATAAGTTCGGCCTGAGAGGATAGACATATATAGATAGCCTTTATGATTTGGGCTATAGCCCATAAAAACACAGGGTTGTGAACGGTAATCCATTTTATGTTTGTTAAAGGGACGCAAGTTGGGCCAGCATAAAGACCTGAAAACTCTAAGAAAATGATAATCAAGAGTTTGGCCCATTAACATTTCAAAATGACATTTATCTTGTAATAATGGTGTGGGCATTCAGTTTATAAGGTGTGTGGCAGCAAGGAAGGCCTCAGCCCAATACTTTTGAGGAATCGATGCCTGGCATAAAAGTGAGAGGCCTGTCTCAATAATATGACGGTGACGACGTTTAATACTCTCATTTTGTTGATGGGAGTATGAACATGTAATACAGTGAGAAATCCCTTGTGATTTGAAAATGGATTGAAGTGGACAAAACTCCCCACCCCAATCAGACTAAACAAAAATGACATTGGTGGAAAAAGTATTGTGAACAAATCGAAGAAATACAATGACAAGAGATGTAACATTTGATTTTAAGTGCATAGGAAATAACCATAGAAATTTTGAGTAGTCGTCTACAATACACAAATAAAACGTGAACTATTGGAAGAAAGTAGGGGAGCTGGGCCCCAAACATCTAAAAACAACAATTTAAATGGGCTTGTGGATCGAGATGAGGTAGCCGGATGTGGAAGGGAGTGAGCTTTCGCTTGAGCACAGGCAACACAAGGAAGAAGTTTAGCAGAGGAGTTGAGAGGCAGCTGAAACCGTTTAAGGATGAGCTCGGTGGTGCAAAATGATGGATGCCCCAACCGTGAGTGCCAAAGCTGGGCAGAAGTGTGGGTTCCAATGAAAGCTTAAGGAGTGGTGGTGGACGGTGGTGGCAAGGATGTTTGCAAGGCATACAGATTGTTTTCAACGAGATCCTGAAGCAGAATCTCCCAAGAGCATAAATCCTTTACAAGAAAAAAATCTGAGTGGAATTCAAAAAAGACACGATTATCTTGACAGAATTTACGAACTGAAAGCAAATTTTTAGAAATTGCTGGAACATGAAGAAGATTATTTAAGGAGAAATTGCCAGAAGAAGTGGTCATTTGAGCTGAACCAATGTTGTGAATGGGCAAGGATGAGCCATCGCCGATCTGACATGATCAGGTCCCTGATACTGCATTGATCCCTGGTTAAGATTGTGAATATTCGGTGTGAAATGATCAGTGGCGGCTATGTCGGGAAACCATGTATTGAGAGGAGTTGTGTTGGTAGGTAAGGATGTGAGATTTGCCATAAGGGATGGAGAAGGGGGTGCTTGATAGGCCTAGTCAAAACGATAGTAGCAGTTTATGGCAGAATGCCAAGGTTTATTGCAAACCTGACAAACAGGACGTGAAGAAAAGGATGAGTTGGAGCAAAGCCACGAGATCCAGTAGAGTGACCTCGCCAACTAGAGCGACCATGTTGTCCTCCCCGAGCTGAGAAATGGGCACGACCACGAGTAGGAAAATTAGGAGCAGATAGGCGAGTGATGGTAGTGTTGGCAGAGAGGTTGGTGCCTATGAGAAGAAATTGATTTTGATGAGATAGGTTGGTGCCTGTGAGAAGAGATTGATTTTGATGATTGAGATGGGACTCATGATTTAGTGAGAAACTATAAAGTTGATGAGTAGTGATTGGATCTGGACGTGTAGTAAGCGAAGTGACTATAGAATCATATTCAGTACCCAGCCCAACAAGTAAATATATAGAAAACTCAAAATCGGAGAGAGTGCGACCAGCAACTCTAAGTGAAGAAGCAAGTGATTTTGCTTTGTTGAAATACTCAGAAATTGATTCCGACCCTTTCTTAAGGGTTGCTAACTGGTACTAAGTATGAGCAACGTGAGCATTGGATTTGGTAGAAAATAAATTCTAAAGAGTAGTTCAGACAGCACATGAGGTTGTACAGTCAAGTACTTGAGCCAATACATTTTCGGAAAGAGAAGAGTTGATAGTGGAAATGAGTAATTGATCTTGCTAAAGCCAGCGTGTGTGATCTGGATTGGGTTTATTTTCAAGCAGATGAGGAGGGCAAGGTAGGGATCCATCCACAAAATCAAGAAGATGATGACCTTTTAAAAATGGCACAATTTGTGCCTTCCAAAGTAGATAATTGTCAATTGTTAATTTGACTGTGACGAAATGAGGAGCTGAGTGTATAATGGAAGAAATGGTTGTGGAAGGAGATTCGGAAGTAGCCATACTTTCTGTTAAAACAATACAATTCTAGATGATTCTATTTTATTCTCTTGGAATATTCTCTTATTCTTCTAGAGTATTTGCTGAGGACTGTAATTGCATGGTAAGTATTGATGCTGCCTTAACAAAGAATAAGGTTTTTATTTATTTTTTAAATGATAATATTGTTTTTTATTTGGTATATTCTTTGAGTTATTGGTGTCACATTCATGGAATCATAAACGTTCCCTTAAATGATTATAATGAATTAGAAGTTAAGCAAAGTTTGGTATATTATTTGAATTTTTTTTGTCCATTTCGTCGCTTGAGCAAAGTTTTATGAAAAGGCGTCAAAGATTAAAAAAAAAAAAAAAAAGTTACTCTACCAAAATCTCAAAAATATGTAAATCCAGTTTTTTTTTTCTTCTTTTTGATCTTCTAAATGAAGTAGACTTCATTAATAAGCAAGGTCTTAATACAATAAACAAATATTACTACTAATCTATTTAGTGTTCAACTACATTTGGTGGATCCTTACCATTATGAAAATCTAATAGACATTGTGGGATTTTGAGTAAGGGTATGCTTCTAGTTACATTGTTGGATGCTTCACATTGCGCAATGGCATACGCGCATCGATTCTGAGAACGATATATTTTATCCGCCTCCAATTTTTCAAAGTTTTTCAGCATTAATCTTGTGTCTCTTATTATACCTTCTGCAAGCCACTCTTGGTTTCCTTGTGGGTCTTTTAAAGCTGATATGATTCTCTGAAAGTCTTCTTTCACTATGATATTCTTTAGGTGTTTGGATTGAGCTTCATGTACTCCTATGAACGCTACCATAGCTTCTCCTTGATTTGGATTATAGCTCCCTGAGTGCTCAGCTATTATGAATACAATATCACCACTGTGTAATCTGCATATGGCAGTAAATGTGCTACCATTTTGCCTAACTGTTACATCAAATGTAATTGAAAAAGTTTCTGGAAGAGGAGGGGACCAATTGTTGTTGCTATGCAATTCTTTCCATTCTCAAGCATTGCAACGATCCTTGTATGAATGCTGACTCTTGTAGCAAATTGATCTATCGACAAGATTTGAGAGTCGTGGACAATTTGATTTTTGTAAAACCACAGATTATCCATTGCAATCACCGCATAGGGTTGAAATTTGTGGATATCAGATTCCAAAATTTGGAGTTTATCCTCATGATCTAAAATGCACGAGATCCAATTGTTGATGTCCTACCTACCAATGGAAGAGATGTTAAAAGGCCATGGTGATTGTCTCCAAAGAATTATGGAATTGGAGCATTCTGAGAAAAGATAACAGATAGTTTCTTCTGTAGAATTATAAATTGAACATATAACTTGATCCTCATTAGGGGAAATACAACTTTTCAGTAAAGATCTCGTTAGAAGGATATTGTTGAATACTTTCCACAAGAATAATTTAAGCCTGTCTTGGATCTTTAAAGACCACATTTTTCTCCAGATTGAGGTAAGTTGTGGTTAGGTGGTTCCACTGTTCTGAATTACTAAGGTAGAATATGCAGATTTGATTGAGAATTTTTCCGAAAAATGTTGTATCCACCTGAGACTATCTCTTATACTATGAAAGTGAAGCTGAGCAAGAGGAATTTTTTCAATTTCGTTGGTAGTGTCCTGGGAGAAAAGAGATTGTAGGAGGATAGTGTTCCATCTTCTAGGCTCCTCAAAAACTAGTTTAGAAACTCTCAGTTGTGCATCCTGAGTTATAAGTGGTGATGATGGATTTGGAATTGGCGGGAAAAGAGTAGGAATCCAATGATCAATCCAGACTTCGGTGCTGACTCCATTATTAATCTACATGCATAAACTAGAGGGTAGAAAGTCTTTTTGTTTTAGCAGTCCTTTCTAGAATCTTGAGTCCGTTGGTTTGGCAGAGATGGTCAGTCAGGATACTTTTTTCACATATTTTTCAACGATGAGAGTCTTCCCCAAATTGGTGTTATTGCTAAGAAGGTTTCACCCTATCTTACAAAGCAAAGCTTTATTAAAATGAGAAGTTTGTCTCATTCCAAGACCTCCAATGGATTTGAGTTTGCAGATGGATTTCCAAGATTTAGGAGTGAAATTATGGATTTTTCTTTTTAAATCAAAACACCACTAAAATTTCATGAAAGATTGATCAATTTTCTTGAGACGTTATTTGGAATCAGAATACTAGACATCAAGTAAGTTGGGATGGAACTAGCAACGAATTTGATAGGGTTGTTCTGCCAGCTTGGGATAAGAGTTTCATTTTCTAACCAAAAAGTTCATTTTGAATTTTCTCAAGAATGTCATTGAAATGGTTTCTATTTAGCTTTTCAAAGCTTAAGGGAAGACCAATATATTTGATTTTGGATGAGGAGGCTTTGAAATTGATAGATCTAATAATTGAGTTGGAAGAATTTCTACTAAATTGGATGAAAGATTTATTATATTGGTCTTTTTACCAGACCAGGAAGAGTTCTTATCAAGACACCTGAGAAATGAGTTTGCATTGCTGATAGTTGCATTTTCAAAGAGAATCAGATCATCAGCAAAAAGAAGGTGGGTGATGAATGGTCCATTTTTACTGATATTAAACCACGAATATTGCCCAAATTTTCCTCTTTATTGATGAGTCTAGAGAACACTTCACTTCCTACAATAAAGAGAAAGGGAGAAAGAGGATATCCTTGTCTTAGGCCTCTAGATGGATTAAAATAACCCATTGGTTCTCCATTGATAACCACTAAGAAAGAAATCATGGTTATGCACTTCCTTATCCATTTGATCCATTTATGATTGAATCTTAAAAGTTCAAAACAGTTGATAAAAAGTTTCATTCCATAAAATCAAAGGCCTTCTCCATGTTAGTTTTAATAGCCATTAATTTTTTGTTACCCCTTTTCTTATAATTTTTTGTTACCCCTTTTCTTTTTGAAATGATGGAAGATCTCTTGGGCTACTATTGTATTTTCTTGAATTACTCTACTAGGGATGAAAGTCGATCAGTGAGTAGAGATGAACTTGTGAAGAACATTTTTGAGTTTATTGGATGGGATTTTTGCAATCACCTTATAACAATAATTGGAAAGGCTTATAGGTCTGTATTGGTGCATTGTACTGGGTGATTCAATTTTTGGGATAAGAACTATGTGGATATGATTTAACTCTTTTAGACAATATACATTGATGAAAAAAAAATATATATATATATGGTCCTGGTAAAATCATCCTTCACAAAATCCCTATAGTACTTGTAAAAGAGCTCAGTAAAGCCACCAGGGCCAAGTGATTTGGAAGAGGCTGTTTGTTTAATAGTCAAATGACTTTCTTCATCATCAGTTATTCTACAGAGGGTCTCATTGTCATGACTGGATAACTTGTCAAGAAAAAGATTCTCAAGATCATTAGGAAAATTAGGTTTAGAGGATTTGTAAATTTTTTGAAAATGTTCCAAAAACATGCTTTGGATCCTTGAAGGGTCTTGAACCCATTGATTGGTCAAGTCTTTAATGCAATGAATGTTGTTCCTTCTTCTTCTCATGATGGAGGTCTTATGAAAGAACTTAGTATTAAGATCCATGGTTGTGAGCCATTGCAGTCTAGATTTTTGTTTCCAAATGATCTTCTCCCTTTTTAGTTGTTCATTGAGGCATTGTTTTATGCTATCTTCAAGGTAAAGAGAGTTATCAAAAGAATTTTAGTTTTGAACCTCAATTAATTGTTGATTTAACTTCTTAATCCTTGTTTGTATATGCCCGAAGTGATTTTTATTCCAGATTTTTTAAAGCATTATTTTTTTATACAACTTTTAGTTTTTTAGGAAGGACATAATCAACAAGACCTGTTATGTTCCTTTCCCAAGCCTTTGCCACGACAATAACACTGGTAGGGTCTCTAACCCAAAATTCTTCAAATTTGAATGTTCTTGGAAGTTTCATGGAACTAATGGTATCCACGAGTAGGGGAGCATGGTCTGAGGAATGGATTGATAGATGAAGAATTTTAGGATTTGGGAAAAGAGTGGTCCATTTTGTGTTGGCCACTTCTCTATCAAGTCTTTCTCTAATATGAGAGTTGTCATGCCTCTTGTTTGACCATGTAAATTTAGAACCAGAGTACTCTAGATCTGCAAGTCCATTATGGTTCATGAAAAAATTTAGGGCCATTAGGTTGAGAAGAGGATGCAAAATATTTACCTCCAATTTTTTTAGATTGATGAAGAATTGAGTTAAAGTCACCTAATCCTAAAATGGATCTAGGAAAAGTTGAGACTATGTTGTTAAGTAGATCCCAGATATCTTGTTTCTAATTGTGATGTGCAGGACAATAAACAAGGATGAGAAGTCAAGGTATATGCACAGGATCAGAATACACCATAAAATCCATTACATTACTAGATATATACACAGGTTCCACGTCCAGACCTAGACGCCATACACAAAGCCCCCCCCCCCCCCCCCATTTTTCAGGGGAGGAACATAAAAATAAAGAGAAAAATCTAGCCTATTCACAACACCATTAGTCTTAATATTAGACAAAAATGTTTCCTCAAGGAAAACTAAATTAGGTTGGTGTAACCTGATCTGAGCTCACAGGGAACGCATAGTAGAGGGTCGGGCAATCCCTTTGCAGTTCCAACAAATCATTCTCATATTTGGGTTGGTGGCAGATTGGGCTCAGCCACCTTAGCCATTTCATCATGTGAGGTTTGTATCTGAGGCTGAGTAAGATTAGCGACTGGGGCCTCCTTAGGATTAACCTGAGGGGCTGAGGGTTGAATTGAGAATTTCCTTTTGAGTTTCTTCTTGGTCACTGGAGATTTCTAGGTTGTTTCTTTTGCCCTAGCCATCTCTGCCAGTGACTTGTTGACATCAACATGCCATTCTTTTCCACCCGAGGGATCTAAGATTGTGAAAGTGGGGTTTTGATTGATTGTACAAGCTTGGAGATTAGCAACTCTCTTCTTCAGTGGAACCTCTACTTCTAAATGAGCGACTTCCCTCTTATTTGGGTTTGTTTGAGCTTCATAATATTTATCTAGTCAGTCATTTCTTTGGAAGCAATGCTTGGGCTTTGGTTGCCTAGTGGGGTCGTGATGTTCTCAAATTGTGAAATGATCTGATGGTATATTGAAGGGCCCTTGAAAAGGGTACTGGCGTCCATTGGGTCCTGCTTAGAAAAGCTTAAGGAGTCATGTCTTGAAGTATTCTGACTGAAAATTAATTCAGAGATCTCATGTTGTGGTTTCTTGAGATTTATGGGACAAGATTTGATAGGGGAGATGACGAAAATGGTGGGCTCAAAGGCTTGAAAGATTTCTATTGGAGAAGAATTTGGATTATGGGCAACAAATGGGTTGGCAGCAATTAATGAGGCAATCGGTTTACTGAAGGCACATTGTTCATCTTCTTCCTTTCGTTCTTCTGTTATTTCTTATGTTGTTTTTCCGTGGCTCCTAGTAAATGTGCTTAAACTATTCCATTGTCTCGCATTTGGAATTCCTACCAAGATGTGAATTGTGTTGCTCTGATTCTCGGAACTGGAGTAATTTGGTCCTTTTTCATGAACATTTTCTCTTTCCCTTTGTGGAGCCGATTACCTGCAGATGCTTGAGTTTTGGGTGGCTAACATGCGACTAGATCTCTGATGCGAACTGGCGGCAGTATGCTTCTTTAAGGCATCTGAATTTCTTTTGCACGTTGATTTGATCTATAGGAATCGTTTCTTCTAGCCATGGGATTTTCAACTCTCATATATGACCCATATTATGATATTTCGAGTAGAACAGAGTACCTAGGAAAAGCTTGGGCAATGTGACCTAAATATCCACATGCATACCAAAAGTTTGAGAGCCTTTCATACTTGATTAGGATTTTTTTCAATTCACAGTTTGGCCTTGACAAATCAAAACCCTCTAAGAGAGGTTTTTCAATATTGATTTCAACTTTCAGTCAAAGATACATTTTCAGTGCTACACCGAATATGGAGGCTTTGTCTATTTCAGTAAGGTTGCCTAAAACCTCTCCTATTTTTTCTGCATTTCAATTTGTGAGCATTTCCATAGAAAGACCATGGATCTAGATGTAAAACACCGAAAAATTCAACCCCACTTCGTGCATACTAAACGTGGCCAGTGTCTTAGCACCATATGGAAACCCTTGAAGGTCCATGGGTAGTTGGCTAACACTCTTTCTTTGTCTTGTTGAGCTGGAAATGTAAACAAGAAAGTGATGGTGTCTATATCCTCAATTATGAAATCTGAAATAAAGCTTCAAACAACTTTGATTGTGGCATGGAACGTATAAGGTTTGAGGATATCAACTTGCCAACTAGTGCTAGATTGGAATGATTAACTGGCCTACCTCTAGTTCAAGCTAGAGATTACTCCATAACAGTGCTTCGGTCTGCCTGATGAGCTTAACGATATCAAGTTGTTGTGATGACATGTTGGTGTTGATTGTGGGATGATTTATTGGGTGGTTTTTGTTGAAGGGGGAGGAGGGAGTGCTGTAGATGTTTTATGGATGGCTACTAAGAGGGAAAAAACCCACACGAGACGTAGAGATAACTCATCCTAGAGAGAGAGTTGGTTTTTTTGCTACTATTTAATATATAAATCCAGTTATATAGACTATTCTTATTTACGGCTAGTTTAATTAATGAATGCCTTTTTTTGACATTACCTCATTGTTTTCGCAGATAAGATGCGATAAGTTGATAGGAATTGTGAAAACAAATGATGTCTTAGGGTTTATGAGAATCTGGTGGTCAGGGTTTAGAAAAGGAGAAATTATACTCATCAGCCACTATTCATTCTCACACCTACAACTTTTTTTTTTTCATAGAGTGTGAGGTGTGAGATAGTAACTAATGATTGATAAAAAGAAATTTTCTTAGGAAATAGCTACTCAAGATTTTAATTTTATTTAGAGCAATGCTAGGTACAATCCCCATTTGGAGACTGCAATGAATGTCTAGATAATTTTATCTTTATAATTTTTTAAAATTACAAAACTATCCCTCTTAAAATGATATTTTTTCTTATTTAATAAAAAGTTTGCACATACAGTGTGGGTTTTATTGGTTGCTTTTAAAAGCATAATGATAAAAATAATAATTAATAATAGAGTAATACTAGAGAGAAGTCATTGTAGCAGTGCACACTTTGCACTTACTGTATGGCTGCTTCTGGTTGATTGTTCCCAACACTCACTTGGAGAAATATGTGGTCTAGATGATGTCACATCATGTGTACAAAATAGATGCTCCCAATAGTAAATTCTATCTATATTTATTCTTAATAATAAAGGAATTCACTATTTTCTTTTCTTTTCTTTTGGCTACAGTGTCGGCCTCTCCTAGAACCCTTTTCCTCCTACTCTTTCTTCTCCTTGTTCTTCTTCCCCAAAATCCAAAAACCCCATTGCCTTTTTTAACTAACCAGATTTTCCCCGAGGTAATCTCTCTCTCTCTCTCTCTCTCTCTCTCTCTCTGGTTTTTCAATGGCCTTCAATTTTTAAGTACTTGAGTTTCCGGACCCATTTGTGTTTTGTGGTTCTATCTAAAACCATAATTTATTTTTATTTCTTTGGAACTCTATTTAGGGTTTTATGCTATTCTTGTGGCTTCTCTAAACGCTCCCCTCATGGTTTTTACTTCTAATTTTGGGTTTTTTTTTTTTTTTTTTTTTTTTTGGGTAATCCTGGAGTTCAGTTAGCTTTCTGAGAAAACGAGGGAATTCGAAGGAAAAAATAAGTTTCAGTCATATAGTTTGCTTGAAAGGGTGCTGGGTAAATGAAGTATGTCTTGTATGCGATACATTATTTTATTTTTCTCTGTTTAGGCTAGTTTTGCTGGGGTTCAATGTAGATCTTATACATCTTGTTGATCTTCATTAAAATTGGGCTGTGCATTTATTTTTATTTATTAATGCTACCTCGTTCTTATAAGAAGAGAACTTTTTTTCTTCTCATTTGAGAGAGAGAGAGAGAGAGAGTTCATCAGAAGAAATGTCTTTGTCTATTTGTCGACCGGTAGGGTTATAAAAGGAATGATAATTTTAGGATGGGAGCTCCGGTTGTCAGACTACAGGATTGTGTTGTTTCCGCTCATATACAGGCAAATGAGATTTTATAGGGATTGTGTAATATAAATATGACACCAACTTCTCCCTTTCCTGTGTCACATTCTTCAAGTGTTTACATATGATGATTTTATAGGGATTCATTTTTTGTTTCTCTCATATGCGTCTGTGTACTTGGGCTGTGCCTCTTGATTTTATCATTAAAATTTCCAATTACCTATTAAAAAATCGAAGGATTCATTTCTTAAGTGTTAAACATGTGACATCGTTTCGTTTGGAAATTGGCATGCATGCAATATAGAGAAAAAAGTCAGCAAAGGTATAACTAAAGTATTTAAGCATTCTCTTATGTTGCAGTTGTTAAGTGGCACTCAATTTCTGGGGAACTGGGTGGAGACTATAAGAAGGGATTTGTTGATCTTAGCTAGGAGACAGAGGGATGGCACAATGGGCTGGTCGAAAACAAGTTGGGTGCATTAGTGAGCATGGAGAAATTAAACCTCGATGTTTATTGAGAATTGCTGAGGATGTAGTGTTGATGGATGAGGTTAAAGCAGCAGGTAAAGATGAAACTCTGGCAATATCAGAAATTAGGAAAAGAAAGCGACTGGGCCGTAGTCAACTTAGAGAGATGAAAGCAGCAGAACGCATGAAGGAAAGGCAAAGCATGAGCTACATTAGTAGGCAAAGTAAGCGTGATGCAAGGAACCGCAAGGGTGTAGAAAGATGGTCTGCTGAGAGGTTAAGCCAATTTATGATTGCTCTTCTAATAATTTCTGTTTATTTTAATCTGCTATGTAGGTTTTGAATGAACTATGTATTATGCAGGTATGAACTGGCAGAGCAAAGTATGTTTGAAGTCTTGAAGGCTGAGGGAGCAACTTTTGGGAATCCAATTTCCCGTCTGGCACTGAGAACTGCTGCTCGTAAACGCATTGGTGACACTGGACTGCTAGACCATTTACTGAAGCACATTGATGGTAAAGTGATACCAGGGGGGACTGAGAGGTTCCGGCGTTGCTTCAGCCCAAATGGAGTTATGGAGTATTGGCTAGAGAGTGCTGACCTGGCTAACATTCGGCAGGAGGCTGGGTGGCAGGATCCTTTTTGGTTTCCTCCAAATAGGTGGCCAGGTTGTGCGCCTTCTCTGGATTCTGTTTCTTCTGGAGAACTGATGTTGCTTAAGAAAGAAATGGTCAACCTGAAAAGGTAGTGAACTTGAATACTTAAATTTTGATACTAAAATAGGTCATTATCATTGCTATCGCGTGTGCCCCTTATATTGGTCCATTTGCATAAACAGAGATATGCAGGAGTTCATATCCAAGAATCAAGAACAAGATCCGGCTGAGGTGAATTTTAAACATAGTATGTATATTGTTAATTGTGCATTAGGAAACCCAATTTTTGTGTTATTTTGACAGGTGATGCATAAGGATTTGGTGAAATATAAAACTACAGTTGATGAGCACCTAAAGGAGATCACAAGTTCTTTGGTTGGAATGAAGGTACTAAAAACATGCACTCGATCTCTCACCTAGTATTTTTTTTCCTCTATACCAGTAGGATAGATGTTTTTCTAAATTCAGTTAGGTGAATCTCCCTCGGATTTTTATTTGTTTGCAGGGGATGCAAGATGAATTGATAGCATGGAAAGTTCAAGTTGAGCAACAGCTGGTTGAAATTAAAAATTCCTTGAGCAGCATACAGGCATCAAAGCAAGTCACTGCCTTGAGTCTTCTGGCCTCTGAAAGATGGGAAGATTGGCTTGAGAGCAGTAATCTGGATAGTATCCAGGGTAATGAACTTGCACCTTTTTATGAGAGTGCAGATCTAGTTAATGTTAAGCAAGTGCAAAACCCATACTCAACCCTACCACCTCAGATGGTATCTGACCCTATTTGTGCAAGAGATCTAGAGCTATTTAAGGAAGAAATGGGCAAAACAAAGAGGTAATAGTATGGTACTCGGTAACTCAAACTTTATGGACATTTGTTATAGTTGATCTTACTTATGACTTCTTTTTCCTGCATGACTTCTTTTTCCTGCATAAAAACAGAGATGTCCCAGAGATGGTGCCCAAGAAGCAAGAGGAAGATCATGCCAATGTGACCCCAGATTCTTCTGCTACCACCAATTCAAAGTCAGACCGTGATAACTCATTACTTCCATTTCAGGTGATGTCGTAAAGCAGATGAAATTGAATGTCTGATAATAAATTCATAGCTCAACTCAATATTTTCCCCGTGGAATTATCTGTACTGACAGGAAATGATTATGGAGCTGTTTAAGTGGAAGGATAAGATGGAGCAGCGGCTGGAGCAGATATCAAATTCCGTGAGTTGTATGCAGGCATCAAACCAAATAGATTTTCTTCAGCCTTTTAGTTGTTAAAAGTTAGAAATCATAGGATAGAATGTCAGTCAGTTCCATGTTCTGGAGAACCATAGATACGATTTAGATTAGTAGGATTTAGATCTTGTATAGCATTTACAAGTCAAATGCTTGACTCCCTAGTTCAATCTATTAGCTGATAGGATTCTTGTCTAACACACATGAAGAGTCAAACCATGTAATTTAATGAGAAAATTTGTCATCAACCTTTACTTAATTACGTGGTGTAAATTGTTAATATTCTGCCTTTAACAGGGATGGGGCTTAAGAAACCAGTTGGTTCCGTTTTGGATGGTGTATATCATCTTGACTTTTTTGTGCTGGAATCAATGAGCTGTGGACCTAGCTTATTTATTTTGGTATTTTTGGTTGAGTTGATATATAAATATAATTATTTGCAATAGTATACGTAAATCATGGTATTTATGATTTCATCTTGGCTTCAATAATTGGTGCACGACATGCACTCAAGTCATGAAGAAGGCTTAGGTCGAAAATCTAGCCTTGGTGATAGTGCTGTTCTCATGGATTGCTTTGATGCTATGTTTTTTCCTTGTTTATTTGTCACTGGAAAACTACAAAGTTTCAATTAAAAGAGAGGTGTTGTTCATCATCTTTTTAATTCATTCTCGATCGTACACAAATCCATGGATAGATTACCAATTTTCATCATTCATTTACTTCAATTAATTAAGATGAGTTCCTCGTAGTTCAATGAAGTTTAGTTTGGGTGAAGAAGGACCTCACGGCATGGGGGTTCTCGATGATGGAGATTAGGCCTGGGCTCCGACTCCGACGGAGTCGGAGTTGTCCTTTCCGACCTCCAACTCCGACAAGAGTCAGAGCCAAAATGCTCGTCCGACTCTGACTCCGAACTGGAGTCGGAGTCCGACTCCGATCTAAGGTCGGAGCTCCGACCTCCAAATGGAAGCTTCGACCCCCGTTCGGAGTCGGATCGTTTATTTCTCTACATTTCTAACAGATCGAAATGTATTTGAACGGATGAATCAATTTGGACGGCAAAATTATATGGTGGGGAATATATAATAAATTACTTGTTAATGTTTTGTATTGTTGAAATCGAAGGACAAGCTCAAAGGTAGTACTTCGAGCTAATTAATCTGGATTAACTTCATCACCAGATCAGATACATGTATGTAAATACGTGGGAATAATATTCATGCATGTATGATGTATGTATATATAGAGAAGAATGATGATACGAATCTATATAATTCAATTAATTTCAGTTGGATAATAAATTATAAACGTTTAAGAGAGGATGGATAAGTACTAATAGAATCAAGAGTACTTATCTCACGTCTTTGCTCGGGATATAACTACATAAATATAACTACATAAATATGATCACCAAAGCCCAAGTCCAAAATCTGTAAAAAAAAAAAAAAAAAAAAAAAAAAAAAAAAAAAAAAATACTGAAAAGATAAAAATAAAAAAATCCTTAAATACAATAGTTTAAAAAGTAAATAACATGTATGATGTAGCCATAAGTTATAACAGTCTCATTTATAACGTAATAACAACATTGACTTAACCTTGAAACTTAAACTACATAAAAATTAAACACGAATTTCACTCAAATGCTTTTTGTTCCATTGGTCATGCCTGAAATGAAGATAGAAAGTTGCAATCAATAAATGAAAAAAATTGAACACGGTAAAAGTATAATTTGATTCTTACCATGACTCTCAAGGGGCATCCGTTCCAGACTCTCAATCATTGGCAATTATGTTAGGGTTCACAATTGGATCTATAAAATTATAAAAAGTAGAAGTTAGAAATATTAAAAATAATTAAATCATCATTTAAAAGCATATAAACTTACTCGATTCAAGCCTATAGCTCTCGGCATCAACGCCAACGGGGTATCTAGTCTAATGGGCGTTTAACTTATCCAATTCTATGTGCAAATGAGGGCCTCCACAGTTGACGGTGATAAGGAACTCCGATAAGCATCCAACACGCGACCTCCAGTGCTAAATGCCAACTCTGAGGCAACCGTAGTAACAGGAATGGCTAGCACATCTCGGGCCACACGGGAAAGGACTGGATACTTGGTGGAATTAACTTTCCACCGAGTTAATAACTGCAATACATCACTAGGTGCCTCGACAGCTTCTATAAAATATCATTCAACCTCAAATGTACAATGCATAATATTCCTTGTTGACATGAGTTGATAATACTGCCGTATAATACGATTGCCTCTAACCCCCACAGATGGGTCAGTATCACCTGAGGAAACTGTCGATCCCGTCGGCCTCGAATGTGAAGAGCTACCAACTGCGGATGAAGGCTGACAACTATTACTGTAGTGATTATATAAGTCATCAACATCACTTTTTAGTAATCTAATAAAATCTGCAGCCTTCACTGCCCCGAGGACGGAATTTACCCAAAATTCTAGAACGGCCAACTTAACTGGGGGGTCAAGGATTACAGTCACAAATAGCAATCTATTTATCTTCTCAATATTCTCCCAATATTTATCATATTTGATCTTCATCCTCGTAGCCATAGCAGATAACAATCCAGCAGAGTCAGTACAACTATTTTCTAACTGGAAGTGAAGCTCCGAGAGCTCGCTGAAGAATGAGTTCGCAGTCGTATATTTGGATCCAGATAGCCGCATGGTTATGTCATAAAAAGTTCTTAAAAATTCAACAAAGTAGCTCACACTGATCCAATCATGTGCGTCTGGCGCACCGAGCCCCTGTCCTGTTGGCTCCAACAAAGCATACTTCAAGCCCCCATCCTCGACCTCCATCCGCTCGAATGTTTTTTGGTACTTCTGTGCCACATCCAACATCATATATGTAGAATTCCATTGAGTCGAAACATCCAAGCACAGCATACTAGAACATTCAATCTTAAGATCTTCTGCTATTGCTTTAAACTTGGCAAGCCTCTGAAGGGAACCCCTCACATATCGTACAATGTTGCGGACTCGAGTTATGGAATCATCAACCTCTTTTAACCCCTCAACAACTATGAAGTTAATGATATGAGCACAACATCGAACGTGAATAAACTCATGGGCCCGAATGACATCATCTCTCACCGTCGTGTTCCGCTTAGACCAATCAATTGCTATTTCATTCGCACTGGCATTGTCAACTGTAATACACAGCACTTTTCGAATTCTTCAATCCTTTAAACAATCATCCATCTTCGCCCCAATGGATGCACCTTTATGATCCACAATTTCTTTAAAACCAATAATTTTTTTATGCAAAATCCACTCACTGTCAATGTAGTGTGTTGTGATACACATGTAGCAGATGTTCTGCATGGAAGTCCATGTGTCAGTCGTAAACGACACTCTCTGCCAGTGGTAATAAACATCTTCCTCATCTCCGCCTTGTCCTTTGCATGCCTCTTCATACAATCGCACATCACTGTATACCGTGATGGAATCAGAAATCGTGGCTCAACAAAATTTAGAAACTTTCGAAAGCCTCTTTTCTCGACTATGGTAAATGGCATCTCATCAGTAATTATCATCTCTGCAAGCATATCCCTCAACATCTTCTCACTATATTGAGAGATGACCAATTTCTTACTCTGTGTACCATCAGTGGCTGTAAAAGTTTGGTAACTAAGGTTGGTCTGATCAGTGGCTTGCAATCTCTTCGCCATCTTATATCGTTGGCAACCATTTAGATGTGCTATTAACACACTGGTACCTTGCTTCTTCGAATGGCATCCACAAAGTGATCCACAATAATGACATCTCGCTACCGGGTTCGCAACATCACCAGGAATTTTGGTGAAATGCTCTCATGTCCACGACCTCTTTTTAGAAGGCCGTGGTGGTTGATCTTGTTCAATGGGCATCTCTTCCTCTTCGTTGAACATACCCTCATCCTCTATATCAACTGGGAGTGGGAGTCGACTACTCGCACAAGAAGTAGCTGCTCTAGATGTAGCTGCCCTAGATGTGGCTTTAAGGGTGGAAGTACCCACCGGTGTAAGAGTTGTAGCATTGGCATCTGCCATATCCCCTTGTGGACGATCCATGTCACAATCAAAGAAACTGAAAAAATAATAATAAAAAAAAATTAGTTTAAAAAATAATTAGTTTAAAAATAATTATGGAAGAAGTCAGAGCAAGGTGGCTCCGCCCAAATGAAATTCATGCAATTCTTAGCAATTACAAGTATTTCACAGTCAATGTCAAGCCACTGAACTTGCATACAAAACACACGTACTACTATATGGATATATGGACACACACGTACATATAAAACAAATAACAGTTATACCCACCTATTCACATGTGTGCTCAATAATCATCACAACAAACAATTTACCGCAAACATAATCTATCTTGCATACAAAACAAAACAAAAGAGTTGTTGCTTATATATAGACAAATTAGACAAGTGTGAAAACAAAAGATCCTCTAATCAGTAGTTTCAATGTTATCCTATATATATATATATGCATGCTTCTTTTGATTTTGTTTGTTTGGCATCTAGCTAGCTAGCTATCCTCCAACACTATTGATCTATATGTATAATCTAACATGGTGTCTTTCAAGTATCTCACCAACTCTACGTTCCCAATTATCTAGTTCTTCTTGACTAATATTTCTTGTCATCATGGTATATACAAATATATCATCATCTTTTTTAAGTATAAAATGGAGGAGGAGTTATATATCTTTGACCCAAAACAATTTTTTTTTTTTTCTTTTTTGGTTATGAGAGAAGCCAAGCAGTGCAAGCACACCCAAGACCTTACAAAATGGATAGAATTAATTACAAAATATTCAATTGTTATATATCTGTTATTTGTTTTACATGTAAAGCAGTAAAGAAAACAACACCTCTAAGGGGGCTTGACTCTATGCACATCTCTTACGCATTTTATCAAACACTATACATGCATACAAAACAAATTACAAACACATCATACATTTCATTAAACACATTTCCTTACTACAAATTTACAAAATCAATTCATAGGAATTACAATAAAATACCAATTCACAAGAGAGTGAGAGACGTTTACATAAAATTAATTAATTAAACTACTAAATTTAATTTTAGGACTCGGAAGTTCGGAACCTGTCACTCTCACCGTAGGCTAAAGCTCGGCTTGAAGTCGCACGGAGGAGCAATGACGAACGGCGGCAACGGAGATGCGAGACGCGAGAGAGACGTGAGAGTCGCAGCACGGCAACAGACGCAGTAGACGAGAGAGAACAAAGAAGTGAAAAGGAATTCAAGGAAGAAGAAAGGAATGGGCCGGGGGGGGGGGGGGGGGGGGGGCTCCTGCGTTTTGGCCCCCTCCGTTCCATAAAACGATGCCGTCCCACATTAAGTGGGATGGCGTCGTTTATTTTTTTTTTAAGAAAACCCCAGATGTAAAACGACGTCATTTTACATCTGGGTTTTTTAAAAAAAAAAAATCGGAGTCGGAAGTCAGAGCTCCGAACTCCAACTCTGAAATCTGACCACTCCGACTCCGTCGGAGTCGGAATCGGAGCGGATGTCAGGCGGAGTCGGAAATTTCAAAATTTTGCCCTGTCCTAATGGAGATGACAATAGCACGGATGTGAATTATATATTTTATGATGAACATTACAACGATGATAAACTGATGATAACGGTAATGATAATGATAATGGTAGGATTGTGACGGCAGCAATGACGTTACTCGTGATGATGCAATAATAATATGGATAGATGCGTGGTGAATGATCCTAACAATTTTCATGTTAATGGTTCTTACAAGATTTTAAACTTCAGTTTAAGCGAAAGGTGGATGGTCAAACATCTATTCGGTTTAACTTGAGTTTATCCTCAAATTATGTATCAAACAAATTCGAGATTTTTCATGAATTATTTAATTTTGACAAAATAAAGTATTTATATTATATTTTATAATCTTATGTTAAAACTTTAAAAAAAAATTAATTTCTTGTTTTAAATTAAACTGTATTAGGCTAAAACACTTGTTCACCTCGTTAAATATATTAGGGTATCGGTGCCAATGGTTTTTCAAACATGTTGGATATAATGGGATTTCATGTTGATGTTGATATGAATTATCCTCTCCAATACTAGTGAATGTGGCTAACGGGGCAATGGATCTGCTTCTCATATCATGAACCGAACAGATTTATCTTCTTCGAACATTCTTCTTATGGATGGAACGGCACTGTTAAAAATATTAATATTCGCAAGTGGAGATTAACAACCCCTCTTTCACTCCCAAAATCTATCTCCAATATCAATGATGGGTACCAGAATGGATCTAATCTTAAAGATCATTTACAATTTCAGATATGTCAATTACAAGGTAAAGAGCTAGGAAGATCAAGAAGGCAATGTAAGGATTGGTGCAATCCACTTAGAATGAAGCTAGCAAGACTCCAACACTCAAGATAAGCTTCAGAGAAGGAGATCCAGTACTGATCTACCTGATACAAGCTATGGAAGACATGAGCTAGAGTTATTATTTGGACCTTGTTTAATTTATTAAGATGGTTTATTTTATTAGTTATAGGAATTAGTCTAGAATAATAGTGCTTGAGAATGTTTGGCCCACATATGTTTTATATTTTATGTTTTATGAACTAAGGTTTCAAAAGAAGTTTTTAAGGGTAATTTAGGGGTTGTTTTAATTTGCATCTAGAGTTTCTTTTGGGAAGGCCTTATATTTCGTCCAAAGGTATTTTGGAAAATGATTTTATGTTAACCTAAGATTTTATGTTAACCTAAGATTTTTTGGGGATTGATATATGTAAGTTACTGTAGCCGCAACACGATTCACTCAGAGGTATTTTTGGAATATGTGGATTGATTTTAGATAGGGTTTTAATTAAGTTTTGGTTTAAATACTCTTTATAACCTCATTTTATCAGTTTATGAAATTTAATGAATTTATTTATTATGAGTTAAGTTTACTCCTCTTGTTCTTGATTGAACTTTTGAACTTATTAAAAGTAAATCACAACATTTGTGACGTTGCTCTTTGTAATCTAGGTTCTTAGGACAGATTTTTCAATAGATCTAGATTTTAATATAATATAGATTCTTAAAACGAGTTCTCAACGGATCTAGGTTCTTCATCCATTGACTTGATTTTGACTTTCTTGGATAAATTTTCAAATTGATTTTGAGTTCAAGAGATTCCATTCCCACGAGTTTATATCATTTGTAATTTTATCCGATCCGAACGCCCAGGCTAATTAATGCTAGGCAATATGAGAGCCGGGGTCCGTTTGAGATTTTTTGGCAATGTGTACCTGTACGATTAACTTCATGTCTAATTAACTTATCTCCTAATTGAATCATCCAATTCACGCAGTAAAAAGTAGTCCCTCACTCGAGGACATTGAAACATCCTTATTCCAGAAAGCACCTCAAATAATCAGTCTACTAGATCTTGAAATACTAAAGAATAAAACGTGGTGTCTGGATACTTCATTTTCTTTCTTTCTTTTGATCTCTATAAAACCTGGGGTTATGCAATTACTGACGATCGATGGAGATATTAGTCGATTGTAAAAGGTTGTGAACTGATGATATCTTCCAATCATAAGATGAGCTTTCACATGGACTAACAACATACAAACTTCAGTCTAGAAGATGGTATGGATCGATATGATCTTATATGTGACGTCAAAATGTCCTGATGGGATTGTAACCTATGGCAAATCTCTAGAAGATTATTAACAGAACCATAAACAGCAGAATAATCAACATCAGAAAATTCTTCAAAGACCATTCAGATGCCATGAGACATTTACATTTGCCTATCAAAAAAAAGAAAAGAAAGAGGGAACTCGCAAAAATTGGAAGGGGTAGGTAAAGATCCAGACCTCCAGAATAGGTAATTCAAACACATGTATTGTTAAACAATCATTATTTTATGAGAAATTATATTTGCAATCTCCACTTAAGGACTGTATGTGCAGGTCTTTTATTAAATGAGAAAAAACATCATTTTAGGAGTGATAGTTTTGTACTTTTAAAAAATTTTAAAGATAATTGCCTAGGCTTGTATTGCAGTTCCCAAATGGAGACTGTATCTAGCATTGCTCTTATTTTATTTACAATGGGAACGAAACTACAACATTTTCGAATGAACGAAAAAATAGAAGCACGTTTTCACATCTTACTAGGCACAGCAAGGTACTTGGTATGACGCCCCTGAGCAATAATTTTGCCAGTCTTTTTCTTCCTCAACTCAACACTGACAACTCCAACAGCCTTCCCAACACGTAAAACCCTACCCTCAATCTCAATTTCCTCCTGCCTTGACAGCAAGAAAAGCTGTAAGCATGAATATAAAAAAACAACACGTTGCTGCAAGAAAATGCTAAAAAAGGGTCCTGAATTCCATGGAATCCAAATGTCAATTTGACACTAGAAAACAACTTCCATAATTATAAAGAACCTAATTGTTAACCCAAGCCAGCCTTGAACAAAAACATAAAATCAACCAAGATATATGACTTGAAAATATTGACAAACAAGGAGAGGAATAAAAAGAATAAGGATGACCAAAAACATCAAATGCACGGCTTCAACACTTGATAAACATATCAACCAAATAACATCAGATTCACTGCATTATGGGAGGATGAAGTTTTGTTTGAGCTAGAACTCATTGATGCTTATTGGTGATTGCTTATCTAATATTGATAAACATGTAAAGCAAACGACATTGGATTCATAGCATTCCTATGGGAGGAGGAAGTGTTATTTGAGCTAGAACTTATTGATGCCTGTAGGTGAATGCTTATCCAGCATTCTTATGAGAGGAGGAAAGTGTTATTTGAGCTAGAACACATCAATACTTATAGGCGAATGCTTATCTGAACTCAAATGCTTATCCAACCTACTTCACAGTGGTCATGCATTATCTTGCTTCTTACCTCTCTCTCTCTCTCTCTCTCTCTCTCTCTCTCTCTCTCTCTCTCTCTCTCTCTCTCACACACACACACACACACACAAAATAAGAAAGGATGTACTAGGAGTTGTGCTCCATACTTCCATAGCATTAATGCAAACCATGCCAATACTGGTACAAGTATACCAAGTAAAACTGTGGTCAAGAACAGGTCAAGGAAGCAATGCTGACTTTTCTTGAATTTTTTCCACCAAATTAGGTCCAATCCATTATCTCCTTCAAGCCTCAATGTAACAACTCAAGGAAGGCCGAAGCCACATCTGGACCATACTTCAAATAGACTAGTCAATAATACAACTTGAGTCCCTTGAAATTCCTCATAAAGGACAAGAACTTCTCCGTTCCAAGTAATGTGGGATCTCATTCACCACCTATACTCACTCAATATGGGGGTCTCACACTCAAGGGAGAAACTAAGAGGAGCCATCCAAAATACACTTTTTTCTAAGGATGCAATTGTGCCCAAGAAATGGTGAAATCAAACTGAAATAACAAAAAGACATGCTAATATTGCTGAAATATGTACAATACCGGTAAGCATAAAATAATATCTCTCTGTTCGACTCAGCTTTCCTGATAGATAACTTTTAGAACACAAAAAGTCACAAACAACTCAAGGTCAAGGACTTGACGTAACAAATAGTAGGAAAATCACTCACATCAGCAAAAGCAGCATCCAAGTATGAAACGTTGATCTCCACCGAAACTCCAGTCACTGGAGCTCCAACAGTGTATATCACAGCCGATCCCACCATGTCCACCAGTGTTGCCGTCGCTCCACCATGCAAGAAATTACCAGAGTTCTGGACGACATAGCACCAAAAGCATATAACCAGAATCGAAGCCAATTAGTGAATAAAAACAGTTCCAGAGAGAAAGGGGAGAGGATTCCCGAAGCACTCTCCCTGCTTTGACAAAAAAGAAATCCACTTTTTATTGGCACCCGTATTCGGAACAAAGTCCCGACAATCCCGGGATGCACAGGAACTCGATAAGGAGTTTTTTCAAGTGTAACTCGACTAATTCAAGAAAAAATTCTCCCTTCCGATGACCCCAAGCTTGTAAATGCAGATTTTCAAACCCATGACGTTCGTTTTAAAAAAGAAGATATCGCTGATTGTGAAAAAGCACTTCCAAATCCCTCACCAGACAGTACCCAAAATATCCACTTTCTCTCGTTTCCCCTGTCATCTCCTCACATGCGAAGCGAGGGTCATTCTCTTATTACTAACGTTCATCCACAAAAAGAATACAAGTGGGTGAGAGTTAGAATTCCTTATTCTAAAAGAGACCCAAAACTATATCCTCTATTTTTTATAATTTTCCCGATCAGCAACTAAAGGTCTAATTCTGATCAATTATTTTCACAAAGGGGGTTGCCACCAGATTCCTAAACTGAGAGGCAGACCCAGAAACGAGATCGTTGAAATTTCTTGCCTGTTGGTTAAAACTAAAGTTGTTTTACAATGAAATAGCTCTGCGTCAAATTCAGCATTTTTTTTTTTTATTCCTAAACTGAGAGGCAGACCCAGAAACGAGATCGTTGAAATTTCTTGCCTGTTGGTTAAAACTAAAGTTGTTTTACAATGAAATAACTCGGCGTCAAATTCAGCATTTTTTTTTATTTGTCTTTGAAATAAAACACAGTAATCACAGAGAGAGAGGTTTGAAGCAGAAAAGTAGAAAAGCAGAAGTAGGAGCCGACCAGTAAACGAGTGGGGACTTTGAGGGAGCAGATCAGACGGCCGGGTTCGATGAGATCGACACGAAGGCCTTGCATGGTGAATCGTTCGAAGAATCTCAGAGGCAGTCCATCGATCGTGGCTGCGTTCTCTTCTCCTCCTTTCTCCAGGTATCTCTTCACTGCTTCCACTTCCATTCTCTCTTCGTCTCTCTATGTTCCAGCTAATGCGTGGCTATTTACACTCTTAAGAAATTTTATATCTTTTTAGCATGAGTAGAACCAGGCTCCCGCTGGGCGTAGCACCGTAGACTCCTCCTTTTTTCTTTTTTCTTTTTTTTTTTCTTTTTATTATTATTATTATTATTATTATTATTATATTTTATTTAAATTTATTTATTCTTTTTATATTATTATTTAAATATATAAAAAAAATATATCAATACATTAATAATTAATTTCTTAAATAAAATTAAAAGATATGAGATATCAAAGTAACATTTTCCTTTTAATATACTTCATTTATATCACTAATTTTATTTATTGACGAGTCATCTTGGCTTATTAAAAAAATTAAAATATATAAATACAAAAAATTAAGACAATTTAGAATTTTAGTAATTTTTTTATGTTTTTTTAGCATCATTTTATTTTAAATATATATTTTAATTTTATTTAACATTTTTAACAAGTAGCGTGTCATCATATTCATAAAATTCATACATTTTTTATGTTTTTTTAGCATCATTTTATTTTAAATATATATTTTAATTTTATTTAACATTTTTAACAAGTAGCGTGTCATCATATTCATAAAATTCATACAAATTAGAAGATATGATAACATTATTTTACATTTTTTGCAATACGCCGTGTTCACTCAAGGCTCACCTTTTGCCATTTCCTTTAAAAAATAAATTTGGGGTCGACTGGGAATCTTTTTCTACAGTATAATTATATATTAATGTCAGTTATAAGTCTTAAATAATCAAGTTTGGCACAAGTTTTTTGTTAAAGGATAATGCTACGGCCCGCTGTTGAGTCCCGCTTCTCTTTTCCGCTTGATGTAGCATTCCCGTGACATCTATTTTAATATTAAAAAAAAACAAATGTCAGGCATCTATTTTAATAAAAAAAAAATTGTCTGAAATGCTTTATTTCTTTTCTTCGTCTTCTCTCCCGAAAAGCTTCTTTCTTTTTTGTCACTTCATTTCTTTTTCCTGAAAAGTTTCTTTCTTTTTTGTTCTGGGCGAACTCAGCCTCAGCTTCTTTTTTTTTTTGTTCTTCTTCTTCTCTGAATCAGTCGGCTTTTGTTCGCAGTAAGTTCACCCTCAACAAAGCTATACTCCCTTTCCGCCAATTCGAGTTATCATTGTTGATCCAAAAGCTTCTGAGCTAGCAGCAGTACAGTTGGTGTGTAAGTAACCTCTTGGATATCCGATTGAGACATAATATAATTGCAGTGGCCTGAACAAAAATTCCTTTCTATTCTCTTCAATCTCTCTTCTCTTTTTCTTCCATTTGATTTTTACTCTTCTTTGACCATGAAGATGACCTTGCAACAGCTCAACAACACACCATCTATCACAAAGAAAATGAAGGTTTCACCAACATGTATATTATTCTTCTCTCCCCAAAAAAAATACCCATTCTAGTGGCAAGTAACAATTTCAAATGTCAAAATGGTTTGCATGGGCAACATGTAGTACTAGTATAGCATATCATCCTCTCATTTTGTGAACCTCATCTCAATGCAGATGGTGGCTTCCAATACCAACTGATTAATGAGAACCAATAGTGTCAACTATGATGTGATTTAGCTGAGACCAAGGTGACACCAATAATATTGGCACATATGAAGTCCTTGTCTTCCATGTAAAACTCCACAAGGTACTTGGGAGATCCAATGGGCCAGGGGAATCTTGAGGTGCTCGTTCAGATTATGAGAGTTGGCAATGATGTGTAGCACATGACGAATGCTATTGCAGCATCAATGGAGGTGATTCGGGCCAAAGACCAATTGGGCAAGCGCTGGGCCTCAATAATTTTCAAAATGCTGCAAACCATTTTTGGCATTTGAAATTGTTACTTGCCACCAGAATAGGTATTTTTTTCGGCAGAGAAGAACAAAAGCTGACTGATTCAAAGAAGAAGAAGAAGGAAAAAAAAAAAAAAAAAAGAAGGAAGCTGAGGCAAAGTTCGCCCAAAACAAAAAAGAATAAAGCTTTTCGAGAAAAAGAAATGAAGCGTTCTGACAAAAAAAGAAAGAAGCTTTTCGAGAGAGAAGGTGAAGAAAAAAGAAAAATGAAACATTTCTGTGATTTTTTTTATTATTAAAATAGATGCCTGACATTTGTTTTTTTTAATATTAAAATAGATGTCACAGGGCATGCAACATCAAGTGGGAAAGAGAAGCGGGACTCAAGAGCGGGAGCTGTAGCATTATCCTTTGTTAAAAAAATGGGTCACATAAAAAAAATATTTTTTTCACTTTTACATAATGGATTCTACTTTATTTTAGAATGACAATTAGATTTGTCTATTTAAAATTTGTAAAAAATATTACTCTTAAAATAAGTTCATCCATCAATGAAGTAACATGAAACTAATGATCCAATCACAAACTACAAGTATCCAACGTAATCTTTTAAGAAAACAGTTTTGTTACTCATCAATGTCATCATCTCATACGATCCACTTATTTTTAATTTTTTAATTTTTTAATTTTATTCATCCTAAAGTTCTTCTATTTAAGAAAAAATTATTTTACCTCCTAAGTTGTACCGCTCAAATGTACCGCTTGACAAGAATTTTTTTTTTTTTTTTTTTACTTAGTAATTAAGGAAATGATTTTAAGTATATTGGTGTATTTTTAAAAAAAAAAAAATTTAAATATATTAAAAAAAATAAAAAAATGAAAAAAAAGTAACTAGCAGGACAGAGTAGCACCGCTTCTTCTACTTATCATCTATACACCACACATGTGTTAAGGAAAAAAAATTAAAAATTAAAAAATCATGTGTGGTGTGTGGTGTGTGGATAATGAGTAGAGTTTTTTTTAAGAAAAACAAATAGGACTTTTTTTAAATTAATTTTTATAATAGGGAATCAATTTTTTCTAATAAAAATCAATAATTATGGTTAAAAAATCAAAAGTTTAAAAACTACCAAATGATAGCCACACCAACCACCCGCAGTGGCCATGTTCTGGCTACCACCAGGGTGACCAGGAGCAGTCGACCTTCATGGTGGTCGATTTCCGGCTGGCTATCCTTATTTTTTTTTAATTCTCAAATTTTTAATTATATAAACTAAATTTTCAGTGAAAAAAAAAAAATTGATTCTTTATCTATAAAAGATTATGGTGGACACGTGGCAGTTCGTAATTGGGGCATGTTCTCGCTAATGCTGATGAATGGAAAAGTTACAAGATGGCCGATTCCTAGAAAACTTAGATCACAGTGCGATATTTCTAAATAAACAAAATAGGGAATTAATCCAAAATTGAATATATCACAAGAGGTGTGACCAAATTTACCTAAATTAATCTAGCTTTCTAATAGGAATTAACTATTAAGGTATTAACTATGCTAATGTGGCATGATGGCATCCCACATGAAATTTTACAAGTCATAAAAATATAAAACTAAAATATTTTAGAAAAATACATTTTTAAAATTAAAAAAACAAAAGAAACCAGGAAAAAAGACTTAAAAAACCTCTAAAATATATAATAATATATAAAACATTTCAAAATGTTCAAATTAAAAGAAAAAGGTAGGAAGGAAATGCGAGAGGTAGGGAGTCAGGAAAAAAGAATGGAGTGTTATTTGATTATTGAAAGCCATCGAGTTAGGTTGAAATTTGATTTATGAGAATTGAAATCAATTTCCTAAAAATAAGATTTGGATTTTTCTTTGACAAAAACCATTTTTCATTGACTAACTTTTTCTAGTGCGTTCAAAAAGTAAAAAACAATGAAAAGTATTTCCAAAAATCATTTTACAGCAAAATATATAGATAAAGAATGATATTTATAATCATAGAATGTGTAAGTATTGTATAATTTTTTTGAAAAAAATGACTAAATAAGAGATCTACACGGAAAAAAAAATTAATAGTGGATTCCAAATTTTTTTTAAATGACTCTACGCCATTTGCGCATTCTACGACTATATGTATTAGTTAACTTAGGCCTCGTTTAGTTATACAGTTTAGATGAGATGAGATATTTTGTTGAAAATTAAATAAAATATTATTATAATATTATTTTTATTTTGAGATTTAAAAAAATTAAATTATTTATTATATCTTATGTAGAAATTTAAAAAAATTATAATAATTATATAAAATAATAAGAGATAATTTGATTTTATGTAAGCCCATCGATTCCTATATTTATTGGAGTAAAGAAGTCCTTTCCAACTTATCTAACCCACAATTACCGGTTTTTTTCCAACTTCCAACCCCAGCCCAGAGTTTGGGAGTTGGGCTGAGTTTGCGCACTAGGGGGTAAAAGAAAATCTTGACAGAAACACAGGAAATCTTGGCAGAACAAGAAAGAGAAATTGCAGGGACACGATTGTTTTTTTCTACGAGTATTTTTCCAATTTTAGCACGAGGACTCAAACCGTAAGCTAGACTGAGTCCTATGCTGTCAATAATAGTATTTTCCAAAAGGGGTATTGGTTGAGTAGTTGTCCACTTTCCTGAAAGTGATGTACTTTTTTTTGCCAGAATCTTAATTCTTAACAAAGCAAGGGCATTCCTAGCAGTTGTTAAGAAAGAATGTGGTATGCATCTTTACCCATTATAACAAACAGGTTATGTGGCAAAGCCAACGGCTTCATGAACGGCTTTTGAGGTAGCTTTTTTTGTCTTAACTGGCAGTTCAGTGTCAGCCAGAAAATCTTTAGCTTCGTTTTACTTCTGTTAGCGCTCTCTCTCTCTCTCCCTCCCTCCCTCCCATCTCTTTCTCAAAGTCTTCTCTCACTTATTGTTTCAATTTATTGCTTGCCAATCGTTCTTTCTCTTAATTAGCTTCATTTACATGTGAACGCCACAAGAATTTCTGACTTGTGGCAAAGCTACATAATCAACACAGGTTTTGAGGGCGAAGTTTGTGCATGGCCGCCTAATCAACCGAGCACCTTTGAGGTAATTGTTTGAAACTTTGTTCGTCTACTCTTTGTTTCCTTCATTTTAGATAAACTTGAATGGTTTTATATGGAGATTTTTTGCAGTTGCATTGGAAAAAACTCACAAGATAAACGCCAAATGAATCTAAAATTTTCACTACTTTTTCTCTGCGTCTTTGTAATTGTACATTTAGTTACAGTTATGCGTGTGAAGTAAGTTTTTTGTAAGTTTTCAAGTACATTTAGCATTTTTCTTAAAGATATGTATACTTTTCTAGAGGTAAGTTTGTTCTGTCTTTTCAAACAAAACTTGAATAATAACCTTACATTTTCTTTTATTATCTTTATTAATATTGACAACTTACAAACGCACGAGATGCATCTTGAACTCAAGATCCGCTCTCTTATCTTTTTCGTACTAGAATAGAAAATCTTTAATTGAACTAGAGCCCGTCATTATCAATTACTTAATGTTTTCATCGTTGGTCTCAAGTAGGACGTACAGCGAGTCGCTAGCACATTAGGGCCTATCATGCAGAAGTTGAAGGCCATTGAGTGTGATGATTTCTAAGTTAGATGTAAATCAACAAGGCAGTTGAATTATTAAGTTAGGATTAATTAATCCTACTTACCTTTCGTATCAAACAGAAGCTCATTACAGATTCTTTTTCCCTTTCTTTATTGTTGTTCCATATATCTTTACTATTATTTATCTTTGATCATGACAACAAGGCTTCAGAGTTTGTAGGATTTTGCACATACAAATGTGGTGACGCTTGGTAGATATGGCTCAAGTACTTTTTCTTTTTTTCGAATAGGCAAATGGTGCCCAACTAGGATAAGAGAAAGTTCTCGGTGAGTCTAAAGTTTGTAAAAGTAATATATAAATAGATAGTTAAAAAAAAAACAGGCGAAAGTGTGAAGTTTGTCTCGGCCAAGATTCAGAATGTGCCACGGTCCCTATTAATCCATCTACCGATTCTTAGTGCTGAGAGAGAGATACTACTCGTGTTGAAGAAAAATTATGCGGATACAATAATCTGAAAAAATAAATGTAACTCTACATTTAATATGGTCACATATTTAATATCACAGTCAATAATAAATATAACAGCTCGGAGCGTCCAAAAAATCAGAAGGAAATATATTTTTAAAGATCATAGGATTCCCGGTTTAAAAGGTATTAGGATTTTACCTATAACAGGTTTATAAAAGTAATACATCAACAGGTTTGCTTCCTTTTCAAGGGACATCATCTATCCTCGTATCTGTTAGAAGTAAATATTAGTTCTTGCTATTCTTTAATTCCTAAGATATGAAAGATCATGAGATAGTGAAAAACTCTACTGGATGCTTCAAAATAGTTAAGTCCGGTACATCATTGCCCTTTGATGGGATACATAAAGAACCGCCTTCTACAACAGTCCATTTCTTGATTCGCTAGAGAAAACATGACCAAACTAGATCTTCTTACTTCAATGTCTGCTTTTTATTTAAGTTTCTGTACTGCATGTTTTGTAGTAGGTTTTGTCGAGCTCAAATTAATCCCCTCATTTTGTATTTCTCTATTTAGATTAGTGAAATACTTTTATCATTAAAAAAACACAGGTTAGGTAAAAAAGATGGCTACCATCAACGATCTGCACCCACCAGTGGAATTTTCCACGCAGTGCCTGTAAAAATTAGACGCTAGCATCGGAACAACAATGCCAACTGACGTTGCACATGTTGAATGAATTCTAGTCAGCTCCTCTGTTATATAATGTTAAAGAGCTTAAATATTTAAGCCTTTTTATAACTGCTCTTGACCGGACTGGGTTAGGCAAGTCAAAATCATTAGCAAACAGAAAGAAATATTAGATTTAGTATTATTATAATTAATAGTATATAAATATTTGCACCATGTTGTCGTAGCAATCACCTTAAGACGTCAGACTCCTATATATCTAGAAGGATGCTCTCTGAACGAGAAAACCAACCAGTTAACAAATGGATCTCTCTTGCAGATAAGACCCTGAACGAGTGGTGGAAAGCCTGTCAAATGAAATAAGCAGCCATGGAGAAGCCAGGGAACCAGGGTTGTAAACCCTTGACCACATTTGTACAAACAGACTCAAATACTTTCCGAGAAGTCGTACAACGCTTAACAGGCCCATCAGAAAGTAATGCAACACCAGAAGGAGCAACAATGAAGGTTGTGGGTGCAAAGAGGCCAACGGCCAAACTCCATGAGAGAAGGCAATACTCTAGGCCCAAGCTTGAGATAGTTAAACCCCCTTTCCAATTTAAACCCGGTTCATCATCCGACCACAACCCAAGCGCCTCACCCACCAAAACAGGTAACTCTAGTTTACTCCCAAGCCCTGTGACCCCTTCTACAATTTTCTCAAAGCTCTCCATTGAGGAAGAGGAAAAGAGGGTAGATTCAAGCATCGCTGATTTGAATAGCCAAGAAGAAGAGAAAGCCATCAAAGAGAGGCGATTTTATTTGCATCCATCACCCCGGTCCAGGCCAGGGTACACTGAGCCAGAGTTGCTAACCTTGTTCCCTCTAACATCTCCGAAAACAAGTGAAAAATCATCATGATTCTGAGAATGCAAGTGCTCCTGTTATAACTTGTTCTTGCCTATTCCAAACTACAGTACACCACGTCACCATATAGAGAGAACTTGGGGAAAGCTTAATAAGTTTCTAATCTCCTGTTATGTTCAATTTATATATTGTCCTGTCGAAACTAATTATATTGAACTCTTGCTTGAGTTTTTGTCTGCTTCAAGTAAATTCAGTTTTTCACTGAGAAAGAGGACCTAAATTTAATCTTGAGAAAGAAGAACAGAAAAGCTTTGGGATATATGTTGTTGGAACTAACAAATGAGTTAATTGCCAAATATACATAAATATATATATATACATAAATATATATATTTATGCGGATAGGAATGGACCCTCTTTGTTAGGCTTTAGATTTATTGCTATTAACGTTGAATTGCTATAGATAGAAGCATAATCTGTTATCCATTACTTTTCGTAACGTTTTTAATCGAGCATACTCGAAACTAGCTCTAACAGCATATCCAATCCGTCTCACCGGTAAGCGACTCAGCAGGTGGACGGAGGCCATTAATCACATACAGGAAGGAAGCTCATAATTAATCAATTAATTAGCATTGCATGGGATAAAATCTATCGGGACCAAAGTGGTTTTATAGGCCTAGCTCAAAGTGAAAGGTCTCATCAGGGGAAGAAAATGAGAAGGGAGGAGGGAACAAAAGGTTGAGAGATGACAGATTATCAAGAGGAAAATGAAAAATGTGACATAAAGGAGAGGAGATAAGACATAAAGGAAGGAGGGGGCAGAAGATAAAAGGGCTTTTGCCAGGCGACTTTTGGGGGGTTTCGACTTCTCCTTTAGCTTCTTGAACCTCACGAGAGGGACTCCAACGATGAGTGTTCCATCAGAATATAGAATTCTAATCTCCATTGTGTAACGAGAATGAGAGACTATGAGAGACAGTAAAACAAGCATATTATAGTGGACTCTCCCTCTCCAAACTCTCGTGAACGTAGGCCCAGTGTCAAACTACGTAAATCTGTGTTTTCTTTTATTTATCTTCTCTGCATTTATTTACTGCTCATTATTTTGGATATACACATGGACACCGTACAGACATAACAAACCACTGTCAAGGACTTCACACAATACTGATCGAGGTCTAGATTGTCATAGCAAATCAGGAATAACTCTTTATTCCCTTCCGGTCTGTTGCGCTATTTTTAAGGCATTAACAACAATCTTTCCCTGCATCAACACGAACCACTAGATTCCAAGAGTGAGATCTTTTCGGACATCCCATTAAAACTGTACACTCGAGTACACAAGTAAATAACTACTGAGAGTATTCAATCTGTACAGAGAGAAAATTCAGATACGAGATTGAATTTTAAATATAAAAACATATGGGATAAGACAAGTTGAGTGCTATGATTCAGGATATAAACTTTGAACTTCAACAGAGAGCTTTAACTGTGAACTGGAATGATCTTCAATATCAGTGGGGATTGTTGGTAAACAGAGCATGGGGACTGTCTGCGTCTGTGTGAACTCCAGAGGATTAACTTTCGTTATTCAGCAAAACTTTAAAGCTGAGTCGCCCAGCTTGAAGATCAGCAAAGGAGAAGTTGGAACTTGGAATCATACGAGGCCAGTGTAACAAGCAACAAATGAGTTGTACGCAAGTGCTAGACCACTGAGTATGACGGAAACATGATCTTCCTCATCATCGGGCTTCCCAACAGCTGCAAGTTGTAAATAGTTTTTTTTAAGCCTGGTCCTGCTCCAATTGTTAAAGATTCAACCTTTAATCTAAAAAACAGACTATTGAATACTAATTCTATAACCTCGGGATCATCTTCTTGTAGCATTCAGCCAACTGAATATATAATGATCCCTTCAATGCCAAGCAACAAATCCAGGATTCAGTAGTTCTTCACAAGCGGTGCAATAATTGCACCTTTTTTTTCGCCGTTTTCGCCGTTTAAGGGTGGTGCTCTCTCGTTCCTCCACCTGCAGATTGGTTACTCTCCTCCGCGACCCACGTCTCTCTCTCTCAGATCTTGAAGGTCGGCTGCACTCCTCCGCCACCCACGTGAACTCTGTCATCAGGTTCTTTGTTCTTGAAAGAGTTAAGAACTGCACCCTTATACGATCCCATGAGTTGGTTCAAATTCCTTATAGTAGTTCACTTCCCCACCCGAGACATAAAGGTCCCAGATTATAGTAGTTCATGTCTGTTAAAACAAAAAATCACAAGTACAAATATTTAATAGAATTGGACACCACTATACAAGTTTTAATTAAAATCCTCTAAAGATCACCAAATTAACAAGTTATTTTTGATTGAGCATTGCTAGGTACAGTCCCGGTGGGGGGCCAGCGTGAGGACGAATGGGGAGCTTTCGGTCATTTACTCAAATTGTTGTGAAATGTCAGAAAGGTCCGTGGTATATTTCCCCTCCAGCTATTATCACTCCCTCCCACGATAGAAGAATACCACTTACGTAGTCCAAGTCCAACCGATGCCAAGCCTTCCATTTCCCCTACCCATGAGCTCTGGTACGAGTCTTCACTCTCTGCATTAAGGAAAACAAGGACGGAACCACTAGCACAAACCACCAGTTGTCTCATTCACACATACTCCAACATCTTCCATGGCTTCTCTCCACGCTTTGGGACTCCTCGCGCATTGGGACTCCTTCCAGACTTCAGAGATCTCCATGGCGGTGGCAACTCCTTTAATTGTGTAATGAACCTTGTTGGTTGGTTGTTTGTATCAAGGAAAAGGGATGGTGTAAACGCAGAAGAGCTGCTGCAATGGGGACTCAGAGTGCATGCAAGATGTTTGATAAAAGGTAGAGAGAATATCACCAGTGTATTGCTACGGGAATTTTCAAGGGTTCCCAACCTCCATACAAAGTACTCGAGTTCTACAAATCCATCATAATCCATCATTTTTTTTTTTTGAGAAATTAAAATCATTAATATCAAATTCTCGAATTTCTATTTTTTAAGTAGAATTTGAGGAAATTTAGTATGGACTACCGATATAGTTCCACTAAAGCCAAGCGAGCAAACAATGAATGTTTTTGTATCTTTGATTTTCATAAATTCTAGGTGGTTTTGAGCATATAGCCATGTACACCATCTAATAAAACTACTATATATATATATATGTTGGTTCTTGTGACAAAGTTAAGAAAAAATTGAAAGTAATTAAGCATTAGTTTAAATGGCTTTTACTACAACTAGGCTACCCCAAAAATTAGTGGGATGTGGAAAAACGTAGCTGTGACAACTTTTTTATTGGAGTTAGGTTATCAAGAAGGCAAGAACAATCCAAGAAGCACGTAAAATATAGAATGACAAAAGGGTTTTATTTTGTCCATGAATCGGAGTAGCACTAGCTAGTTGCTGTCTCATATAGCTAAAAATGACAAGGTTAATTTCATGTTGCATTGTAAAGATCCGTGATTGTGTGCATTGACATGTAAAATTTGTACTATTTCTGATATAGAATAATCTGAATTGTCCTATCAATTATCAATATATCATGTTGCTTGTTATATGGAAAAACACAGGGGAATGTCAAAATTGAAAAGAACACAAATTCTCTCTCTATACTTCCAAATGTATATAATGAACTAAAATTGTTATTGCCTACTCTATCAAAAAAAGGGGAGGGGAAGGGAAATTGTATAGAACGCACTCAATTTCCTTGTTTTGATCCTATGGTACATCTATTTGATATATATGTTCTTACTTTAAAAGATTGGAAGGCACATGAAATCCAAATGATAGATTGGTAGGTGTTTTTATAAATGCAACAGCTTCATTAAAATCTGTTGGATATAGAAAATGCGAAGGAGAGAATTTTTATGTTGGCAAATATTATTTGCTCAAATTGGTTTAAAATGTGTTGATCTTTTTTTTTTTTTTTGAAATTTTCTCTTATAAGATGATTTTTATTGTTCTAAAATATTGAAAAATATTCTCTAGATAGGGAAAGGGAAATACATCTCCTACAACACCTCATATCACAAATCCATCACCAAATCTGTCAACGCAGGTATTCGAAATATTATTTGAAATTCAGTTTTGGTTCATTATCATGACTAATTTATATTTTAGGTGATACCAAGAGCATTTTATCAACATTTCTTAATACCTCCTACCACAAATCCATCAACCAATCTAGCAACACGGGTAGTTAGAATATTGATTCAAGTTCATTTAACTGTTCTATTAATGTCTATATTTATTACTATATCTTTGGTTCATTATCATTATTGGTTTATATGTTAGGTGATATCAAGACCATTTTATTCAGACTTCTCAAACTATATGTGTGGTTGCTATGCACCAATGCCACATGCATATTTACCACCATTTGTTCTTTGTCCTTGTGCCAACTCATTTCCATGGACTAGTCAGGTGATGAGTTCTTTCTTCAAGTAGTATGCTTATTTTTCACCATGCTTATATTGATCTAAACATGAATTTTTATTGTTGTAACTGTAGGAAAATCTTATGTCCCCATTTCACTCTTCAATTAGCCCTCCGATTGATTTAAATTCCTCAAGCTCAAGCCCATGTGGAAGAAATTCAGGAGGCCACACTGGACTCCAAGAAGGCTGAAACTTTGTCTACACCTTATGTGCGTAAATCCAAAGATGACGATGAGTCCAGGACACAAAATACAAAGCATATTGAGGGGGTGATAACATAAGGAGCCCAAGTTAGGGGACGTTGTTTAAATCCTAAGAAAAATTAGTTTCTTCTTATAAGAGATGAAACAATGCGGTTTCGGGATAATGACGCAAAGGAGTAAGAGGGATTAGGATAGGAGTCTCAGATATGTCACGCTGGGTTGTGCTCAAGGTGGGAAGGCACATAATCGGATGTCAAATGTTGCAAGGCCACATCCGACATCAAAGACAGATTATAAGACAAAGATAAATAATATGTTGATTGATGGGATGTTGAAAGTATTGACGATTCACAATACATACAATCATGACCTAAGTCTACAATAATCAAGGTTCTTTCACTGCAATAGAGAAGTGAGCGAGTCCGTAAAGAGAGCGTTAGATACAAATGATCAGGCTAACATCCGAATGAATAAGAGTTTCACCTCTCTTGTGCACGAAGTGGGTGTGTTCGAGAACTTGTCATTCTTAGAAAAAGACTTGGGAAAAGCAGTGATGGAGCCTTTTGTGAGTATTTTGGATGATGACTTCAGGTTGAGGAATGTTTTCTGGGCGGATGCACGGATTAGGGTAGCCTACAAATATTTTGGTGATGTCGTAACATTTGACATGACATATTTGATGAATAAGTATGAGATGCCCATACTGTTTGTGGTTGTAAACCTCCATGGTCAGTCAATCTTTTTAGGACATGTTTGATTTCTACCAAGGATATAGAAACATTTTCATGATTGTTTGAGACTTGCTTAAATTGTATGGATGGTAAGGATACGAATGCTATTATCATAGATAAAGATATAGCAATGAAAAATACGATTGCTACCATCTTTCTAAATAGTCGACATAGATTTTGCTTGTGACACATACTGAAAAAGGTATTTGAGAAGCTTGGTTCCCATGGTGCATACAAAATCGGATTGAAAAATTAGTTGCTAAAGTATGTGTATGACATTCAAACCATTGAAGAGTTTGAGAAATGTTAGGACATGTTAATTATGACGTACAACTTGTAGGAGAATGTCTGGTTGTAAAGTTTCTACACTGAGCATACGTATTGAGCATCGGATTCCTGAAAGATTTCTTCTTGGCTAGAATGAGTACAATCTAACGAACCAAGAGCATGAATGCTTTCTTCGACGGATATGTTCATGCTAGAACAAACTTAAAAGAGTTTTTTGATCAGTTCGACAATGCGTTGAGAAAGAAGGTTGAGAATGAAAATGGGGCGAAGTCCCACTCATTCAACGTCACAATTCTGGTTATCTCTACTTCTCCCTTGAAAAGATATTTCAAGAGTTGTATACGAACTCAATTTAGAGAAGTTTAAGAAAAAGTAATGAGGATGCTTGGTTGTCTTCTAGCTCTACACCAAAAGGATGATGTAATTACAACGTACCATGTAGAAGACGAAGTCTGTGTTAATGATCTCATTAAGGAGGTTATCCATTCTATGTACTTTAATGAGACTGGGTGCTAAGCGAAGTGTTCATGCAGATTGTTTGAGAAGATAGGGATATTCTATAAACATGTATTAGCCATTTTTAAGGCTAAACGAGTCTTTTTGCTGTTAGAGAAGTACATATTGGATCGATAGAGGAATGACATAAAAAGGATATGCACTCTTATTCGAAGTAGTTATGACGTTGCCGATAAGAGGCCAGAAGTGAACAAATATTCACGTATATTGAAAATATGTTATGACGTCACAACAAATGCAACATCATGTGATAAGCATGCTGAGGACATGATTGATAAATTATGTGTAATGAACGAGGTCTATCGCACCAACAAGCTTTTCCACCAACGTTGTAGTTATAGTTGTAGGTACAATTACAACTGCAAGTTCATAGAAAGTACACAATCTCTTTGTTGTGAAAGGCAAGGGCAAACCGTGATCCCTAAAGAGAGTATCTATGATGGAAAGAGTGTGCAAACCCATGACGAAGAAGGATACTCAGAAGGAAAAAGATAGACAGGTAATTGTTCATTATATGTACACAAATTTTTTAAGTCACTGTTTGACCTTTATCTTATGCAATTGTTTGTTATACGTAATCTGGTTTTGTTTATTGATTCTTAGTAGCGTGGAGGAGATACCTAAGTTCTTGACACGTGTAAAAATTTATTTCCAAACAGTGATTAAGACACAAGAGAGTGTTCTCATTTAGGTTTATTACCTCTTACTATTTAAATAATATTCTATTTTTATTTGCAATCAAATTATATGATTCGGACTTGTTGTGATACGAGTTATTTTGATCTCACTTTTTTTATTAGTAGTGTGGAAACACCATCGAAGTTTTGGACTCTAGTGGAATCCAATTCGGCCAACCAGTGATTGAGATTCAAAAAAGTTTACTTAATCATGTTTAACTTTTTTTGCTCTCTAATGTTCATGTTGGTGTTGGCATGATCTTAAACAACATTTTTAACTATTATATTCATTATATTATGTTCATAGATGCAACTTCGAGTGGATGGAACATAACTAGATAATAGGGATAGGACACAACCAAAGTTGTATGGACTTGTAGTTGGGGATTTTGGTTTTTCATTCTAAGGATATTGAGCTTGTGCTTGGTTCAATTGGCCATCTCATTCTTCTCATTGGTATGTCTCCTGAAAAAAGTTATTTGGACTAAAGGTTTTCTAAGACCATACATGTTAATATTAGAATTTAAAATGTTTGAAATTGTTCGTTTATATCAAGTGCTGGTGAAATTACTAGTTCTTTTATTTGATTCTGGAATGCTGATGGATATCAAAGTAGATCACAGTGAGGAGCTGTAGTTGGGCTTTTTGATAAGAGTAATACTTAACCCTGTAGTTTAAGGCAACAAAATATATGCGGGTAAAGTTCTATCGGGAAGCAAAATATATTATTTTAAACTATTAGACACTTAAAAGAAACCAAGGTGACATGCCTCCTTGCTTTCTAATGCTTGCTTGCTTTTTAATCAGAAGCTAAAAATTAATATCTCCTTACCTGTGGGAAGGGAAGAATAGTGAGAATGTCAATTCGGAAGTACTACAAGAACATGTACCTCTTTGCTATTAGCCAAGCATTTGTAACAACCTTAATTCTTTCAACTTTACAAGTGCCCTCATCTATGTATGGACAGACAAACTGTAAAATGATATTCACCATATAAATCAAGTTGGTGACCGATCGCAAACAAATAGCTATGATATATGTAAAAGAACAAAGGGTCCACTGATACTGCAATCACGCATGAGGGCACAAAAATCATCATCCAGATTCGAAGTTTTGCCCCTATGGGTCAAGAATTTTCATTTTTGTTGTTCTTTTCTTCTGTCATATGCAATACTCTATCACTGTGGAGAACATGCTTCTCAACATCATCTTCCCTGAATAGAAAATAACAAGCAAAGAATCATGTTGATTAGTTTTTTTTTTTGGTCAAGCATCAGGCTTGATCCTTTAATCTTAATATATTTGAATTTTAAATTTTGAATCATCCTACTTCCTATTCAAAAATTGAAGTTATCGATCCTTTAATCTTAGTTAATTAAGAAACTATATAAAAAAAAAATGGTCGCTCTCAATTTTTTACATACAAAATTTGAAGGGTTGACTTAAGAACGTAATACATACCAATATTCGAATTTCAATGTTAACTATCACATTTTTTTACTGGAATTCTCTTCATTCATCATCATACGACTATGTCGTTATGCTTCATATACTAAGAGAAGTAAATATCTCAGAATGCGTTAACATAGATGAGTATTCTCAAGGCTAACATGACATTTAACGACAGGTTTCAAAATACACAACAACATTCCAAATAGTCCCTAACATACGATGTACAAAATTCACATTAAGTGGGGCTTCACTTTGATCATATCAAGCACAATGAAATTAATATGGTAAAGTGGGGCTTCACTTTGAATATCGACTTAGTCGTTGTGGACTCCCGACTCCTTCACAATTTCTTCCTCTCTTTTTGGAAGTTCTTCATCCTTCTTTAATAATTCAATTCTATATTTACAAGTTCTTTCTCTCTGTCTTCACTAGTATCTGCTCATTTGAAATAGTTGCAGTATGATAATCCCTAATTATACACAAACAAACGACGGGTATGTTAGATAATAAAATTTTGTACAAACCCATGAAACGTCAAAGTAATGAAGATGGTTTCTATATCTGTATTGTACTTTGGACACCAAAGAATGACCGTCCCAGGTTTATTAGCTTATTTGATGTTCTAAGTGGAGCTTTATGACCGCACGTAACGCCCCGATCCCGAAGGTCCAGAAAGTTAGTTCTTAATACTTAATATCAACTTAAATAACACAACTATAAAATTCAGAAAACTCAATAAAATATTAATTCATTTACTCAACCCAAAAATTTATGTTCCTTCATAGGGACAACAAAGAAATTCTCGATAACATAAATTAAAAACTCTCCAAAGACTCAAAAATATCCTTAATTCATCAAATGTAAAATAACCAAAAATAAATCAATTTACTAATTACGACTCTTAAATAAGTACTTGTACCCTCAGCTGAACCATCAAAATTATCTAAAAAATATATGGAGGTAAGGGGTGAGTTATCAACAACTCAGTAATCAGATGACATATACTAGTATGTAAACATGAGCATTTACAGAGATCAGAATGCAGAACAAAACATTTTCATTTTAAGAGTACGGAAGCATAACATGTTATCAAAATATCACAGCGAAGATTTAGAAATAATTTCATTCAAAAATATCCTTTGGCATAGCATAAATGATCATCATCATCATTAGAACATCATATCAGAACAGAAGCCATGTATAACCCCCGTGGTAGGGTTGTACATCTGCGGATAGCCAAGCAGAACATAAATCACTCTGTCACCAAGGTGTGCACTCAAAACAGAGACCACTACTATAACCCGTGGCAGGGTCGTATCCACTATTATGACTCGTGGTTGGGCCGTATCCACTATTGTAACCCGTGGTTGGGCCGTATCCACTATTTTTACCCATGATTGGGCCGTATCCACTATTATAACTCGTGGCAGAGCCGTAACTGAACAGAGTAGAAACATAATCAAATTCAAAATCAAATAGTCATGCCAAAGGTTTTCAGAAATCACATCTTATCCAAACAGAGTACTGAACAAAATCATATCATCTTCATAATCAAAACAGATCCAAAGCATATTTACATAATTATGCATAAATTTTCATATTCGCTCTTTTTGCAAAGGTCATAAATAAAATGTCAAAAATAAGCTCATGTCTACACCGGTCATGACAAAAATGATTTCTCTTTCATCAGAGTTCAATGAGTACTGATGAACAAATAACTGAAATTATTTTCACATTTCTTTTCAAACACATAATGCATATTTTCATAAATCAACCCTAGTTCATTTTTATTTTATGCAAAGTCTAGCATATAAACCCCGCTTACCTGGACTTCTTAATTTTTTTCAAAATTTTCCTCAAAATGTCGAACAATAATTAATCGTCACCTATAAAATAATCACGTAATTCTCATAAATTTTCAATTAATCACGTATTTCGATATTTAAGCCTAAGCTTCTAAAATAACCTATTTAATTCCTCAAAACTTAAAATTATAAATCATCACTTTCTAAAATCATCAATGTTGATTTAATAACTTTGACTAAAACATTTAAAAGTCTAACCTATTTACAAGTGTAATCAAACTACAAAATTTAATACTAGATCATATACCAAAATATTTTAAATTAAATAACAACTTTTATTTAATAAACTAGATCATATCTAAAATGTTTAAAAATAAAATTACATCATTATCGTTTACTCTTGAAAAAAAAATCTTTGCTTAATAACAATTTAAATTGCTTAAAAGATTTATATAAACATAATTACAATAGAGTCCACTAATACATATTTAAAAGTTTAAAACACACTACTACAACAAGGCCTTCATCTCAATTAATATGTGCTTGACCAACTATACGGTAAGCTTTGTTATTAGAAATAGAAAACATGATCATAGTACGTGAAGTAAGGTTTGCACAACAGAGGCTCACCGTGAGGGGAGGGAACGTGGTAGGACCCCATGTTTTATGGCCCATGGCCAAGCCACTAGCCATGTCAGCCACATGCCTGTCAGCAGTGCCAACCATGCCCATAGCCCATGCCATGGGCCAGCCTAGGCCACCAGGGGCCAAAACATTGGTCATGCAAGACCTTATCATTTTATCATTTTTATTTATTTATTATTTATTTTATTTAATAATATTCCAAAGGACCTATTGGAAGTTTCCACTTTGTAATCTTTATAAATAGGACCTTAGGCATTGAGTTAAGGACTTTTGATCATTTGACACTTTTTTCCATTGTGGACCGTTTAGGCTTGTTCTTGTGAACACTTCGGTGCTTTTGCACTTGGGCTACTTGGGTGACATTCTTGAACCCCAAGGAGAGGATCATCACCTTGCAATTCTTTGAATAGGTGTTGTTCCATCTATCTATCTTTTGATTATTGTTTCATCATCACCTTGAAATCCGTGGATAGGTGTGATTCTATTTTTATTCAATATATAAGGTTTATTCAAGAAGAAATCCATGGATCAATTGTTGAATTATTATCATTTGGTTCATTCAAGTTCTTAAGTATTATTACTTTTGTTCTTGGGTGTTCTTCATTGAGTTCTTCGTGTTCTTTTCATTGTTGCTCTTCCAATCCATCCAAACCTAATTTTCTACAAACCCAAGTGTTTGTCCATTTTCCATAAATCATTTGCTCCATACACTTTGCCCTAGCCGTAACCCACTTTCCTTATTAGTCACATTCAAATTCGGCAATCACTTGCCTTATTGGAATTGCCATAGCCGCCCACTTCACTTCCCACATTAGTGTTCCTATAATTTAGGAACCCTAATTGCCCTCATCTTTCCATTCCCTTACCATATTCGGCTATCATAAGCCTTCCCTCCATCAAACCTTAGCCGCCCACCTCAAGGCCTATAAGGAAACTCATTCCTTTTAAGAGTCTTGACTTCCTCACATTCAAATTCAAATTCCAATTCAAATCCCTAAACTCAAGAAACCACTCTTGCCAAATTCAAATTCTTAAGGAACAATCGTAGACTTATTCAAACTCCATCTCATCTCCATAATCCAATCCATTAAATCTCTCAACTTCTTTCAATCTATCTAATTAACCAAGATCATCTTCCAAAACTGAACCACCATAACATTAAGGGTGAACCAAACTCAAAGTCGGCCAACCCTAGACACCAAACCGTAGTCCCATTCATCCACACTCAAACTCTAGCAACTCATCCTAGACTCCAACCTTAGTCCATCTCTTCCAATATCGAAATCTTCCTTAGCCACCGCACAAAACCTTAACTACACTACTCCATTCAAACCCTAATTATCATACAAGAGGCCCCAACATCAAGGGCAACCTTCAAGCCGTCCACATTGCATCAAACACTCATAATTATCATTTAGAACACTCATTCCATCACTCAAACACTAAACCTTCATCAACCTAAGAACCCTTCATTGCCATTATTGTTCAAAGACCAAGTAAGATGGCAAGGTCACTCAGTCATCATCCTCACCAAGGCAAGTTCGTGGACTTAGTGTTTAGCGACAAGACCGGGGCCCCTAACAGAACGTGCGGCAGCATAGGGAGCTGGCTGAGGTCAGCGGTGGTGGGTGCGGCGGTAGGGCACTGGGTGAGAGAGAAAATGATGAGAGAGAGAAAGAGATAATGTGAGAGAAGAAGAGACAACGGCTTACAGCTTATGACTTACGGTGAGCAGTCGGGACGATGGTGGCGACTTCCGTCATTGGCAACGTTTGAAAAATATTCTGAGGAGCACAAACAAGGGCCCGTGTGATGGAGGTGAGGAGGAGACGAGGCTGTCAGCGTGGAAGTAGCTTGCTCTATTTTTCAGACCAAAAACAGAGGAGTTTCAGTTCACTATGCAGGTGGTTGTTCTCGGCACTTTGGTGGTGGTGTAGTGGTGTACGGCGGAGGAGCTGGAGCTCCAGTGATGGATAAGTGGAGGTGGCGCACGGCGAGGTGGAGCTGCGATCCGTGGCGATGCAGTGCATGCACGAGTTGCGTCGATTCTGTATGGGGAGGCGGCTTGAGTTCTGGATGGTGTAGCGGCACTCTAGTCTAGGTTAGAGATCACTTCTGTCTTCCACGTACGAGTTCTATCTATACATAGGGACGGTTGTCGTGAAAATAGAAATGAAATGTGCGTGAACTGAAGTTAACGTGTGAATACATGGGTGATTGGAAACACAAAAAAAAAAAAAAAAAATACAAAACCCTAAAGCTAAGGAGATGAGAAGCGTACATGCATGGGAGTCTTAGAGTCGTACATGTGAGGAACTGCTCATAAACTGATAGGCTTTTTCCAAGGTTTAAACAAACGGTCAAAAGCTCAAAAATAAATAAAAAAATAAAACAATACTCGATCCATAACATAAAACCCCTAAAAAAAAAAACCTAAATATCAAGCTCAAATAAATAAATAAATAAATCTATAGTCCAACCATACAAATTCTGGGTCCGGGTGTTACACCGCAGATGCACACTGGGTCATTCCTCGGAGTATGATTAACAATTGAAAATGAAGAAACTAACAATGACATTCTAAATCTATCACAAGGAATTACAACAACCATTCTAATGACATTGAGTGTGTGGCCAGGAAAAAGTAACAATGTCACCAAGTATTTTATTTCAATAAAAAAAATTTTATTTCAAGTATTTTATAAGTCCATACATACATACACAATATTTTAATTTAGATTCGCACAATGCATACATACAAGCTCAAACAGGTCAAGTGAAGTTTTCATACAAGCTCAGACATTTCAGAGGATTGTTCACACTGTAGATTAACATATCATTTATCACTAAATCCATACAACACTTCAAGTATTTTCTCTCTTTCAAGTAATATCCCTTTTACATACAGTTTCCATGTTACTTAAACTCTTTTTTATATATAAGACATACATATCATTTAGTTTAAATAGAATTACATACTGCAAAAGATAATACTATATTGTCAAAATTGTCTGAAAAAAATTATAAAAGACATTTGAACATTGTCTACTATCAGCAGCACAAAAGAATAATTAAAGATTACAACCTCTCAATTTATCCTTTACCAAAATCCATTAAATGAAGCCTATAATATATCTTGGGAAGTGAACATCATATCTCGGGAGTCAGAATGATGGAACGATTTATGTATATTGTCCTAGATTTAAATAAGTGAGCTCCAGCACCACTGTAGTTGAGAGAAAGTAAGATCATTCATAGTTCAATACTATTAATGAAGATCATTCTCATCCCCTAGATTCTTGCCTCTCTCTCTCTCTCTCTCTCTCTCTCTCTCTCTCTCTCTCTCAAATACAGTCCTTCTTTGGACCTAAAGATACAGCCAACTCATTTCTCTTTTTTCTTGAGTAACTTGTTTCTTCACAAAACTAGACAACACAAAAGTATCACACTATGTTTCTATCTCTAAGATAACTGTCATTGTTAAGAATAACACCACTACTTGTCTCCTAAGAATGAAAAAGAATCATTAAAAAATAAAGTTTTAGGAAATAACAGCAAAATCCAGTGATATGGTTTTAGCCCATTTCCCTTTCATTTTTAATCACGTTACTATCCTTGTATTCAAACAAGCAAATTTTGATAAATAAAAAAATCATCTAAAAATTAAAAATTAGAAACCTAGTTTTTATTATGACGTTACACATTGCATCCCAAATACAAACAACAAAAATAAGATACAAGACATATCCACAATGCAAACTTAATCCACCTAAATTTTAACAATCGAAAATCACAAAGAAAAAGAGAGATACCGGTGGTGAGAATGAAGAAAAGAAAAATAAAATAGATTGGACGAAAAATCATGGAGGAGAGGGAGAGTGAACCTAGGGCTTGTAGAGTGAAGGAAAAATCCAATGAAGAATAAGAAGGGGAAGATAAAGAAATGGCTTAGGATTAAAGAGAGAATGAGAAATGAATGAATGTAGCACTTTGGCTTGGGTTAGGGTTAGGATTAGGATTCAGATATGGAAAGAGGAGCGAGATAGAAGAGATGAAGGAGAGAATGAGAAGGGATGGTGGAATGGATAAAGAGAAGGAAACAGTAAGTTTTGAGTTCACTGCAGGAGAAGGAAACCGTTTCATTTGCTACGAGGGCTTGTTTTGATGGAACACACTGTTTCATTTTCCCTTTTTGTTTCCAGCACATTTTCATTCTTTTTTCCTCTCCTACCCAGAATGCCATGCAACCCTTTTTCTCTTCGCCAAAACACAACGTTTCTTTTTCTCCCTAGCATGCCAGCTCAATTCATGCTCAAGGAGTGCGCAAAAACAACTGAGTATAGAGTTTTTCTTATTAATATGACATTATTTGATTTGTAAAAGAAATTTGCAATCCTATAAATCAAATCTTACCACATAATCATTGTGAATAATGTATCCTATAAATCAAATTTACAATCCTATAAATCATTATAGAGTGCCAATAGGACTACAATTTTTCATGTTAACACTCAAGGATCTCTAATGCATATTTAGCTTAGGAAAGAAGATGACCATAATCTGTGGGAATGACTTCAATATCCAAGAAGAAATGAAGAGGTTCTACGTCTTTAATGTAGAACTCAGAATGTAAAACTCCAACAAAAGTATCTTGAAGAGTATCAATGGACCCTATAAGAATGATGTAAATGAGGAGAAGGACAATGTAACTAGTATCGTGATGATAAATAAATAATGAGGGATCGACCAAGCAACAGTTGAGGCCAAGGTGGAGGAGAAAAGAATGGAACTAATCAAACCAGACCCTTGTTGCTTGTTTAAGCCCATGTAGTGCATTGTTCAGCTACAAACATGATTTGGGAAGGCTATATTTAGGAATCTAGAAGGTTGATCCATAAACACTGTTTCGGATAGAGTGCCATGTAAAAATGCATTCTTGACACCAAACTGTTTAATTGACCAATGCTGCACCAAGGCTAGTGATAAGATAGTTTGAATTGTACCTGGTTTGGTTACAGGTGAAAATATCTTAGAGAAGTCGACTCCATCAACTTGGTGGTAGCCTTTGGCCACAAGTTTGGCCTTTAGTTGTTTCATAGTGTCATCAGCTTTAAGTTGTGTCTTGAATACTCACTTGCAACCAATTAAATGCATTTTATCTATTTGACACACCAAATCCCATGTATTATTAGCTTGGAAATCAATTAATTCATCAATTATGGCTTGTTCCCACCCTTGATGCTTGAGATCTAAATGAATTGTCTTTAGTTCCTGAACTGGAGTGATGTTGTAGTGCAAGTTGGCATATCGTGGATTTGGTTTGTAACTTCTAGCTCTTACCTGTGTCACCATAATGTGAAGGACCAAGATTTGTTGTTTGCTGCATAGAGTCATCTAGCAGTGTAGGTAAGGAGGACAATGTAGCTATATCTTCACAGGGATGGTCTTAAAATGTATCTTGAGAGGTAGAGAGTTTAACTTCTAACTATGGACCAAAAGAATTATCTTGCAGTAGGGGGAGAGAGAGAGAGAGAGAGAGAGAGATACATCTTGGATAGTAGGAAGTGCTGGTGAGAAATCAGGCAATAAAGGAGGAATAGGGACAACATCTTCAATAGGGGTAGAAGTAGAGACAACAACTTCATAAGAGTTGAGGAATTCTGTAAAAGTGAAAGATTTGATAAGTATGAATGATCAACAGAGGGAGAGGAAAGTGGATGCTTAGGAGAAGACATCAATTCATGAAATACTGTAAGATCACCAGAGAATGATGAGGAAGTGTACAAATTAGTCAGATCCTTGTATGGAAAGACTTACTCATCAAATATGACATGCCAGGAGATATACAATTTCTGTATAGTTGGATGAAGACAATGATATCCCTTGTATTACTCACTATATCCCAAAAATACATATGGTAAAGACTTGGGGTCAAACTTGTTGTTTTAGTCTCCCGTAGATAGAGATAACATTTAGAGCCAAAGACCCATAAAGATGAGTAATCAGGCAGTCGACCATAGAGCTTGAAGTATGGCAAAGTATGGTCTAAAGAAGATTATGGCAATCTTGCCAATTAAAAATATTGCAGTAGTGCAAGCATTGAAGTATGGCGAAGTATAGTCTAAAGACGATGATGACAATCTTATTAATTAAAAATACTGCAAGAGTAAAAGCATCTATCTAGAAATGTTTAGAAAGTACACTGTGAAACATAATTGTCAACCCTAATCCTTAAATAAAATGATATTTATGCTCAACTACTCCATTTTGTTGAGAGAGTTGATCTAAAATACAATTCTACTAAAGGTGATGTTTAAAATCATTACTAAAAAACGCCAGCCATCGGACTGAAATACCTTTGTTTTCTTCCCAAATTGGCAATCAACATATTGTTCAAAGTGAATAAAGTGTTGAAAAAAGTCTGATTTATTTCGCAATGGAATAAGCCATATAAAACAATCGCAATCATTAACAAGTCATGCATAGTATTTGAATTTATCAACTAAAATGGTGGGGGCTGGACCCTATAAATCACATTGAATTTTATCATAAAGTTCTTATGACTTATTTGAGGAGGTAAAAAAAGGTAGACGACTTTGTTTCCTTAACTGAAAATTCTCATACAATGAAAAATCTTTATTTTTATTGGGAACTTGAATTAACCCTTGAGCACGTAACGGAGAGACATTTGATGCTTGTGGGAGTCCAAGCCTTTGGTGCCAAATGCTAAATGGAGCAGCATTAAATCAAATGGAGAAATGTGCTTCAAAGGTTGTTGTCAAGATGTAAACGTGATCCTATTTTCTCTCGTCCATTAGGATCTTCTTTTTCGTTTGGTCCAGCATATTAAAACCAACATTTTCAAATTTACAATTAACTAGATAAGTAGATGTGAATTGTCCAACAGACAACAAGTGTTGCTCTAACTCAGGAACAAGCAACTCATTGTCTAAATAGAGTTTAGTGGATCCATATTATAAAGATGCACCACTAGTATTTGTCATGGATAGAGTATACTCAATCCTAACAAGAACATGACCCTCACCTGAATATGGACGTAAATTGCTAAGAATACCTACATTATAAGTCATATGAGTAATATCTCCAGTGTCCATTGTCCATTCTGCACAAAAACACCATTCTCTATAGTCATGGCATCCAAAGCCTTAGGTAAATCACTGGCTTCATAGGAATGATTGAATCAATTCCAATAATGAAGAGCATCATGTCTTTTCTTGTTGCAAATTTGGCAATAGACATATTTGTTTCGTTTCTTAATTGTGCTAGAATGAGAGTTTTGTCTTGAGGGAGAAAAGTTGCGAGTGGATCTAAATCATGTCTTTTCTTGTTGCAAATTTGGCAATAGACATATTTGTTTTGTTCCTTAATTGTGCTAGAATGAGAGCTTTGTCTTGAGGGAGAAAAGTTGCGAGTGGATCTGTTTGACCGAGCCTTTGCCTTTGGAAGTAAATTGTCCATTGCTTGGATACCAATTTTGTGATGATAGGTGGTCTAGTTTTTGGAGTTATTTTGACTAAAGAATGTAGTATAACTATTAGGAGCAAGGACATGCAAGGTGACGAGTTTCATAGCTTTACAACAAATGAATAATTTCACCATATGAAGGTATAGGGGGCTTTAGCATAGATGTAGTTAATGGTTCATATTTTGCACCAAGACTATTAAAAAAAGAAAAACTTTAGTTTTATCACTTGCGGGACTACCAATGGCAGCAAGGCTATCACAAACACTCTTAAAATGTCTAAGGTAGTCATTGACGTTAGTGAAATGATCTTTACACATGTATGTCAATTACTGTGTGAGTTGAAACTCATGTTCTTGAGAGGCTTGTGTATAAGACTCCTTAAGAGCAAAACATATCTAGCCTGTGGTTTCCAAGACAATTACAAGTCCAAGCGCTTCTTTAGATATGGTGCCAATGATCCACCCTCAAAGAAATCGATCTGTTTTTTTTTTTTTTTTTTTTAATCTTTGATATTTAGGATTGGTTTCCTCTTTTCCATCACTAGTGCCTTCAAGAACCAGGAAAGAGAAGGCTAAGCCGAGAACCAACTCTTTCCACAATGGATAGTTATTGGGTTTTAATTTCAGAGTAACAAAGTTTCCAACGCTCTGAGAAGCAGATACTATGGAGAAGGACAATAAGAGCCTACTCTTACAATAGCTCTGATACCATGAAGAAGATGACAGATTTTGTGAATCACTTCACCTTGATGTGAGTGTTTCCTCTTATTTATAAACTTGTTGTATACATTTACATATATGAACCCACAGTCTATGTGATTTGATAGAGATATAAATAAACCGTATATGATAGAGATATGTATTGCAAAAATCATGCAAATTATACAAGGAAATTATTTGTCTGCAGAATCTCATCGGTCAACATGCATAACTGACTGGGTGTTGGCAGAATCCTATACTTCAATAATAATTATGTCCCCTCAATTGTTCATAAATTATAAGCTGAAGTCTGTGGCTCATCTACCCTGGAGGTAGATCATATACAAATTTCTCAACACCATCATTGATGATCCCTTTGCCTTTGTCATAAAAATGTCGATACTACATCGGCTATCTATCTTTCATTACGTTAAGGCATTCACAATGCCTATTAAACTAAATCCCTTAATAACTGTGGTGGTTTTTTTCGAGTCTTTATGCCGAAGTTGGGGGCTTTTTTCATTGTCATGAGATAAGGGCTTGCCAATGGAAGTATGATGACACTTGGGGAAAGAAGAAAACAAATGAAAAGGCGGAGGAAGTGCCGTGACATAACTCATGGTACCAAAGTTATCATGTTGCAAATAGTATTATTTTCTATGTGAGAAACATCAAATTAACTAAAATTAGAAATACAATTGGAGAGGACGGGGGACCCTATCAAACACCCCCAAATCGAAGGTAATAGTGCAAGAAATAAAAAACAAACAGGAATGGAACTTCACGGTTTGATCCCATACTTCTTAACTCGAGAGAGGCCTCATTGAAGATGGTTTTTTCTGCTAAATGAAGATCCAACAGTAATAGGTTGAGCATTAAAACGATTTGTGCTCAAGAGGCTACTAGAAATCTCCGCACCCGCATTTCGACCAAAAAAGCATCCAATTTCACACAAAAAATGGTAATGAGTGAGACATGAAGCCTTGGAGGCATGAACAAGCAACTGGAAGTGGTGGCTCAAGGTGGCCACAACTGAGGGGCATGGTGTAGCGCATGCTTGCTGGTTTTTCACAAAATGATATGGATCTAGCCCTTACAAGCATGAAAGTACACAAAAACTAGCATATAATAAAACTGTAAATCTGAAGAGGACGGAGGCAAAGCCAATCCAAAAGGATGTTTGGTTTGGAAAACAGATTGAAAGAAGTTGAAAAACCACGGAGGTGAGGGTGTTGAATGGAGACCCTGAGCACTGGCAGTGGTGCGTGGACATCACATGCCAATGGAATAGTGAAGGTACCGACAATTTATGGAAGATTGGGTGATGAGAACTCCATAAGAGCATTCTTCATCAAAACCATATTCAAAATTTGATGATATACTTAAAATTACTGTAACTCATAGTTCAAGCTGAAGCCAAAGTAGATCATTTTATCTACATTTCTTCAAATTTTGAAGATGCATTGGCTTTTAGCGTTCTTAAGACCCATAAATACTTGAAGAAAACTAAGAAGATGGGGTGGAAAAGGAAAAGAAGTTAAAAACGAGAGAAAATGAGAGAGCTGGAGAAGGGCAAGGAGGATCCCAAGCTCCTCCCTCCCAACGTGATGTTGCTCTTTTGGGTCTCTCTTTGAGTGCAAAGCTCTCTGGGAAGGGTCTCTTTGTACTTCCTGCAGTAGTCAGAGGTTGTTGAATGCAGGCTGCACACCCAAATACTTCACCTTTCCTGGCACGCCTCTTTTCGGCCTTCTCATAAAAAAGGCCTATGGTACCAAGAATATGGCCTGGGCCGAAAAGGAAGGAGACTACTTACCCTAGGGGTACCCATCTGCATGCAAGAGTTGAAATAAATAGATAACCAGCATTTTCATGATTCGGAACTTATATCATTACGAATCAACAGACTTGTTCGATACATCGGATCAGGATTAAATAGTTCTGCATACATTGTGAAGGCACCATTAAAAGACTTGACTAACTGGTGGATAGAAAATGCACCCTAGCAAGTGTGTATTCTTTTCCAGAAATCCATACTCCTGTTTGTGACCACTGCACGTCTTCCCAATCAAGATTTTCCTCCAATACCTATTTGAGCAGAACAAGATTCCATTATATAGATGTTCAAGCACATATAGAAATTGAACTCAAACAAATTTGACAACTATATCCATTTGTATAGCAATTCAATGAAAGTCTAAACAAGGATGCGAATGACGACAATGATTTCTCTTGCTCTTATGAAAATTGGAATAAAAAAACAGATTGAGCTATATGTTGGGCACTAACAAATAACAGCTCTAGTCTATAAGCAATTTACGGTGAGGACCAGCTTCACAGAAGCACCAGATATATGTGGAAAAGAAACATGCAAAAGCAAATAGTAGAGGCTGATGCAAACACCCAGTACATACTTATAATTTTTATTTTTTTGGCACCAGGTGCCCGAAAACAACGTCCCAACTAATCCTGGGGTGCACAGGATTTTATCTGAAAGCAACCATTTCTAGAGATTTTGAAGAAGAGTGCAGGTAAGTCAAAATAGACGAATGGGGACAAGAAGTACCTCCACATGTTCAAGGGGAAGTGGAATCCCAACTGATTGCATGACTTTCTGGGGAAGTGGCTTCTTACATCGAGACCACCGAAATGCATCAATCACCATGTTATCACAATCATTTCTTTCACCATTTGTCGAATGTGAGTGATGATTCTGAGACTTCTCCGTCTCCAAGCCATGCACCTGAGTTGCTGGTATAGCTTTGACCATTTTCTCTCCAGTGAAACAAAGCTCATACCTGCAGATAATAACTCAGGAGATGAGAAAAGACGAGTCACATGGGAAGTCCACGTGGACTTCAGCCTCCATAACCTCAAAATTTTGGAAATATGTGATCCCATGATTATAAAGAGTATGTAGTCAAACAACAAAAGAGCAAGGGAATTGAGCAGGTAAAGATAGACCCAACCAATCATAGAAAACAATAAAAAGAAGAGAGGATGGGTGGCTGGAGGTTTTAATCCCATCACATTGACATGCTAAGTTTTCCTAGTAACCTGTTGCATTTTAAATCTGAAGAGAGTCAGATGAGGGAAATCAAGCTAAAAAAGGGCAAAATTTGCAAATTTAGGTTCCATATTCATTAACTGCTTCCAGGGGTAGGTACCAATTGAATAAAAATAAACTTTGAGAGGGTGTTAAAACATGAAATTCAGTACATACATAATCGAGCTGAATTAGCACTTGCTAAAAAGAATACCTGCGTGAATGGGTTTCTAAATACAAAACTTCTCCCTTCTTCAATCGTGCAGATGTATAAAGGGGTTTCTTCAGACCCTTGTCAGCAACAATGCTTATGCTGTATTTAATCCTGAAGAAATTCATAAGAACATATGCGTGGAGAGCAACAATCATTAAGTGTTAAAGGCTTAAAATGAAATACAAAACAAAGCAGCAGCAGCAACAACAGAAGCTGCTAAAAAAAGTGTGGCATCTACACGTAGGTGAATGTGGAAAACCGGATACTCAAAATATAAATATGGTTACAATTCTTAAGCCATGTATTTACCATTGTCCCTACGACTGACAATTACATGCGACTGGTCAAAGATGGATTGCATTAACAGCACTGTAAAGCAAATAAATCATAGCCACAACAATGTAAATAATGTAACCTATACCAGAAGAGGTGGCGATGGAGGAGAAAAAGAGAATTTACTTGCATGGCATCCTTTAAGGCAAATGCATCCACTGAAGTAAAACCTAGCCACAATAGGGGCTGTTTGGTTTTGTTTTAGAGAGAAGGCAGGGAATTTTTCTTAGAGAGAGATGGGTGTAATGCCATAGTGCTGGATACGTTTAGTCTATTGCTCAGTAAATACCTATTCAAAGATGCAAGTGGCAGAATGGTTTGAGACATAGAATACAGTGGATATTCAAACTTGTGCACATCCAAACCATACATTTACCAGTAAACCAAACTTCTAAAAAACACCATATATCAGTGTTAAACCTATTTTTTAAAATGATACAAATAATAATTGCATGTGATGTCAGATTTTATGTACATGATCTAATAATTTTTGTAAGACTAAATCTTGGTCCATGCTTTCATTTAATCATGTGGCCACCATCTCATAGATCAATACCATCCCCCCCTCCCTCCCTCTTCTTCCCCTTTTTTGCTTCTTTCTTTTATGTTTATCAGACTGCCATACTAAAAATATTAGATTTGAGTAAAAACACCAAAACTTTTTTTTTTTTTATATATATATACATATATATAGGTAAAGATATAAAGAAGAAAGAACAGTAAAAACACCAAAAGTTGCGAGAGAAACTTACAACAGAGATAACAGAGCTTGTGAACACTAACAATACATAAGTTCTAAGAACTTAAATATCTGCAATCCCCCCACGGTGCATCTCTAATTATTAACAAAGGCTCATGATCAAAAAAGTATGAGAGAGAGAGAGAGATTTGAAGTGTACCAAGGCTCATTGCAGAGGTTGTACTGTATTGTAACTTCTCGTACATATCTCTGTTGCCGCAATGCATTCTAGAGAATGAAAGTCATCACGAGACTAATTACAATCCACAATTCATACACGTTTTTACAATTATATAATAACTTTGCAATCTCAAAACTCACGTCTCATAAAATTTAAAATTGCAATTATCAAAGGTCAGATATCTACTGTTTGATGATGCTACAATGCTTTACTACCTTATTTTTTACAAACTTAAGGCATAGTTAGCACAATACAATCCTAGAAAGTTTAGGCAGTAGACCATCTTCTACCCCTTCTTTCCCTAAGAAGTTGTTTTCTGGATCTAAAAGCTGCTTGATTCTTTCTTTATTAGCCTCTCTAGGTTTCGTTATCCTTTATCGACAGATATATGGATCTATCTGTGCAGTGCTCAGCATTCTAGAAACTTTGCCAGAAGTGAGGAGTTGCTTCCCAAGTTTGCATAATGATTTCCAACGTGGTAACAAAGCCTGGTAGACTGGGAGATCTAAAGCCCAAGATGAATCACCTTAAAGAAGGTTATGAAATGCAAATTTTCTTCTTCAACAGTATGATGCTTATATGCCAAATGACAATCATAACTTCCATTTTATTATTCGAAAACATTATGAATTCAAATAATTTTCATATTTCATTTCTTTATCTATTTTACATTTAAATTTTGGCAAGAAAATTGATCAAAATTCATTAAAGAGCGCTTGGGGTGCAACCCAAATATACTGGGAACAACAGATATGCAGCTCAAACTACTAAACAATAAAGTAATAGATGTAAGATGTCCACCTCTGGATCACACAATTAGGCCAGCCACCTGCCCTATGCGGGTGGCTACAGGCCATCCCGGCCCCACCCCCGCCCAGGCGGGGGTCCCTCTGTTGAACCCACACCTGGCCCCCATCCCACATATGTGGGTAGCCCCGCCTGGCTGCCCGGAGGGCAGATTGGCCTATGGGCCGTCTGGCCACCCATGGGCCTGAATGGGTTATAGGCCCATTGAGCCAAAAACCTGTTTTTAGATCCCATAATGACTTTAACAGCCCGAAAATGGCTGTCAGCCCATATCTAGCAAAATAAACACAATTTTTTTTTATAAGTAAAAATAAATGCATAATTTTTCAATCTAAACTTCATATAAATAAAGTTTTTGTCTACACTTCATACAACGATTTAATTGGAAAATGCATTTAGTATACAATAATAATAAAGTAATGCAAGATACAGTCCTATGGTCTATAAGACTTGCGCAGTCCCTTTGAAAAAAAGTGGGGCCCACCATAAAAAGTGATTTTTTCATGTGGGTCCTAGGTGTGCCCCACTTGTTTTCAAAGGGACTGTGTGGGGCTTGCACATCCTAGGACTGTACAAATCATTTTCCATAATAAAATGTCACTACCCAAAATATATGCTCATATTTAAGAAAGTTTTGTCCAAACTTAGTGTATTTCTCAACAATTCCACAAATACAAATGTGTCTCAAGTCTTAGGAGAATAGTTCCACATGGTTTACTTTCATAAGGACAAAATCTGAATTTAATTTAATTTCAGACCACAGACAATTCCTCTCATGGTGTCAAGTACACAAATGTTTTGCCCGTGTATTGGATGCTTGGGGGTATCACAGTCCCTACCCCACCTAAAAAAAAATGTTCTTAAACCGATCAAGGACAAGTTAAAAATTTTCTACAGCATCATAAAAAAAATTCATAATAATACAGACAGGGCACGTAAAAGATGCTTGCTACAGAAGCATAATATATATTTATATACTTATCAAAAATATATATATTTATAGGTAAGATACAATTTTATTAAGAAGAACGGGCATAACCCAGTAAATAGGGATTATACAAGAGATTCACCTAAAAAAAATCAAAGATGTTTTCAAAAAATACAGGCATGATAACTTTTTTATTTTTTATTTATAAGTAATGATAAAAGAAATTCTAGCTTGCGGAAAAGTCTCAAACAGTTGGTTTAAGAGAAGATGTCAGTGGTACCGAAGCGGCAGCCCTGGTAGTCATTGTCCGTTCAACGGCCACAGGAGCAAGGGTGGGCTCCACTGTTGATGTATGTGTAAGACAAGGTTCAAGATCAATGGTTCCACCACCTTTCTGAAATTTAAATATAAAAAAACAGAACAGAAAATTGAGACAACATCAAGATTGGCTTTCAGATAAGAAAATATTTCACAGATACCGTTTAGAGCATCAAATGAAACTAATAGCAAATCCAAGCAACAAGTCCATAGACTTATACAGCAACAAGTCCATAGACTTATACAAAGCATTTCCAAGATCAAATGAAAGCACAAAAGAAATACCATTACTTGGGGGAGGCAACAATGAAAATATAGACTATAACTAGATGTTTCTATAACCTTCACGATGCAGCATCGCTCAACACGGTAACTACAACCAATTGCAGCACCCCAAGCTCGAGAACGAACATTATTTCTCAAGGTGGATATGTAACCTAAAACGTTGGAAGTACAATGTTAGAATTACAAAAGTCATAAGCAGAATTTTTAGAAAAAATATTTTTACTTGATCGGTAGAATTAGTACAAAATATAAAAAGAAAACGAGAAAAATTAAAGAAAATTCTGGAACGTGCTCACAAAGTATTAATTTGTAATGACCCAAGGAAGACCCAAGTCATATCTGGACTCTAAAGGACTAGTCAATGTTACAATTGAAGTCCCTTGGAATCATCATAAAGGGCAAAAACTTCTCCTTCCCAAGAAACTCATTCACCATCTTCCTATACTCGATCCAAGATATTACAATCTCTCCCCTTAAATTCCTGAAGTTCAGGTCAGGCCATCCCATTCTAGGTGGCATGGCTCAAGTCCTACACTTATGGTTGGATTTGGCTTTGATAACATTAATAACAAACCAAGGACAGTCCAAAACCTCATCTAAAACCTATACTACAAAAGAACTAGTAAATATTACAACTGGCACCTCTGGGAATCATTATAAAAGACAAGAACTTATTCATCTAATGCAATGCAAGATCCGATTCACCACCTTCCTATACCCAATCTGGGGTGTTACAAAATTATTCGAGAAGTGTACCTCCCCTAAAAGTCCAACTGGTAAAGTTTTGGACCTTGCATTGATTGAGAGGTTTAAACAAATTGAGAAGGCTTTTAAATCATGTATTAAATTAAGTTTGAAGGAATTCTTATGATTAAAATCTGAAATTAAAAACAGGACTTACTTGATTAATGACTTAGAAATTGTCCAGTCTTGTTTTTATATAAGTAGAAATTGTTAGTAAATCAAATTGAGGAATGCAATAAAACTTCTTATGGCGGGGAAAAGGACTGGCAATGGAATTGAAAATTATGAATCAAAAGATTCCCAAGTTTCAACATTCTAAACCTCTCACTTTCATAATCCTCTTGTTTCCTCCTTTCTTCTTCATCCCTACTTAAACTTCGGCACTTTCTACAATTACTTCAAACCACAACCCAACCAGGAAAAATAAAAATTCAAAATAGTTACGTTCTATACTTAATCAGAAACCCATAAAACTTCTCTTGCCAGGTTAACAACTCTAATTTTTTCCTAACCATGAACAACCAATTAAAATTTAATTTGTGGCATCTTACTTGTAATGTCAAGCATCTATGCAGGACTGCCTTATGTGTTTTCAACCATTAAATTATGCAGAAAAGATAGGTACAGTTGAATATAGGCTTACAATCTTGTGGAGGTAGCACTCGAATAGTAGCACGCAACTCTAGGATAGCAGGTGGAGGAGGAGAAGCTGTAGGGCGGCAGTAACCAGTATGCATGAGAACTGGAACACAAGGAAATTTCAATATTAATCTTCATACACCACTTCAGTGATTTACTTTGATCAGTCCGTCAATTTTATTTATAAGAAAAAGGGGTGTAACCTAGGTACACAGGGAGCATACAGGAGAAACACCTAAACAAAGAATATGAAAAGATCTAGAGCCCTGAAAACTCGAAGTTGAACAACAATTCAGAAGTACAATCCAATGGTAAAGAGTAATGAGAATGCCGTTTTCTGGCATAATTAAAACAATCATAATACCACTAACAAAAGTCATGTGTAAGAATGTGGTGAATCTGCCGATCATTTATTACTTCACTGTTAGGTGACAAGGGTATAGGATGAGATCTTTTGCAGGACCAGACTTGCATGGGTGATGCCTAGGAGGGTGGTGGATCTCTTTGCATGTTGAAAATGCCTTCAGGGCAACCCACATTTTGCTGCTGTATGGAGAATGATTCCTTTATGTCTCACGTGGTGCATTTGGCTTGAAATGAATGGTCGGCGCTTTGATGATCGGAAGCGCTTTTTAGATGAGCTTAGAAATTGCTTTGATGATCAGGAGTGCTGTTGTATTCAGGTGTTTTCTTTTGTATACTTCTTGTGTACATGGGCTTCGCCTATTTCATTTGCTTCTAATAAAATGATTTCTTACTTATCAAAAAAAGATCGGGAGCATTCTTTAGATGAGCTTAGAAATTTCTTTTTCCACGCCTTATTTCTTTGGACTTCTGCTATTGTACTCAATGGATCTAGCTTTCATGATTTTCTTGCATCATTTTCTTGCTCCTAAATTGTAACTAGGTGTTCTTTTTCGTATACTCCGTGTAGTTGGACAACGCCTAGTTACTTGACTCATAAAATTTTATTTTATTTATAAAAAAAAGGGTCATAATACCACATACCAGCAACAAGATCTGAGTCATCAGTGTATATCTCTGTCCCCCAGAGCTGGCCACCTCTGACCTGCACATAATGGCCTCACTAAGTTGAAATGAAGATACAGCATGGCTATTAGGAGCATATATTCAAGCTTCAAACTCTACACTAGCAATAATTGGAATAAAGTGAGTAATCCGGCGTAGATATTTAATCAAATAAAACTAGAAGAGTGACAATACCCTTGTTTTGATAGGTAAATACAACTCACCGCACCCAAAAGAAGTTGAGTGATTCACCACTAACCCTTTCTGATAAAAAAAAGATGTTGTATGGTCCAAAGACACCATTGACAAGGAGCAAGATCTTAGTTTCCATAATAAAATCCATAAAGCCAGGTATTGATGTAAGAGTTGGTGAACAGAAAATATTAATCTTCAAAACCATCAAACACATGACAGACCACCACGAATACAGGAAGATTTCCCCATAACAGCAATGTGACAAGGAGCTGTGAAGTATACTGCAACATCATTTGGCCACATTTCTAAAAATCTAATGCCCTGTTCCATGCAGCTAGACTTTGATTAGCAATCCTGCCACCCCCCGGCAGGTGCATGATAGGGTTGACAATATTACCCTTTTCCTGACAGTATAGTCCCCATTACATCACTGTGTGGGATTCTTCTGTTTCTAGCCAATTTAACCAGTTTACACTTGCATTTCCAAGAAACAATATCCTTGAGAAAATAACAGCCAAAGATGATAACAATCTAACTTCATTTTTTTAATACAATTACAACAATCTAACTACTTGTGCAGTTAACCATTTATTCTTTATAAATGCCACATTAAACGAGGGGCGGTAAGGATAGCCAAGCAATCATTGAAACAACACAACGTCAAAGATCAAACTTAATAAAATAAAGAAAAGGAAACAAATCATAAGGTGGATGTCTCAAGTAAAATTATCTCCTAACTAGACCCTTCCATTCAGCCAAGGATGTGTGGCACTTCATTGCCTCCACAAAAAACTATCCAGCTAAGCATTCCGTCAGATCCATATCTTCAAAATATTTATTAACCCGAACGAACAAAATTTTGAATTGAATCGTACCAGTCTCTATTCCGTACATATTATTTTAAGATATGGATCTGACAGAATGCTTAGCTAGATAGCTCCAAATCCTACAAATACTCTCTCAACAATTTTACCCATTTTGTTTTGTGTGCATGGGGAAGTTGCAAACTTTTCCACAGTTTCATCAGATATGTCTATTGAGTACATGATAGAGGGAATGGCATTCTAGAATAAAGCCCATAATAGGTTGCACAAGAGCATAAACTGTAAATACCTAAGAAGTTTGTGAACACTGGGTAAATTACATTATGCAAATTATAAAAAGCCAATTGATCAATGTCATATAAACATGAATCAGTTTGACTTTACTTGGCGATTCGTAGCTGTAACATGCTCAGCGGGAATTCGAATTTCAAGAGTTGGACCATTTAATGAGCTTTCCCCATTATTTTCAGCTTCTGATGCTTTGTGTTCCTTCCACAACTTTATCAGTTCTTGCATACATTCACCAACTTTATAAACAACAGAAGATACTTCAACTTTACCTGAAACACTCGCAGCTTTAGGATATAACAGATAAGCACAAGAAACAAGTAATATTAAAGACATGATGAATGGAAACAATCAATTCCCATTTTAATATACAATGGCTAAAAGTGTATTATGAAATAAAGGGGTTAAAAAGCTTTACACCAATAATATTTTTTTATAGGTAAAAGCTTTACACCAATAGTACACTACCACTGATAATTAATTACCTTTTCACATTAAACATGAATCAATTTGAAATTTCAGAAGCATTGCGAATGATAAGAATAAGAACAATATTTTCTGGCCCGAGCTTTAAGGTTTTAATAACAAATATTTGATTTTTTTTCTTTATCACGCATTAATCACCCCCCCCCCCCTTTTCCTTCTCTCCTCCTTTCGGTCCACAAAAAAAGCAAACGCAACATCATGGTTGAAATCTCAAGACAATATATGAAATTAGTAATCAGAAGTTAGAAAATAGATCATTTTGTAAGTGCACATGCATTCTCAAAGATGCACATTACTTAGTCAGGCAATTTAATTGCCATAATAATTGTAGAAAATAGTATAATGAAATCCAAAGATATATGCATTTGTATCAAACAATGGATACTTATTCTAATTTCGAACAGACTCAACAAGAATCAGGTTAAGATAATATGAATTCTGATTTTCAAATCTAACGGAATGCTAATACTTTTTGATCGGGAAGTACAGATATTAATGCAAACAAAATCATCACAAAATGCAAGGTAAACTGGAGATGCACAAATGAAAGTGATTTTCGTAGAAATCAACATTACTTCCCCAGGGCATGTCAGTGAAAAGAAGTTACATCTGATAAGATGAAATACAGCAGCTTACCTTGAGATCTGCAAAAAAATAAAAGGCAAAAAAATAAAAATGTGCAACCAGGGGAAAGAAGAAAAATATTAAGATTACCACCAAACAATAAATATCCATTGGAGAGGATATATCACATAATATTTACAGCATAGATATTTGAAAAATGAAAAAATAAAAATAAAAACTACAGTGTTAGCACCATTGAGTTGGTAAACAAATAATGTCATATTCTGAAGTTAGAGTTATGTCATTTTCACTTACCGTTTTGCAGTTTATCTCCTATTAGTCATGAGCTTTCTTGTTTGGCTAATAATAACCCCCAAATCCTTTACCCACAACAACAAGCCCCAACCTAGAAGCCATTGGTAAACAAAAGAAGACAATTCCAACAACACAATTGCAAGGAAAAAAGAATACTTATTTCTGCTTTAAATTTCCCTACCGGACCACCTGAAAACACTAACATTGCCCTGCCTATAAATGCTTGGTTTCAAGTTAAAACTAAAATTTAGCATTCTACAAAAACTTTGTACTTTTGTATCGAACAAATTGAAATTAATAATTGCAATTAGTTTATTTGCACCATGCCACCAATCTAAATCACTGCATTTCTGCATAGCACATGCGTATGTAACTTTTATTATTTAAAAGAAAAAGAACGTCACTGGGCTTTAACTTTGATAGTTGGCATATAACACAAATCTCATCTACCCTAAACAGAATCAAGAAAAGGACCAAGCGGCCCCCAAATATCTTTTATTCCTCCAAAGATCATAATTTTATAGCATAGCAAAAGATCAAATATATACATCAAAGATGCACCAAGCCATGAAAAAAAAGCATATGAGAAAATATGAAAAATAAATATTAGAGTCCTTCTAGCAAGCCAGTGTGAACAACACACCATCCACTCCACGTACATGACAAGATTTGATTTGCAGGATTCAAGTTTTTAAATTTTGCTGGCAAATCAAAATTTAATAAAACTTAAAAGATTTTGGTTTCAATAAATAAACAACATTGTATCAATAAATTTTTTATGGGTAATATTTATCATTGAAATTAATATCTATCCAGAAGGGGATAAAAGATTAAGACCTCATTTGGATAGTGAGATGAGATTAGATGATCTATGAATAGTAGTACTCAAGGGAGGGGCTGTAAACAAGTTCCTGTCTTCACTTTTCTAGTATTAGAATGTAATTAGGTGTTTCTTTTGTATACTTGCTGTGTACTTGGGCTTCGCCTATTACATTGTGCTTAATAAAAATTTTAACTTATCAAAAAAAATGAATAGTAGTGAAATGGTTTGAGTTGAAATGTTTTATGGGATTTTGGGAAAAGAGAGAAAAAATTGAATAAAAATATTATAAAGTTAAAATATTGTTAGAATATAATTTTTTAATATAATTTTTGTTTTGTAATTTGAAAAAGTTGAATTGTTTTTGTGTTTTGTTTGGAAGTTTGAAAAATTTGTAATGATTAGGTAATGATTAGATGAAAAGGTTGAAGATTTGAAATTGAAAAGTGTTTGTGTTTTGTGGTGTTTGGATATTGAGATAAGATAGTATAAGATGCGAGGCTCTTGCTATCCAAACCAGGCCTAAGAAACCTAACAAATTTATATCCAATATTTTTTTTATAAGTAAAATAAAATTTATATGCCATATTAACAGTTTCAGTACACAAAATTCAATATGCAGATCTTATTTTCACCAACAGTAACGTTTAATATGCGAAAATTGATCCATTAAGGTTAATAATCTTGCAATTAAATTGGCAGCAAAAGAAAATAGTATGACACACCCTTCATTTTCTTGAGCACGAGACCTAAAACGGAGCTCGCGGCTAGCCACTTGAGGGCTACCCCTTGACCGCTGCATCCTCTTCCTTTGAACTCCATAATTATAAACTTCCCTTTCCCTTTCAGAAGCCCCTTCACCATCTGCACATCCATCATCCGATTCTTTGTCATCGCACCTAGTGCGCCTTTCAGTTATATCTCCTTCAATATCATTACTTTCCTTCCTCCTGTCTCTTGCTTCCCTATCAACATCTTTCCAGCTATCAAAATCTTTCTGTTTCTTCTGCTCTGATGCTAGATTTTCCTGCTCTGGAATTCTTAAAGACCCATCTCCTAATTCCTTCTCGTTGTGAGAAATCTCTTTGTCTACTCCATTCCATGGGTCCCTCCGGGTATGATCCTTTTCCCTCTCTTTTAGTCTTTCCCTGTCTTTGGAAAAATCTTTTCTCTCTCTCTCCCACCTCTCTACATCTCTTTCTTCTTTTGTTGAATCTTTGCACTCACCACCGCTATTAGCTACTGGAGGACCACTCCTACGATCAGTTCTTTCCCTATCCCTTTCTCCCCAATCCCTATGCTTCACATCTTTCCTCTTTCTATCCTTATCTTTCAATTTCTCTTCACCCTTTGAACCAACTTTGTTTTCTCCGACAGCCTCGTGAGATTCCCCATAATCCCTCTCCTCAATTGTTGAGCCTTCCTTTCCAACCTCACTGGGGCTTTGTGAATTAACACGTGGAACATGCCAGATATTTATACCTCCACTTGGGGCATCCAGATATTTTTTTACCCTATGGTGTTCTTTTGATTCTTTCCAATTCAAGTGACTACTTGCTGCACCATAAACATCCTTTTCCGTCTTCACATCACCTTTTGGATCATTAAAACTTTCCCTATCATATCTCATTTCCTTATTATCATCTCCTCTACTGTCAGGTCTTACATCCTTTTCACTCTTCACAATTTGAGATTCCCTCCTCCCCTCACCATACAACTCCCTCATCTCCATCTTTGTATCTCGGTTCTCAAACCGAAGATCTCTACCATCCTTGGAATCCTTCAATTCCATCTTGCTTTCAGAATGATCGACATGTGATTCATTCGAAGAAGATGGAATCCTATACAATGAATGAAGAGGAGATCTTCTATCTGCATCGCGAGATTCAGTCCGGGGAAGCTTCGGCACCCGACTTTCTTGAACTATCTCATAGGGGGGATGGTAGTCGCTCGAAACTGCAGCTGACATCTTGGGGTATGCACCAGAATCCTCATGTGGGTATTTTGAAGATGAGGAATGACCACTCTCATCATGTGATCGTTTAGGAGCACCGCTCATAATGATAATCCTGTACAATTACACAACCCAATCTTATTGAATACAATAACCAACACCAAAAAGCATCTCCTAAGAGAAAAGCCAAGTGCGCTATATGGGTGAGAACAACTTCGCATATAGTTAGAATCATTCATAACTAGAGCAATCCTCAAAAGACAGAAGAAAAAAGAACAATACAACTGTAAAGCATAACAAATTGGAAATATGATAGAAGTGAGAAAAATTAAAGATTTTTTTTATTTTATTGGCACCATATGTCTGAGAACAAAGTCCTGACTAATTCCAGGTGCACAGGTCCTCGAGAAGGAGTTTTCCATGTGTATACCTCGGATAATTCAATGGGAAGTTCTCCAGAACATAATTGTTTGCACCCAAGAGGATTCGAACCTTAGACCTGGAAGGAGCATACCACCAAAACCGTCTTTACCACTTGAGCCAACCCCTAGGGTTCGAAAAATAAAAGAAACAATAATCCTTTTCATAATTTTTGAGAGAACATACATTACACGAATTAATTCAAAGCCTGAGTTGTAATTTCTAAAGTTTAATGTTAAGCTTAGCCAGTGATTTTGGTGAAGATATACAGATAAATGACTACGCTTTTCATATTTTATCAGCAATCCAACAGGTAAACAAGGGATAATGATATATAAACAATATTGCTCTTCAACTCATTAAGTTTGCCGACATTGAAGCACCAAAAAACGATGGGAAAACTGAAATAGAAACAGGAAAAAAAAAAAAAACTATTGAACAATAAACCCTAACGAAATCCCCACGTTAGGGAAGAAGAATCAATTTCAAACCTTTTTATTCCCCTTACGGTTAACGAGAAAACTGAGGGAAAATGAAGGTAAAATCGCGATGAAACCCGAAAGATTTAAGACTTAGTGGAAAAGGAACCCTACAAATTAAATTCTGAATAAAAATGAAGCAAGAAATATGAAGGTGAGAATGTAGACTCAAAGCTTCCTGACCTGTGTCCGTGTGCTTGGATTTGTGCGCCTCTGTCTCCCCACTGACCACGTTATTCTGAAATCTGAAGTTCTTTTACATCCGTCTTTGTAATCCGACGTCGTTTTCCTTTATGGAACTATTCAGAGGTGGAGCTAGCGTGACGGTGGATGTGCTGATCGGATGTGATGTCTATTGAAATAAAATATTATTATAATATTTTTTTTTAATATTATTTTTATTTTATGATTTAAAAAAATTAAATTATTTATTTTATTTTATATTAAAATTTAAAAAAATTATAATAATTAAATACGATGAACTGAAAAGTTTCTTAAAAATAAATGAAACCTGAATGTGAGCATGTTTTTACTTACTAATTATTGCTAAAAAAATCTTTTTTCAGTTTTTTTTTTAATTTGTTAAGTGAAAATTAATCTTCTTTTAAAACATAAATTTGAAAATAGAAAATAAAGAATAATATTATAATAATAATATTTAGCGATGGTTATCAAATATTGTTTTGGTACTGAGATCTTTTTTCTTTTTAAAAAAAATCGCAACTTCCAAATTTATCCACGTAGACTCTCATATTTCTGGAAATATTATTTTTTGACATTTTTCAAATAGTAAATAAAATGGTAAGATGAATTATTTTGACACCTCTCTCCTATGCCCTTCTTAGCTCTCTCGTGGGTTTAGAATTCTTTTTCTTTAATTTACCCTTGATCTTTTTAAAGAAAAAAAGAAAAAAAAAAAAAAAAGGAAGTATGACTTCTTGTGTCTATAACACACCCAACTTACACACACTATGTAGAGAAATTATTATTTTATACGTGTTTCAAACGTACTGAGAGGACTCCTCAAATAGCTGAGAGGTGGACTAAGGGACTTGCAAATATACAAGTAAAGAAGAGAGCTCAGAGGTGGTCAGGGGACCCTTCGATGCTTAAGTCAGTTTTCTTTTTTAAGAAGTGTTTACTTTGCCTTCAAATTTCGTGAGTTTGAACATACCTTGATTAGGCTTTTATATTAGGTAGTCCGAAGTTATGTTACTCTCATCCTAAGGAGCTGTCTCATCGTGCCTCATGCCTCATGCACGTGAATCAATTAGGGGACGTGATACCCTAAGGAAAATAATTAATGTGGCGTTGAGTTCTAACTTACATCTCGGCAGCCTCAAAGTCAAGTTCGACGAGTCCCTCTCTCCCTTTGCGGGAAGAGTCATGGTTGTTCTTTCGGCACACATTCCCATGGCTATTGCTTCACCACCATCATTTCGGTTGCCTCTCAGCCTACTGCAACTGCGCCCACCTTTCCTTCCTCAGTGTAGTCTTCATGGTTACTTCTCTCGCACGCTTCCTAGCAATTGTTATCTAGGGACTTGTGGTGTTTGCACCTCCTCGGCTTGTCCTAATGCTGTCCACCTTTCTTTTTCTAAGTGAATGGTGGTTATAGTTTCTCCCGCACACTTCCTGATAGCCACGTGCTAATGATGATTCAAGGCGGTTGACAGGTCGGGTGATGGTCGGCATTTGTCACTCTTGGCATCCTCTGTCAGCATCTCATTAATCTTGGGCCGGGTCAAACAGGCCTCTCACTTGATGGGACAAGCCAACCAAAGGTCGCCATCTTCATTTTGTCAGACCGATGAGCCTCCCTTTAGATCGGGATTTGGGACTCTTAGACTGAGCCTTTTTATCCTTTCCAACTATAGTAGCCAAATCTAGAACATTTAGGTCAAGAAATTGAACAATTCAACACATGTTAATAATAAATTAATAATGGTGCGGAGACATAATGACAAGATTTTACGTTTTTGACATTGATGTCAGTGTGTCACGCCTTGCCATCCAAAAAAATAGTATTTTTAGCATCCACTTTTTTTAAATCAAAAGAGTTTGAAGATTTTAATATTCTAACTCTTATTTCAATGAGAGACCATTTATTTGTAAAAGATCATGTTTTCCCCCAAGCTAGCAAAATTGTGTTTGGTTACCCGACTAAAATTCTAGCCCAACAAGTAATTAATCAATCTAATGAATTTTTCTTAATAAAAAATTATACTCATTATCCTTACACCTCACACTTACTTTTATTTTTTATTTTTTTATTTTTTTTCCTTAGTATTTATGTAGTATAGGGATGATGAATAAAAGAATTATTTCTTAATAAGAAAATTTTTATTACGATTTTTGTGCCATCATTTGAATTATTAATTTGTACCCGTTGTTTCACTTTAGTATATAGTTAATGTTGTTGTATCAACAGAAAAATAGGATAAAAATATAGTTTCTAAGATTAGTTATGAGTAATGGTCCATTTTGGTATTGTCTTGTGATTGACCAATATTGAACATTAAGGCCTCGTTTGAATATAAAAATGATCTCATCTTATCATTTTAATTTTTTTAAATTTTCACACAAGATATAATAAACAATTCAACTTTTTTAAATATCAAAATAATAATAATATTAAAAAAATAATATTCTAACAAGTAATTTTAATGACAAGTAATTTCGAAGACCGTACAAACATAACATGACATTTATCTTATTAAATCACAATCTTGTATAATAATTAAATAAATCAATTTTTCACCGACGTAGTCTCATTTGTAAATAACGACTTATCTTTAGACCGATGAGAGCATACTACCAAGACTATCAACTTTTTGTATCAAAAAGGAAAAAAAAAAAAAAAAGACTATCAACATTTTACTAATCAGACGTGGTCTTATTTATACATATCAATTTCAATCTTAGGCTGGGGAGAGCATAACCCCAAGACAAATTGTTTGGCAACGAAAACATTTTAAAAAAATTTCCACATTTTTTAATTTTTTTCTCATAATTTCATTCCTAAACATTATTCAAACGTAAATAATTTTTCTATTTCAACTTTTCATCTAATTATTACCTAATCATTACTCAAACATAAAAATCAATTCACAAACTCCAATATAATACTTGCTTAAATTTATTCAAATATTTCTCTCTCATTTCCTAAAACTTAATTTCAAACAAATTCTCCTAATTCCTAAATATTTCCAATCATTTTTGGTAACCAAACATGATCTTAGTTCTCTTAGTAGGGCTGTAAGCCTGTAAATGAACCAATCCATATGGTTCGTCCAATAAACTCAAACTAAGCTTGACTCGTGAAAAAAAAAATAAATAAATAAAAAAAAACTCGATTCGGCTCATTAACTCAACTCGATTAATGCTTGTCTATAAATCATTGAATAAAAAGATTGACTCGACTTGGATCACTTACAGCCCTATCCCTCCCACGGATCTTAGTCTCGATGGCTGTCTGTTAGGATATCAATCAGAGATGCTAGGTGATAGGAGAATAAGATGTATTTAAATAGAAAACATAATCGAAGCAATACTTTTTAAACATGCGCACAAGGCACATTCAACAAAGCTTCACAAAACAAACGAGTCGGGGGGAGTCAGCAATTTCCTAATTTGTGATCATTTACAATGCTCTGGTACGACCCCAGCATAAATACCAGAAACCACATCTGAGGAGGTCATAGAGCCAAAGAATATATGTATATATCTATAATCAGCTGAGATCCTGATTATTCTCATGAAGGGTAACAACCAAAGAGGCAATAGGTTTGTCAGTAGAAGTTTACTGGGTTGTCACACTCTTAGCGAGATTCCGAGGCTGATCAACATTGAACCCCCTCAAAACCGTGAGATGATAAGCCAACAACTGCATCCAAAAGGCAGAGATCGGAATTAATTACACACACATATATGTACACAATGACCAAAAATAAAAGCTGGGAAAGTCGAACGTTGAAATATCCAGAAATTGTGGAAAAGTAGTTACTGGATTCCGCATTTTCTTTCTGCTGCTGTATCTATTGGACATGGTATTTCAAATCCAAATATAAGCTTCCTTAGATTGAGAAACGTCTATTTCAAAAAATGCAAATGCATTGGAGCTAGTAATCCATGTAATGTGTACCGAGTCATTTTTAAGCTAGAAGGTTATTGCAACCTAATACAATTTTTTTTATAGGTACTTCAACCTAATACATATACAAACATATGCAGGGCACCGACTCTTCTATTGAATACAAACAGAGTATTCAATAGAAGATATACAGCCACTCTACACATGGTTTTTGAACTACGTCTTTGTATATGCACGTGAATGTAACTATTAATGGTAGCACCCCAACATAGAATGACCAGACCAAGTCTTTATGACATCAGTTGAAATTAAACACTCTTAATTCAGGTTGCACCAATTACAGTTGATCAAGATAAATAGCGCATGTAATGATAAATTGCAGGAAATATACCTGTAACGGAATTATATTAACTACAGGTTGAAGACAATCCTCAACCTGGGGAACCTCTATTACTCGACAAGATCCCCCGGGGCCTACAGCATTAGCATCTCCTTTTGAACACATCACTATTAGGCGACCTTTACGGGCATGAAGTTGCTGAATGACAGACTGCTGCTTGCTGTTAGCAAAAGAAAGACGTCAGTAAACTAAGAATTTTAGCCGACAAAGCTTTTTTTTATCAGTTGATGACAAAGATACTCCTAAATAAGATAGAAGTGACCTGAAGCAAGCATCACGGGTGGCAATCACAACAATAGGGAGATTTTCATCAACTAAAGCCAAAGGACCGTGTTTCATTTCACCAGCAAGTATTCCTTCACTATGCATAAGTGCCACTTCCTTCACTTTCAAAGCACCCTCCAGAGCTGTTGCATAATTGTAGCCTCTCCCAAACACAAGGAGTGACTGCTCAGCAACCAATAGTTTTGCAAGATCCTTCATTTCTTGGTCAAGCTTCAACACCTCTCTGACATTGTCTGCAAAAACAGAAGAGAGAAAAATAATCACCTTTTAAACATTTCCTAAATTTCTTTGAAAACAGACTACATGCCAGAGACTAAAAACTTACTTGGCAAGTCAAATAGGCCATCTATTATAGCCTCTCTTCTTGCTTGATTGGAAATTGTATCACCTCCTATTGCTAGTGCTAACATGGCCATCACTACTATTTGACTTGTGTATGCCTATTAAATATAGTAATGGAATAAAAAAACCAACACCACTAGAACAAACAAAACGAGGATATCATAATTGTAATATTTAGTTATTTACCTTGGTACTGGCCACGCCAATCTCACAACCAGCATTTATATGAATGCCACAATGTGTATGCCTGGCTATTGCACTACCAACAGTATTGGTTATGCCAACACATAATGCACCATTTTCTAAAGCATATTCCAATGCAAGCAAAGTATCTGCAGTTTCACCAGATTGACTAACAAAAACAGTTGTATCTTCTCTGTAAATTGGTCCTTGTCTATCCAAGAGATCACTAGCAATTTCCATCGTAACAGGGACACCTGTATGGTTCATATGAAATAAACAAGGGGACAAAAATCAGAAAAAATGGTTATCTGGAAAATAATACAGAAAGTACAGAATACATTTTTTTTATTGGCACCGGGTGTCTAGGAACAACGTCCTGACTAATCCCGGGGGTGCACAGGCCATCGGCAAGGAGTTTTCTGCAAGTGCACCTTGGGTAATTCAAGGTGAAAATCCCCCAGTCCGATGGCCCCTAGAGATTGTTTACACCTAAGGGGATTTGAACCTTAGACTTGGGGGGAGCATACCCCCAAGCCCAAGGTCTTTACCACTTGAGCCAACCCCTAGGGGTTGAAGTACACAGAACACTTACCAGAAAGTTCTTCCAAGATGGGTCTTGCAGCTAAAGCAGCATTGTAGCTTGTTCCACAACCAATAAAAACAATCCGCCTACTTCGCCTAATTGTTTTAAGGTGATCCTTCAGCCCACCCAAAAGAACGGTCTTGGCTTTGCAGGTGCCACCACGTATAAGTCTCCCCCTCATCGTGGTTTTTAAAGATTCCGGTTGTTCATGAATTTCTTTCTGCATATAATGCTCATAATTTCCTTTATTTATTTGCTCAACCTCCATCTCAAGAACGGATAATGCACGTTGAACTGAAGCAGGCCTAGAAAGGGAACGGCCATGTTTTCCCTTGTCATTATCAAACTTGAGTATTGATACTCCTCCATCCTGAAGCAACCACCGTCATATGTACAACTAGGTGTTATAGACTTTATGCCATCTTATGTTATAACATCAACATCAATGAAATGAGTAACAGAATAAGCATCCATAACATCTTTAAGCAACAACATACAGCAATGGTATACCCCATAACTGTAGGGTCTTTTTCCTTCTAAGCTCTAACCAGAATATATCTGAAGTGTTTTCAGAAGTGCAATTCAACTGCCGGAGAGAAAAAGCTTCCACTAAGTATAAAATTCATAGAAAAGTATGGGAAAGCTACCATGAACCTGTTGTGTGGTAAGGAGCCTCTGTCTGGGGTGTGTACCAGATTCCTTGAAAAGCATAGGGGAATGTTCTGTAATAGAACAACTTCCCACAAGCAGTACATCATGCTTCTATCCTAGTCAAAGCTTCCAGGACTAACAAAATTCCCCTCCAATATTCATTTCAACAATGGCCAACTCCAAAAGACAGGTGGAAAAACTAGTACCGTTCATATACCAACCAAAACAAAAAAATAAAAAAGAATTTGAAGTCAAATACCTTGAGATGAACAACTTCACCATCCTCAATTACCAAAACTTTCTTTGTGTGTTCAACTAGAGCATTGGCATCACTGGATAAGAAAAGTTCTTTGGGGAAATCATTCTTTGACAGGAATTTTTCATCATGAAATGCTGATCCATTGCTCCTGCCTTCCATTAATTCCTGAGATAATAGAAGCGAGGGACAATCAGAGAAAAATAAATTAAATCAGACAGAAGAAATATCACATTATACACATGCACAAAAGTGGATGCTGTTGGAGGCAGTTTTCCATTCATACAAAGTTTGGGCATAAAGGTTTTTAACTCTGGCAAAGGTCTATCACAAATCTTTAGAGTTTAGAGTGTTGAGGAGTTATCCTCCATACTTCTACACTCTTTCCCTACTCACGTCCCAAAGCCGCCATCAACTTCACCAGTTGTTGAGGCATCACCCATTCAATCGCAAGAAGATGGAAGATCGAAACCCACAATACGCTAGCCACTTCACAGTGAAACAACAAATGATCAGTGGTCTCACCACATTTCAGGCACATACAACAGCAGTCCATTTTCTCTATGATATCATCCCATATTGGCTATGCCTTGAACGACACCCTACAACTAAGAGTACCACTCAATGCCCCAAGATTTCCCACATCACCAACCGAAACTATTTCCAATTGCCATTTGTAATGATTTTTTCTATGCTTTGAGGCTGTTTCAGGGTCTGACCATCTTGTTTGTGGAGGAACCCTTAGGATTTCGGGGCATTGGATTCATAATTGGGGTTTTGAGTAAGATGACATTTTCATTTTTTTTCTTTTTCGTATTGAAAAGTAATAAGAATGGGAGGCGTTATGTTTTTTCTTTTTATCATCCTGGCGTTGAGCTATTTTCCCGCAGGACTTCCCCTAGAGCACACCTTGTTTCAAGTTCCCTTGGTTGGTGTCAAGAGGACCATTTACAATACAATACAATATCCATATCATTTCCCCTTGATGAATGCAGGGGCCCTAAATATTATCTCCTCCAACACCACTTTCATCTTGTTTGCTAGGACATTAAATATGATCTTACACAAGCCCCCCCACTAGACTAATGGGATAAAAATCATTTTTGCAGCTTATAGTGATTTTAATGGGCTCTAATCATAACATTGACTAGTCATTTTTTAGTATATGCCAAATGTCGCCTGGCATCATTACATTTGATTAGCTCCAATAGAGCAAGAAGTGAAAATTTTATATAATTAACTCAACATGGGTGCTAAGGTTCCAAATCAGATGGAGATACTGATCTATCATCTATCTTCAAATCAGGTTTTGTACCTCAAAAAAGATGGAGAAGACCCTGAATAAATTAGGAATGATATCTTCTTCTTTGGTAGAAGTTGACTTGAATAGCGAGCCGTCACAACCAGAAGGTTTCCCATTATGAGGCTGCCAAGATCTTAGAATCAAATTAGGAAAATCTTCCTTTTATGGCAGAGGTTGACCAGGGTTTCAAGCTGTCACGGCAGTGTTAGTCTGGGAGAAAAACCCTATCTATTTTAGGAGAGTTTCCAAACAAAATCAAGGAGGAACCTTCCTAGAATGATGCTCAAAACCCCTCTTCTCCCAATCCAGAGCTGCCGCCCCTCCAGCATTAACTCCAATTTAAATTTCTAGATTTCCCTCCTAATATCAAGGCAGCCACCTGTGCCCAAGAAACCCTAGACAAACGATATCAACCATCCAACTTTGAAGTAGAGACCTAATACGAAGTTGGAGTCATTGATCCCCCTCACATTCCAAGAGAGAATTTTAGGCTTCACGGGAAAAGTAAGGTGCCCCCTCCCTTTCAATTTGTCCCTCCCAACACTTCCCTCTTTAATATCATAATTAATGGAACATTTTAATCTTCTTAATTCCCTTTCCTTCTTAGAAGTTCACTTCAAGGCCTAGGGGCATCCAGATTCGATAGCAACAAGAAGAGCCTTAAATTGCTCTTCAAACCCATCACAAGATAACCCCACACAAGCCTGTAATTCCTCAACCTTCTTTAGAACCCAATCAGAAGCAATACTGGATGGAGATTGAGGCAGAAGAGTGCTCAGAGGGATTGGACCACCCACATCCTCATCAAAGAAGTCCCTCTCACAAAAAACCATCTGTAAATTAGACTCATCTGCTTCCCCTCCAGATGAGACATTCTGCTGCACTTCTTCAGAAATAGACAAATCCGAATTTGAAACCCTACTGTCCAGCTCAGAATGCCGAGAAACCAAAAATAGGCTTAACAAACAAAGGTACAGACTCCAAAAGAATCATACTCTTAGCCAAGGGGACCAGAGACAGTAAGGGGCTTAAATCCCCTCCATTCTTTGCCTCCCTGCCGTCATTCCGAGGCACAAATTCCCCCCTCTTCCACTACTGGCAGCATTTTCGATTCCGACACACCACCAGGAGAGTCATCAGTGACCGGCGATGTCGTCTGTGCCAGTTCCATCTGTCAGCAGGATATGTGCTGGACAGATAGCATACGACTTCCCTTTCTTGTACTTAGTCATATATGGCATGTATCTATAGCTGTACATATCTTGTAATTAGTCATAGCTTCCTTATTTAGACAGATCTTGTATTTAGTCATAGCTTCCTTATTTAGACAGATTCTAATTCTGTAAATGGCTCGATTCTAGCCTTGTAATGTGCACGACAGTGCCTTTATAATGAAAAGAAATCCTCACAATGAGGTATTCAATCCAATTGACATGGTATCAGAGCCATAACTTAGAAATCCTTTCGGTTCTTTCTCTTGAGAATTTGTTTTTCGTTGGTGGGCGACATTGTTGCCACTGTCGACACTTTCTGTGAATTTTTTGGTTGTGGCTGGGCTGCGACATTGCTTGGAGATCATTCTAGTCATCTCAATGATCTCATTTCTTTGTTGTTGGCATTTTCTAGGAGTTTTTTGGTTGTTGGCTTCCAACTTTTGGCTTGCTTTGGTGCTGTCAGCATCTTCTGTTCCAATATCTGGTGACTCGGTTTGGTGTTGGGCTCATGTTGGCAAAGTCTGTGGAGGCTGGGTTGTAGTCGGCACCTTTTGTGGTGGTTGGGGGGCAAGTATCCTTCTTGGATGGGCTTTTTTTTTTTTTCTTTTCTTTTACAGGCATCATGTCTTCAGACTCCTTCACCGTGAAATTCGCGAGTAAGAACTATTCTGCCTAAGAATTTCAATTTCATTTATTTGTTATGGGAAAAGAGTTATGGGGTCATATAGATGGGTAGTGATCCCGCTCCTACTAAGCTTCCTAAGTTGGCTTAGTGGAAGATCAAAGATGCTAGGGTGCTGACATGGATCTTAGGATCTGTTGATCCTCTTATTGTTCTCAATCTAAGGCCATATAAGACTATTAAATCTATGTGAGAGTACTTAAGAAAAGTGTATAATCAGGACAATTCCGCCTGGCGTTTTCAGTTCGAGTATGAGATCGCCAATTACACTTAGGGTGATCTCTCCATTCAAGATTATTTTTCTAGGTTTCATAATCTATGGGGAGAGTTCATTGACATGATTTATGCCAAAGTACCAGAAGAATCTCTCTCTATTGTGCAGGAAGCTCATGACCAAAGCAAGAGAGATAAGTTCTTAATGAAGTTACGACCTGAATTTGAGGCCACTCGCTCCAATTTGATGAATCGTGATCCGTTGCCTTCTTTGGATGTATGCTTTGGGGAGTTACTTCGTGAGGAGCAGCGTCTTGCCACACAGGCTACTTACCAGCAGGACAAAATGATACCAAATGTAATGGCTTATGCTGCTCACGGGAAAGACAAGGCTACTATTAAAGCCATCGATTGCAAATGGGTTTACTCGATCAAGCTACGTTCTGACGGGACTCTGGATCGATTTAAGGCATGGTTGGTTGCACTTGGCAATTGACAAGAGTATGGGGTGGACTATGAGGAGACTTCTACTTCGGTTGCCAAGATGACTACGGTGCGGACTGTCCTTTCTGTTGCTGCATCCCTAGGTTGGCCCTTTCATCAAATGGATGTAAAAAATGTCTTTCTTCACGATGACCTCAAAGAAGAGATCTACATGACCATCCCACCTGGTTTGCCGTCCTCTTCATCCTCAGATGTCTGTAAGTTGAAACACTTGTTATATGGGTTGAAACAAGCTCCCCGATCATGGTTTGATAATTCAGATCAACCTTGCTTTAGTTTTCCTTTAAGCAGAGTCAATATAACTCCTCTCTGTTTCTCTGCAAGACATCCATTGCATTGTTCTTCTTTTAGTTTATGTTGATGATATTGTTATTACTAGGACAAATTCTGCCTTGATGACCCGACTACAACAACATCTTCAAGCCTTGTTTCATATGAAGGATCTTGGTCCTCTTGCGTACTTCTTGGAGTTGGAAGTTCATACTGATTCATCTGGCATCTTTCTAAATCAACATAAATACACTCAGGATTAAATTACTTTGGTTGGTTTTCAGCATACTTCTTCTGTGGATACTCCTCTGGAAGTAAACACGAAATATCGTCGTGAGGAGGGGTGATATCCTTTCTCATCCTACTGTGTTTCGACAGTTAGTGGGTAGCCTGAACTATTTGACTATTACTCGACCTGATATTTCCTTCGTTGTTTAGCAAGTTAGTCAGTTCATGCAGGCTCCACGTCATCTACATTTAGCTGTTGTTCATCGCATTATTCGATATCTTCAAGGGTCCCCTAGCTGTGGTTTGTTCTTCCCCGGTGGGACTTCTCTTCGCCTTGTCGCTTATAGCGATGCTGATGGGCCGAATGTTCTGATACGTGACGATCTGTCACGGGTTGGTGTATGTTTCTTGGTGACTCTTTGATATCTTGAAAAAGTAAGAAACATGATCGTGTCTCTAAATCTTCCACAGAATCCGAATACCGTGCGATGTCGGCTACTTGTTCTGAGATTCTCTGGCTTTGTGGGCTCCTAGCTGAGATTGGTTGTGCTCAGTTGGACCCTACTCCTCTCCATACTGACAATACTAGTGCCATTCAGATTGCTGCCAATCCAGTTTTGCAGTGGACTATCATTCCATTCGGGAAGTCTTGGACACTTGTATTACTTCTCTTCCTCATATTTCCACTGACCTCCAGATAGCTGATGTGTTTTCAAAGGCCATGAAAAGACAACGCCATCAGTTTCTTGTGGGCAAATTGATGTTTCTTGACCGACCAACATTAATTTGAGGGGGGATGTCAGCGGGATGTGTGCTGGACAGATAGCATACAACTTCCCTTTCTTGTACTTAGTCATATATGGCATGTATCTATAGTTGTACATAACTTGTAATTAGTCATAGATTCCTTATTTAGACAGATTCTATTGCTGTAAATGGCTTGATTCTAGCCTTGTAATGTGCATGGCAATGCCTTTATAATGAAAAGAAACCTCATAATGAGGTATTCAATCTAGTTGACACCGTCGACGTCGAGGCAAGAATCGACGCCAATGTGTTAGAGGAAGAGACCACCTGGTACGCACGAGACAGAAACGGCATGAGATTTTACACTCCACACATGTTTTGGGCTTTTAGTCAGGCCCAACCCATCCACCTTATTTTTGCCTTTCGTGACCTCAGCCCTTCATTGAGCCCATCCCAGAGCCCACCCCACATGCAGCTACCAACTTCTGCTTATCCCTAGAGCCCAGCTTAAATCCTCAGAGCCCATAGAACCCAGGCCCATCGCCACCCAATAAGGCACTATGTTTTTCACACCCAAAACAGAGAAGAAATTGACAGCCTCTCTCACCGATTCTACGAACCTCCTCCAACCCTCGCCCTTCGAGCCTTTTGGAACAACAATGAAACCACACCTCATTTCTTGCCCATAAGTCGCTTGTAATGTTGTTAAACCGTGTGCATACCCTAAAGTTTTATAAGTGATTGCTGTTAACAACCCCAAATGGCTCCAGAAGTCAAATCTGAGCATATTAGCATTTGTTTTACCCAAAGCTCAAGAATCCTTTGTAATACATCAGAAAGACAAGTGGGACAAACAGCCTGTTTTAATATTTACCTGCATTCTACTTACCAAAAATCATGGGAGCATGTCTACACATTCATACACAGCATGTGGTGAAATTTAAGAGTAGACATGCATGACCCAAGGTCAGTTTTGCTCACTTCCACTAGGAAGACAGCAAGAATTCTATAAGGTATGAGATTGGCGTGCTCAATTGTTTCTCAAAGCTAAGGAGATAAGGTAAGTGGCATGATCATAACGTTTATATGTGCTGTAATTATTCTGTTTTGCCTGAAAAAGTGTTACTTACCTATACCATGTACTGCCATGTTCATTGTTAGCCCCTTTTTATGAAAGTTCATTGAATTGTGACAATGTGCTTGCGGATGCAATTATGTACGGTATTTTGAATTCATTGTTTGTCTGAAATGATGCCATGTAATGTAAATTACTCTTATGTTATGCTTGTAGAATGTCCTAAATGGATACCATGTCACAATAACCATACTTATGTATGTTAACAGAAAGCATGTGAACAGGAAGCATGTGAGCAGGAAGCATCAGTGGCGGACCTCATGGAGATGTCCGGTGGCTCCGCTGATTTTTTCAAACTCTTATACGCCATGAGATTGAGAACTCAAGGAACTGATAAGTTGTGGTGGATACCCACTAGGAAAGGTACATTTTTTGTTTGTTCCTTTTATAAGATCCTCACAAATCCGCAGCACAATCACTTTCCATGTAAAAGTATTTGGAGAAATAAGGCGCCTCTCAAGGCGGTCTTTTTCGCTTGGACAACTTCTTTGGGCAAGATTTTGACTTATGGATAACTTACGAAAATACCGTGTGATTGTTCTGGACTGGTGCTATATGTGCAAAAAGAATGGCGAGACTGTGGATCATCTTCTTCTGCATTGTGAGGTTGCCAGGTCGTTATGGAATGATGTTTTTAGAAGATTAGAGTTAGCCCGGATTATGCCTGCTACTGCGGTCGAGCTTCTAGCCAGCTGGAAGAATCTAGGCGACACTCAACAAATCACAGCTATGTGGAAGATGGTTCCTACATATGTAATCTATGGTCCCTCTGGAAGGAAAAAAATGATCAGACTTTTGAAGATAAAAGAGCGCTCATTAGAGAAGATTAGATTGTTCTTTGTTAAAACTTTATTCCTTTGGTGAAAGCTGTAGATTTCAATGGCCTAGATTTTCATTATTTTCTTGTTTTTATTTTTTCCTCCTGCCTAGCTGTAAACTCTTGAATACCCCTATGTACTTGGGCTATGTCTATTCTTATTAATATAATCTGTTACTTAAAAAAAAAAAGTATGTTAATATGCCATGCTTATTGCCAAGCCATGCATAAGAATGTGACATACCCATGAATATACCATGCCATGAACCTCATGAAGTCATTATGGTCACATGCGTTATGACAAGATAAGATAAGAAAGAAGTCATGTGAACAACAAGAAAGCTTTAATGCTTGGCCTTATGTTATGGTGGATGTGCAAGCCACAGACCTAAGTGTGGTCCACCATATGTTTTGTTATGATTTATGTAGTCAATGACAATTAGATCAATGAACACGTTATCATTCACTCATCCATGTTACTCGAATTTCCATGATTACTTCATAATTTTCACATATGGCATGTGGATCATTCAACAATAACATTGGGGTGTACAAGATCATATCAAAGGTTCTTGTCAATCGTATCAATTTGGTTAAGGAGGATCATTTCAAAGTCGCAAAATGCCTTTGTCAATGAAAGAAAAATTCTCGATTCGATGCTCATTGCTAATGAATGCTTAGAAAATAGACTTTTTTTTTTTTTTTTTTATATATATAAGTAAGAAAGTTTATTGATCCTCATAATAAGACTCCGTTTGGATGTCAAGATGATCTGAGATGATTTGTGAATAACAATGAATTAAGATGTTTGAGTGTATTTTGTGTAAGAGTGTGGGTCCCATTGAGATATGTTTGAATGTTTTTGGATGTATGAAGTAAGTTGAGATATGTTTTAACTTTTTATGGGAAGTTAAAAAAGTAGTAAGTTCCACCAATGATTGGTTTGTTGTTGTAGTGATGAAATAATTATTTTATTTATATGTTTTAGTAATAAAATACAAATATTATTTAGAAAATCCCCCAATGCATTAAAAAATTAATTTCCCACATTTTTTCCCAAATTTATTTAATTCGAATTCCCCAAAAATTGCTTTTCTCTCCCCTTTGGCATTTGTCTCACAAAAAGTGATTTTCTGTCCCCACGCTGTGCAAAGGCTTTTCTCTCTCCCCTCTAGCATTTGTCAAATCTTTAAAAACTGATGAAACCATCAAACCAAGTTGAGATCAGTTCTTATGAAACCATTTTAGGGCGTTTGGATGCTAAGGCGAACCTACCGTACAAAAATATTTGAGGTAGGCTAAGATCACCTCAGCACCCAAACGGGTCCCAAGTCTCTAATCCCCCCCAATGAGCATTCTCTATTTTCAAAATATCTTCCATTCGATTAGCCATTCCTTTTGCATACAAAGCATCAATCCATTATGAAGAAACCACGCTTCCTCAACTTGTCTATGGTCAGAATTTTCCCGTGAGAGGCCAGCCAACCAAAAAAAGCAACTTTTAGGGGCACTTTGCTCTTCCTAGTGCGCTTCCAAAGGAAACAGTAGAAGAGTGGATAGACATAGCATTATATAAAGATCTAACTGAGAAATTCTTATTCCCGAGGTGCATCCACAACAATTTGTCCTCCAGACCACACTCCAAATCCAATGCATACAAGGTGTTGTAGAGATCAGAAATATCTCCCACTTCCCAATCTTGAATTGCTCTGATAAATGACACATTCCAATGCAACAAGCCATTCGAAGGGTCCATATAATCAGCAATAGAAGCTTCCTTATGCAATGTAATTCTGAAAATATAAGGAAAAACCTCCTTTAAAGCAACATTACCGCACCAAACATCAACCCAAAATCTGACCCTAGTTCAACACCCCACCACAAATATGAAATTACGAATGAAATCCTCCTTGCCCTTCCTAATTAATTTCCATACTCCCACACCATGTGATCCACGCACTTCATTAGAGATCCAACCTCCTCAAATACTTCTGAATCTGGTGTTAACCACGGTCCTCCATAAAGCCTCGCTTTCTTGATGGTACCACCACAACTATTTCCCAAGTAAGGCCTTATTGCAAATACTCAGTTTTCTAATCTCCAAACCTCCACAAGATAAGGGAGTACAAATCTTGCCCCATTTAATCAAATATACCTTTTTCTCATCACTCAATCCACTCCATAAGAAAGCAAGAAAGATTCTTTCCATCCGATTCGCCACACCAGCCGGAATCGGGAATAATGAAAGAAAGTACGTAGGTAGATTAGATAACATACTCTTAATAAGAGTGATTCTCCCCTCCTTTAGATAGATATATCTTTTTCCAACCAGCCAATCTATTCTCAAATTTTTCAATAACACTATCCCATGTTACTTTGGATTTATGGGGGGTCCCCAATGGAAGACCAAGGTACTTCATAGGCAAAGAAGAAACCTTACAGCCCAATATGATTTACCAAGTCAACCAATACCAATTCAGATTTAGACAAATTCACCTTAAGGCCGGAAACAACTTCAAAACAAAGCAAGAGAGCTCTTAATGAGCGAATTTGATTATGCTCCGGCTAACAAAAAATTAAAGTATATTCAGTGAAGAGAAGATGAGATACATTGACGCTCCCAAATGAAGTAAGTACCAACCACTGAAAATCTAGATAAAAAAGATTCATCCACTGTTGCCTCTAACATTCTGCTCAATACATCCATAACTAGGACAAAGAGAAAATGAGAGGATCTCCTTGTCTCAATCCGCGGGAGCTGTTGAAGAAACCCTAGGGGGTGCCATTAACCAACATCGAGAATCTAGCGGTAGTGATACAATACTTCATCCAATTGCACCACCTCTCCCCAAAACCAAATTTGCCAAGAATATAAACCAAGAAGTCCCAATTAACATAATCAAAAGCCTTCTCCATATCTACTTTGCAAAGGATACCTGGATTGCAAGATCGAATTTTACTGTCCAAACATTCATTAGCTATAAGGACCAAATCCAGAATCTGTCTCCCCTTAACAAATGCATTTTGAGGCTTTGAAATGATCTTTTCCATGACCGTGCTGATACGATTGGCAAGAACCTTGAATATGATCTTATACACTCTACTCACAAGACTTATAGGATGAAAGTCTCCCACCTCCACAGACACGACCTTCTTCGGAATAAGGGTTATGAAGGTTGCATTAAGACTTTTCTCGAATTTCATATGTGAGTGAAATTTAACAAAAACCGTCATAACATCCTCAATTCCCAACAGACCTGAATAAAAGCCATTGAAAATCCATATGGTCCCAGCGCTTTATCGCTGTCCATACCTTTCAGCACTTTAAGCACCTCTTCCTCTTCAAACATCCTCTCTAACCAGTCAGCACACGATTTATTAATCGTGTCAAATGACAACCCATCAACCTTAGGCCTCCAAGGGAATTGCTCCATAAGTAAATTATCAAAAAACTGCACTGTGATTCTTAATTTCAGATCTGTCCAAAAGAACATTTCCTCCCGAATGCAGCACCTCAATAGCATTAAATCTTTTGAGAGTTGGTTACTCTATGAAAAAAACTAGTACACTTATCTCCTTCCTTCATCCAAAAGGCTCGAGATTTTTGTCGCCAGGAGATCTCTTCCATGAGAGTAAGGGGTTGTTTGAGAAACATATCTCATCCCATCTCATCTAAAAAATTCTCATAATTTTCTTCCCAAACATCACTCAAATACAAACATTTATATCAAATATTCAATTTTTTCATTTAATTATTACAATTTTCTCAAACTTCCAAACAAAACACAAAAAATAATAGTACTTTTTTAAATTTTAAAATAAAAATCATATTAAAAAATCATATTCCAACAATTTTTTTAAATTAATAATATTTTTATTCAACTTTTTCTCTCTCATTTCCCAAAACCCAATAAAAATCTTATCTCAAACCATATTACTACATTTCACAAAATTCTCATCTCATCTCATTCCCCAAGCATCCCTTAAGTTTTTCCAAATCAGCCAAAACAACAATTTTCCTTGCCTTCTCCTCATTTGTGAGAACCCCGGAAGTCTCCCTTTCATCAAAGCATGAAAGTTCCTCAAAAAGAATCTTCCTCTGATCATCAATCTTCCCAAAATTTTCATCATTCCACAATTTCAAGTCTTTCTTCAAAACTTCAAGTTTTCAGCCAACACAAAGCTGAGGGTACCAGAAAAATCATAAGAGGACAAGCACACTCACCTTCTCCACAAATCCATAAGCTTTCAACCACATGTTTTCAAATTTAAAATATCTACGCCCCTCATGAAGACCCCCACTATCGAGCAAAATGGGGAAATGGTTTGAACAAAGTCTCGGAAGTCTCTTTTGACATAAATCAGAAAAATGGGCTGTTCAGTCTTTACCAGACCCTCCCATTGGACCATGTAATTCCCCCCTGCCAAAGGTAAATCAATGAAGTCCATTCAAAAATAAGATCAGAAAATTCTGTCATAGCTGGACTAATACAGGAATCCCTCGACCTCTCACTCGGAAAATGAGTTATATTAAAATCCCCCCAATACACCATGTCTCATCCCACTAACTACACAAACCAATAATCTCCTCCCAAAGGAGCTTTTTATTGTTGTCCACATTAAGACCATATACACCAGCAAAAGAACACTTGTAACCATCATCCACATTTTTAAAAGAGCAAGCCACCAAATATTCCCTGACATAATCCTCGACCAGATTGACGACTCTTGTATCCCACAGCAAAAATACCTCCGAATGATGCCCCTTTAGAGGCAAGATATACCCAATCCATATAAAGACATCCCCACAAACTTCCAACAATACTTCTATCTATGACCTTCAGCTTGGTCTCTTGAAGACAAATGATATCAGCCTTCCAATTTCTTAATAAATTGTTAACACAAAAGCGCTTACACGAATCATTCAGCCCCCTTAAATTCCAATATAAAATCTTTGGTTTCATTAATCATAGATATTTGCCCTAACCTTACTCCTTCCCCTACTTCCACTACCTTCCCGAACATCATAATTAATAGAGCAAGCTAGTCTCCTTAACTCCCTTTATTTTTTGGCATAGATCTAGCCAAGAGAGGTTCGACCAACTCGATAGCAATGAGGACTGGCAGCATAGAACATATGGGGCTTGGGTCATCCCCTGTACCTTCCATGTTATATTCAGAGCAGGCAATACCTTCGTCTAATTCCCTACAAACCAGCTGCAAATCATACACTTGCACGGACCCCCTCATTCGCAACCACCAAGATACTCTCAAAAGAGGAAGGAACCCCTACAGAATACTCGTCGGACTCATCCTGGATGGGCGTCCTCACACCAACAGAGGGACTACCACAGCTTATGGTAGGCTGCAAAGAACCTCTAGAGACTTGCGACAACCCATTTACAGTGACAAAACGCGGAGAAAGCTCATTTCCAGCTACCTCAATAGTCTCCTTAACCATAGCGAGTCTAATCTTGCTCGACAGAACAAGGACCCGCATCGACAAGCCATCCAAGGGATCGCCTGCATCTGGCGACCTTTTCTATGCCGGCTTGCAGGACCCCAAAGCAGTCGCTGACAGATCCAAAGAGGAGACCACTCTCAGGTTTGAGGAAGACTTGAGAAGTGGTTTGATTTGCAGGGAGTTGGTCGAGACCAACACCAGTGAGCCACTCAAAGGGTCACTGGCATCTGGCGACCTTTTTTGTGCTAGCCTGGAGGACCCCGAAGCTTCACCACCTCCTTTGATCCTCCATATGGGCTAGGTTGCAAGTTTCAAAACCCAGCCTAGCCTTAGCCTTACCTTTGTCCAGGCCCGCGTTATGGAGCCCATTGGAGCAGCCCACCTTATCTCTCAGGTGCGAACTGGCGGCCCATCTGCCAAATCCATTTCCTTGCCCAGACAACGTTCCACTCCAAGGTCCAAGCCCATTTCTCCTGCAAATGCCTCAACCATGTTGTCATATCCAAAAGTGTACTGTGCACATTGACCTCTGTCAAAGCAACAACAGGCCTACCACCACCACCACCTTGCCCCTGAGTGCCTGTTGTGCCAGCAATACAACAACCCTTCCTAAGGCCATATCCAATATTATGTCTTGTTGCAGCTCCTCCCTGTGCCACCAACCTGCCATGCCCTCCACCCCTTTTATGCACTTGTATCGGCATTGTGGTCGTCGACTGTTCGAGGACATCCTTATACGAACGTGATTTCGAATGATTCACCACCGCCATCGGCCCCAAAAACGACCGCCCTCTGTTACGACCACCCTCTCTCAATTCACATGCCATCTTCCTCCATCCCATACGTCCATCTCTTCCGGTATGAAGATAAAATTACATCTGCCACTGTTTCCATACTCCACTAGTGCCATGTATCGACCGCGGGCATTGGAGCATCTCTGTGAAATAAAGCTTCTGGTTCCCTCCTGTGTAGTAGCGTAAAAAACCCTTTTTTCACCCTTCAAACAATCCTCCAGCGATTTAGCGAACCACTACACCGTGAACATCCCCAACCTCATCTCTTTCACAACCTTTTGACTCCTTTCAGTAATAATCATGGAACTTCCATCCGTCTTCAATACAAAGAGTTTAGATTCTATCTCTAAGTGTTTCAGGCCCCCCATAATCACACAAATCTCACCTTAAAACTATAACGCTCGGAAAAAATCTCACCATTAAACCCCACCAACCATCATCAGAGTTTTAGTTGTACGGAGAGAAAAGAATGTAGCACTAGAAGTATGAATGGGAAAGTAGAATTAGAGTATGAGAATCAAGTATTCTTTGCAAATTGGATATGCAGAAGACTTATGATCACATTAATTGGGATATTCTGTTGTAATTACTAGGAAGGAATGGAGAGGTGGTGTAAGTGGATTAAGCATGGTGAGAATCGTGTATGGTACGGGATTGTGGAATTCTATTCGGAAAGGAATGGTGATTTTGTTAGTAAATTTAGATTTGTGGTGCGTGGGGGACCTCGGATTAGATTTTGGCATGATATTTGGTGTGAGAATAGAGCCCTTAAGAATGCTTTTCCTTTTATTTGCATTCGATTAGGATGCTTCTGTGGCGGATTATATGCACAACTCCAATGGCTCTTTATAGTGGAATGCGAGATTTATTAGAGCTCCAATGGTTCTCAGATTTTTTCAGCATGTTGTATGCCTCGAACATGGCTAGGGGTGAGGAGGATAGATTGCTTTGGATTCATCCCAGGAGCAAGAATTTTTCGGTCATATCCTTGTATAAGGCTATGCCATGCCAAACACCTAATGCTTTTCCTTGGAAGTGCATTTGGAAGAGCAAGGTGCCTCTCAAGGTTGCTTTCTTTGTTTGGCTAGCATCTCTTTGAAAAATCCTAACGACGGATATTTTGAGAAAACATGGTCTCGTCATTATGGATTGGTGCTTTATGTGTAAAAGGAATGGAGAATCTATGGATCACCTACTTTTCCAGCGTAAAGTGGTTAAGGTTCTATGGGATGAGATCTTTAATAGGAGTGATATTGCCAAGGTAATGCCTAGAAGGGTGGTGGATCTTTTGGCTTGTTGGAGAGGTATCCGGGGTAACCACCGAATCGCTGCCTTTAGGATGATGGTTACTTTGGGCATCTGCTATTGTACTTGATGTGCCTGTTTTAATGATTTCATTGTTGTTTTTTCTAGTTCTTAGCTAGTAATTAGGTGTTCTCTCTTGTATACTCCTTGTGAACTTGGGTTATGCCTAAGTACTTGGTTTAATAAATTTATTTTTACCTATTAAAAAAAATAAGTATAATTATGCATGAATGTTTCCAAGGTACAGCCTAAAGTTAAGTTATGTATAACTTACCTTGACACCTAGGAGCAATGGGCTGCCGCGTTTGCAAGCAATCAATTCATTTGGATAATGCCGGCTTTTGAAAATAAGCGCATAGGCTCCTTCAAGATGCCTCATAACTTCAAGCACCACTTGACTAAATGTAACAGTCTGGTCATCTGCAACATAAATAACACAATGCCCTAAGCTATTGTCATTTGTAATGGTGCTTTAAATTTTATATGCAATGGCTGAAAAAAGACACCAATAACATCAAGTGCACTATGTTTTGAGCAATGATAGTACGAGAAAAACACCATACTCGGTTCATCCACTATGGCCGAAAAAATAAAAATTCTTCGATAAGTATCAGCCAAGAGAAAAAGTATGGTGCTTTTGTTCAAAACTAGAGCCTTCAATAGGTCTAAGTGGCTACTAAGGGTTAGTCAAGCCAAGCATAGAGTACTTGACTATACGTATTCCATCAGCCAAAGGCACTTTTTTTTTTTTTTACGCATTTAAATCTCCCTTCAAAAAGTTTTTTTTTTGAGAAGTAAAATAACATTTTATTGATAGTAGTGAATAGGCATAGCCCAAATACACAGGAGGTATACAAACAGCATACACCTAGTTACAAAATAAGGAACTAAACCCTAAACCCTTCAAAAAGTAATATTAATTTGCAGGTGCTTTGTCTGAAGAATCAGATGCCAAACTTTCGCCTCCGATTTCACTATAATTGGTTTGGTATAAGTAAAAACTTATTTCACTATAATTTTACACTTAAGAAGAGCTTGCATCAGCCTTAAGGATGAGAGAAAGACCAGAAATTTCTAGAAGAGACCCTTTTAGAGTACTAGCTCTATGCTATATAGGTGCTTACATGTTATATAATATATATATATATATCTATATATATTATATAAATTACAAGTACCCATTGCTTGTTGATTTCCAGACATTTTTTTTATAAGTGATTTCTGGACATTAATGACATAGTCAATAGGACGATCGTGCTAAAACACACATAAATCTCAATTTATCCGTTCCAAAGCTATTTTACTACTTCATCAGTAGCTTTGTACTCGGGAAAAAGTGCTATTTTAATACATCAGAAAAGGTACAAGTAATGCTTGGGTTTCTTAAAAATCCAGAAAAAAATTACGATTTTTAATTGAGAAAACTGACTCCAGTCACAAATTAAGATTACCTTCTTCATTTGCTTTGTCAAAAACGAATTTGGCAAGCTTTGGAATGACTTCTGTATCTGTTTCAGATTCAAAGGTGAACCCATGTCGGACTAGTGTCTCCTTTAAGACCTGAAGATGTAAACCATTAAAAACAGCTCAACAAAAGCACATATATAATAAGGATACCGTTAAACTTTACATATGCAACTTGAAGCACAAATTAAAATATTGAATCCATATCAGAAGGTCATTTATACGAACATTGTAGTTACTATTGCACAAGCATAGACATTATCTCATACACAACCACCATTACTGCCATCTCAACTCTCAATCACTGCTGCGCATAAGTGAGCACCAATATCCTACATGGACCACACTTGTCTGCCTCACCCACAACCCCCCAACACATTAGACATTGTGCTCACACAAGCTTATCCCAAGCCAGTTAAAATTCGTTACAAGGGCAATACAAGCTATTTACCCACTTATGGGAGTATCCAATGCTAATCGCCAACAAACAAATCTAAAATTGGCGGGCTAACACAGACTTGAGAAAAGCGTTTCATTTGGACCCTTGAGCAAAGAATCAGAATATGAAATAAAAATGTGAACCTAATTAAGGATGTGTAAAATGACTTCTTATCCACATGACATATTACTGTAACTTATATCATGCAGTTATTCTTAGACAAAAACTCAAACTAAGACCAAGAACAGTAATAAGAAATGTTTGCCACATCTAAGAAGATTATCACATTAGAGAATACATCATTGTAGAGGAAATAAAAAAATAATAGAGGAATGAAACATCTAGCTGCAGAAATCTGTAGCATACCTCATAGTTAGTAATAACTCCATTATGAACGACCAAGAACTCGTTTCCATCACCAGAGCTCTGAGGATGACTATTACGTGGGGCAGGCTCTCCATGAGTTGCCCACCGGGTGTGTGCTATGCCAGCATGGATGGAAAAAGATTCCTCCAAATTTAAATCCGTTTCAGAAACCTCTGAAAATAACAAAATTACCATTAGTTCTACCTATTCCCCCATCATGTTCCAGCAAACATAACAAAATCCATGAGCCAAACTTGTAGAGAAATGGATGGAAAAATATAGCCACATTGACAATAGGCATGGATCAATTACAAACATGAAGCCAAGCGACATTTTTTCCAAAAAAAAAACAAATGAAAATCTAATATTAGGGAAGAGCATTTTAGGAGCAAACCTGACTAATAAACATTTTTGTTATAGTTGTATGTTGTAATGCCCCAAGGGAGGCCCAAGTCACGTTTGGGACGTACTCCAAAAGGACTATTCAATAGTACATTTGGAGCCATATTGGAATCATTATAAAGAGTAATAACTTCCTCAAGCAATATGGGATCCATACACCACCTACACGCACTATATGGGATAGCACAATCCCCCCAAAATCCCAAGTCTTCATCGGACCATTCCATCATAGGCAACACGGCTCAAATCCCGCATTTCTGGTTGAGATTAACTATGATAGCATTTGTAATGCCCTAAGGGAGGCCCAAGTCACATATAGACCATAGCCTAGTCAATGATACAATTGGAGCACCATTAGAATCATTATAAAGGGCAAGAACTTCTCCTGTGGGATCCCATATACCACCTAGTAACCTACACTCACTACTCATATGGGGTAGCACATATATGCTATTGGTTGTTTGTTATTGAAGGATCATTGACTTTCTTATCAGTCATTTATCAAACCTATACCCCCCTTTTCACATATTTGTGCTAATTTTTTTTTTTATTATAAGTAATCAAAGATATATTAATAAAAATAGGCAAAACCCAAGTACACAAGATGGTACACAAGAGATAAGACATATCTAGGTTGAAGTAAGGGAAACTAGAAAGTCATGAAAATTCAGGCCATTAAAATCTAAAGCAATGGCCCATAGAAATAAAGTACAGAAAAATAGCGTTCTAAGTTCCTTCGGAGACCGCTCTTTGTTTTCGAAAATCCGATCGTTGCGCTCTTGCCATATACACCACATAATACAGATTGGGATCATATTCCACACCGCCTTGATTTGTTGAACCCCTCTCGGAAGTGTCCAGCTGGCCAATAGATCTATCACCGTTGCAGGCATAACAAAGGCTAACTCTATCCGGCTAAATACTTCAACTCACAAGGCTCTAGTAGTCTCGCAATGTAGCAAAAGGTGTTCCACTGTCTCACCAGATCTCTTGCACATGCAACACCAGTCTAGAATAACTAATCGGCGCTTCCTCAGATTGTTGGTAGTCAGAATCTTCTCCAACGCTGCTGTCCAAGTAAAGAAGATCGCTTTTGGAGGTGCCTTATTTCTCCAGATTCTCCTCCATGGGAACGAGATGTTGGTGACTTGGGAAAGGGACTTATAAAAGGATCGAACTGAGAAAATGCCCTTACTCGTAGGAGTCCACCACACCCTATCAACTTGCTGTCTATTCGGCTTCACAGAATAAAGCAAGCTGAAAAAAGCCTCAAAGATGTCCACTTCCCAATCTTGCGCCACTCTACTAAATGTGACGTTCTACTGCACTTGGTCCCCTGTTAGAAGCATAAAGTCCTCTATTGAAGCTTCCTGGTTGCATGCCAACTGAAAAATAGCTGGAAATGTATCCTTTAGGGCCTCATTCCCACACCATATATCCCTCCAAAACTTAATGCGAGAACCCCTCCCCAACACCAATTTAGAATGGCTACTAAAATCCCCCCACCCCTTCCTAATGTGTTTCCAAACTCCCACACCTCTAGCCCTGACACCTCTTTAGTACACCAGCCCCCCACATGTTTCCATATTTACAGTCAATCACCAACTTCCATAAGGCTTCTGTCTCGTTATTATACCTCCATAACCACTTCCCAAGCAGGGTCCGATTGAAAGTTCTCAGATTTTTTATACCCAAACCACCAAACGAGAGTGGTGTACATACCTTATCCTAGCTTACCAGGTGAAATTTGAATTCATCCCCTATCCCACCCCATAAGAAATCACGGTACAGTTTATCAATCCGAGCAGCTACCTTGGCAGGCAATTGAAACAAATATAGAAAGTATGTAGGTAAGTTAGAAAGGGTACTCTTGATAAGAGTCAAACGGCCACCTTTCGACAAACACAATCTTTTCCACCCTGCCAATTTCCTTCCTATCTTCTCTATGAATAAATCCCATATGGATGAGGCCCTTGCTGCAGCCCCCAACGGCAATCCCAGATAGGTAATAGGAAGAGAGGCTACCTTGCACCCAAGAGTACTAGCTAGCTGCCTAGTATTACTCACATTCCCCACTAGCACCAACTCTGACTTGTCAAAATTCACTTTTAAGTCTGACGCTGCTTCAAAGCATAGTAACAAAGCCTTCAATACCCTCAACTGGTTTTGATCTGCCTCACAGAATATGAGTGTATCATCTGCAAAAAGTAAATGAGACAAAATAATAATACCCCTATTGGGATCACCAATCGGAAAGAATACTATCCCTAGAGGAGATTTCTTGGCACCAGAAGTCGAGAGCTTTGTGGCTGAAAGAAGGGGACCGGAGTACTAAGTTCTTCCATAGAGTTGTTAACTCTCATAGAAGAACTAATACCATTGAAATACTGAGCATTAATGGTATGGAATGTAAGGAAGTCCCTTTGATTCATGACCATGTGGTGGATTTCTATGAACAATTGTTAACAAAACGAGTGGGATGAAGGCCAAAGCTGGATGGCCTCGTTTTTTACACTATTGCGCCTCAGGAAGCCTCTTGGTTGGACAGACCTTTTAAGGAGGAGGAAGTGTATGATGTAATCAAACGCATGAGTAAAGATAAAGCTCCAGGCCCAGATGGTTTCTCGATGGGTTTCTTCCAATCTTGCTGGGAGGTGGTGAAAATGGATATTATATGTGTTTCAGGAAGTATCCTTGGTTAGAAAGTTTGAGAAAAGCCTAAATGCTACTTTTATCGCATTTATTCCAAAGAAAACTGGAGCAGTGGAGGTTAAGGATTTTCGACCCATTAGCCTTGTGAATGGGGTGTATAAAATTATATCCAAGGTTCTTGCTAATAGACTGGGGGCGGTTTTGGGCAAGATCATTTCGAAACCACAAAATGCATTTGTTAAGGGGCGACAAATTTTGGATTCAGTCCTTATAGCGAACGAAGACCTGGATAGCAGATTAAAGGCTGGCTCCACAGGTATTATTTGTAAGTTAGATATGGAGAAGGCATACGACCATATCAATTGGGATTTCCTCTTGTATTTTTTGGGGAGATGTGCTTTGGGCCTAGGTGGCGTAATTGGATTAGTTGGTGCATTTCCACAGCCAGATTCTTAGTATTGATTAAGTTGTCCTTCCGACTTCTTCAATAGTTCTCGAGATCTAAGGCAAGGAGATCATTTGTCCTCACTTCTCTTTGTTATTATTATGGAGGCTTTGAGTAGGATGACATCGGCGGCGGTTACGCATGAGTGACCATGTCTGATTATTCGACCAAGTGAAGGAACCCCCTAGAAGAGAAATATCTAGCAGGTTTAAATCAAATATACAATCTAAGAACTCTGTCATTGCTGGGTACAGCCACTCTCTCCCGATCGTTCACTAGGAAATCAGATTACATTAAATCTCCTCCTATACACCAAGGAAGCTTCTACCAGCTATGTAACTCAGCAAGTTCCTCCCGTAAGAAACGTATGCCGTTGTCTATATTTGGACCGTATAAACCTCCAAAAGCCCACACAAAGTTATCTGCCACACTTTTAAATGAGCATGCCACTGTATACTCCCCCACAAACTCCTCCATTTTCTCAACAACTCTTTTATCCCACATCACTAGGATTCCACCCGAAGCCCCATTCGAAGCTAGATAAGCCAATCTGCGTAAGTGCAACTCCAAATGCTTTGAATTAATCTTCTAGAAACACTCTTCAGTTTAGTTTCTTGTAAACATACTATATCCACCCTCCATTCTCGCAACAAGTTTTTTATGTGAAGCTGCTTATTCGCCTCATTTAACCCACGGACATTCCAAGACACAATTTTTGGCTTCATAAAGGATAAGCAAGACCCTTCCCTTTGGATCTTTCATGGCTTAAGCTTCCCTCATAATTCAAAGATCAAGTTAAGCGCTTGAGCTCCCGCTGTTTTTCCGACCCTGATTTCTTAGACTATGTATGACCCGCTTCAATTGCAGTAAGTAAAGCCATAAACTGCTCTTCATAGCCCACACATTCCATGCATATCCAGTGATGCAAATCCTTCACCTTTTGAAACACCAAATCCGAAGCATTCGACTCATCTGGTAGCAAATGGTTTAACGAGATAGGTTCCCCATCACTGGAAGCCCACTGCAAATTAGGAGTCGCCCTTTCTTCCTCCCCAAATAAATTCCTGCCCTCCCATGCAACCACAACATTACTAGTGGGAGATTGAGTCTCAAGGACCACCATTACCTCACTTTGATAAAGCCCATCATCAATCACCTCCGCCCCTGCCCCCTCAGCCCCTGGAAGAGCTTCAAAACTGAGACTTCCCGCCACTATACGATCTAGGTGATCCTCGGGATGGCCATGGGCCTCTGTCTAGGAAGGAGACTCTCCCACCATGTATATCGGTGCCTTCTGGCTGGCTGAAGCCACAGCAGCGTCGCACATGTGCAAAGACTCCTCCTCCTCCACTATCAGCAGTTTCTGGCTTACTATAAGCCCCCCCCCATTGCAAGTATCTCTTCACAGGAAGAGACCTTATAGCTCCGATCCTCTGCTAACGGCGAAGGCATCACCTGCGTTTCTGTGGCCGTCGCTTTACCGGCAATTGTCGAGGAGCCCTGAAATGGACTGTAAATGCTCAAATAGACTGGAATCCGGCACCATACCCACCGTTAGAGGTGTTGCCACCTTTGCCGGGGCCACCTGGCTCTTCGCCTGCGACAGTGGCTGAGGCCCACCCGTCGAAGGGCCTGAGGCAGACGGTACACGTCTCCTCCAAATAGGCCTCTTCAGTTTCGGTTGAAACCAAGGCCCAACTTCACCAGGGCCCATTTCCCAGTTTCTTCCTAAGGCCTGCGCGTGATTTCTGGGCCCATTGGCCCTACCATAGGCTAGTGCTTTTGGCCTTTCCCCAGGCCTGCGCCCACTCCCACCTCTACATCTCTTTCAACGCACCGTTTTATATCAATTAAATTTGCCTTCAAGTCTTCTACTTGTTTCTGCATCTCCATCACAACCCGCAGGAGGCTTTCCTTATTTAGACCGACAATATCTCTGTCAGCCCCCTCCAAGCTCTGACCCACTACCTCTACTGAGGCCACAACATCTCCAGACTGCAGCGGCGCCTCTCCTTTTCGTCTGACAAGTTGATGGGATGGGTCCGAAACCCTTGATGATTTTTTTACAGAATCCAGATGTGATGTCGGGGGATGAGTTTACGACGTTATAACCACTGTATGGCCAATTGTGAAGCTGGTCTCCCTCAACTCCGGAATGAGGATACTGTTCCCCCCCCCCCCCCCCCACCAAAATTCTGAACTCCACCAACGACATGAAATGCCCCTTGAGAGTTAACACACCTTTGGGCTATGAGGCCCCTGTCCGCATCTCTGTGAGCTGAATAAAACTCCCTCCTTCCCACCTTCAAGCAGTCTTCCAGAGCTTTGGTGAACCACCGTGCCGTGGCTAACTCTAGATGAAGACTTCTCACCAACTTCCACCCCTTCTCTGTGATAGTCACCCATCGCCCTTCTCTAGCAACCTCAAAAATCTTATGATCGATAGCAACAACATTTGGCATGCTTGAATGCATACTCAGATTTGCAATGAATCACTTACTCAACCTCCAATGAACAGCATCACCAACCAGAAACGAAAAAAAAAAGAAGGGAAAGTGTACGTAGAGAAAAAAAAGGAGGAGTGAGAAAGGCCAATGTTATTCAAAGCAATTTAATTCACAAATACATTTTTTTGTGCTAAATTTATAAGTATTTCAATTTCAAAAGTCACAAGATGCTTGTTTTGGGAATTAAAAAAGACCCAGATAAAAATAAGAGTGATAAAGTTGCATTGGTTCAAACCAATATTGAACGTTTTGAACAATGAAAGTGAATTGGTCAAAACAAATATGGACCATATGTTGCGATATGGAAGATGATTCATTCATGTTTGATGTGGTGCTTATGGTTGAAAAGGAATGGGCGATGCTTTGAAGATAGAGAATGCCCGAGGGGAGAACTTAGTTTTTCTTTAGTACTTTGTGTACTTGGGCTAAGTTTCTTGTGTTGAATGGAGATAACCTTTCATGATTTTCTCTTAGTTTATTCTAGTTCTTAGCTTGTATTTAAATGTTTTCTCTTTTATTCTTCTTGTGTATTTAGACTATGTCTATTTACTTTTAATAAAATCACTTATTAATTATTAAAAAAAAAAAAAACAAATACATCACTATCCTCGATCATATATGGGCAAGAAATTTCCATCAATTGAGATAGTACATAGACCCCTTGGTCGGTGAAAAAGCAATGAAATTGCCCGTGAACGCATATACACAATTGGCCCAAGAGTTCAATCCAAAAAAAAATAAAACAAACAAGCAAACATTTCCGGTTCGCTTCCTGCCCCCGAGTTAAACCGGAAGACAAAAAGAACAAAAAAATAAATGAAAACCAAAAACCAATAAAAAGAGAGAGAAATTTTCTCAGAGAGAGATCAAAGACCTTGGTAGACGGATTTGACGAGAGACTCGATGTTTCCCTCGCGGCGAAAGACGAGGGGAGGAGGACAGAAGATATAATTTTGGGACGATGATGATGAGGAACTGTCGGAGGAGGACGAGTCGATGGAAACGCCGGCGGAATCGTAGCCTCTGTACTCCAAACGCCTGAGACCGTTGAAGAGTACCTGCAGAATATACCGCCTCTCCTTGTTCACGTTGTAATTCAAATACGCAAATATCCCACACATTGTTCCCTTCCGTGAGCTTCTTCTTTCTTTTCTCTTCCGGGTTGGGTGGGGTGGGTTTAAGGGAGAGATTTTATTCTGGAGCAGGAGAAAGCGGGTACAGAACCGGCGGACAACTATGACTTTTTCGCGTCTGACCTTTCGTGTGGGCCGTGGCGTTACATTGATTGAAGGGGCTTTCTTGTCATTCGAGCGTGCATCAAGCGTGCGGACGTGGCTGGACATGGTTGGGTGTATTACGGTGTCATTTGATATTTTCTTTTCTAATTTTCTCTTAAAAATTGTTATGTAGCCCTCAAAGTACCGATTAAAGTAACTATTGATAAGGTATAATCGGTTCGGTTTAATCTGATTTTAGATAAAATTTGAGATCGAATTGATATGTATCGGTTTTATATTTTTAAAAATCGATTTTGTATTGGTTATCACTCTAAATCAATACTTACAGTTTTACCAATTTCGATTTGATTTGATCTGATATTTTTGGTTTTAATATACTATATTATATACTATATATAATAGTATATTATAGTATATAATACTATAGTGATAATATGTTATAATATATTATAATATATATTATAATTATATTATAGACTATAATGATATATTATATTATAGATTATAGTGATGTAAGATTTTAAAATTTAATATTATATTAATTAGTAATTTATCATATAATACAAACTATTTTATATATAATTATATATTATATATAAAATTATATACAATATAACAAATTATAATATATATATATATATGAACCGGTCCGATCCGGTTTTAAAAAAAAGTTTTAGAAAAAGAAAAATCGGAACCAGACTGATTTTAATCGGTTTTAAGAAAAATAAATTGGTACCGGACCGAACCAAACTTGGTATCAGACCAAACCCACTAGTTTGGTCCAGTCCGTTCCGATTTACCAGTTCACCTTCTTTTTTACACCCCTAACTATTAGTGTTTTTTTTCTTTTTTGGGTGCTCAAAAGTATCTCTAGTACATTTGTGTGTATTTTTTTAATATTTTAAAAAGGAAAGAAAATACACAAACGAATTAGTGTAACTTTAAGGGGCTGGTTAGCAGCACCCCTTTTTTTATTCCACTTTAGTTATTGTGAATGATACACAATTTTATCATTAGTATGATATAATAAAATTTAAAATTATCGGATAAATTAAATCATGTCATATTAGCAATATGAAAAACACACCAACTTATAAATATAATTTTTATTTTATTTTAAAACATATATAAATTTAAATAAAGGAAGAAGAGAGACAACCAACAATTATTAAAAACAACCAAAAGTAAACAGAAGTGTTATAGTTACAAAAAATTTCACAAAAGGAAACTAATAAATTTACCTATTTTCATATGATTCATTACATTTACTTTACAATGAAAACAGTTTTACGATCTACTGTATCATATTAGGTTATATCGATTTGTGAATTTACTTTTATAAGATTTCTTTGTGGTTAAAACATTTCTCAGTAAATTAATCAAATAAAAGAAAGAGTAAATTTGAGGGAAAATAGCACTACAAGAATGGTTGTCCATTCGAAGTAGTCCATATTGGTATGGGCGAAAAAAAAAAAATTTGGTTGAACCGGATCAAGCTGGTAGGTTTGGTCTGGTTCGTAACTGGTCCGGTTCGGTACAAGATTTTAAGAACCGAAACCGGTTCTAAACCGGTGTGATACCAGTTCTCATGTTTGAAAACTGGTCTAAATCAAACCGGACCGATATATATATTTATTTAATTTTTTATATTATATGTAACTTTTTATATTATAATATTTGGAGGGGATATCTGGGGTTCTCTCATTGCCAAGCCCATAGCAGGTAGGCATGCCTAGCTTACCACTTTGACCTACAAGGCTCGCGGCTCGAGGGCCTACGGGAGTATAGTATCAACAAAAGAACAACACTATTCATAAGGAGATAATGCCCCAAGATGAAAGTAGTTATCTTGGGATAGATAACTCCTATAAATCAGAGTTGTTATCCCCTCCTTCTTTATTAAGGGATAATTAGAGATAAACGCATGGACGGATGGTTATCAACTGCCTCGACATGTTCATACGTCTCTATAAATGGTACATGAAGGTAACGAATGTTTCTCTAAACTTCTTGAGATATTTTATATTGAGACCACTTCTCTAACTTAGACATCGGAGCTTATCCTAGGCACCCAGCACATCGGAGTTGTTTATTGTAAGTCATTCGAGTGATTGGTGATGTGAAACACGTCCTTTACAATATTTAAAACTTTAAATTTAATCACTTTCACGCACCCTTTAGGCACCAATTGAAGTGACAACAGCTGAAAAATAAAACTGTTCGTCTTGGAGAAATGAAGGAGGCTGGGTTGCGTTCTGGGTGGGAGATAGAAAACAGATGAAAATACAAGGAGCAACTTGCCTCGTAGTCATAGTCTTGGCGAATTTTTTGTTGAAGATCAGCTTGAAGCAACAAATTTGCCTCGTAGTCGTACTCTTGATCTCCATAAAGTAATCCACGGTTTGCCTTGAAGAAGTCACTCGAACTCTCACCAATCTCAATCGTTTATTAAACAAAGTTTCATGTGGAGACAGATGTAAATGAACTGATCTTGTGTTATTTGGGATCCTGGTGTGTTAATCTCACTTTTCTCACATGCTGCGCGTAGATTTTAGTTCTTTTTTTCTTTGGTAGAATTGCACAATATAGATATGTGTGAATTAAAGATATCGTTTAGAATTGACCTGAATTTCATAGATCTTTTTTTCCCTGTTAACTATTGGAACTTTATCGAGTGGGGATGGCCCTCCTGCAAGTTTGGCATGGGGTCCGTATTGCATGGGAGCTTAAGGGAAAGGCTAGAGCATAGTGGCTTCATTTCATACTATATGATCTATTGATCTGCTCGTTGTATCCACCGCTTGTTGTTCCAATGGAGGAAAGCAATCATGTCTTCTTGGCTGAGATTGACATCATTTTTAGGAATATTGTTTTCAGCACGAATATTGTTTTCAGGAACTGAAACAATAATTTAGGAAGACAAAAATTAATTAGCACGAATATTGAAGGGGGTTGGGAAACTTGATGCAATCTCCAGTCGATGACCTTTCTCAAACTTTGAATCTTACTATGTGTGATTTTGTAGCCTCAGTCCCTTTAAAACAAGAGGAACTAAGACTGTTCATTTGGGCCAAGTTTTTTTCCGGCCCATTCTGAAACCTGGGAAACTAGAACTAGATTCCAGTTCCGGGTTCCAGCCCAGAACCCTCTATTTCAGCTTGAATGGGAAGGGAGACTCACAACAGTCTCGGTTGAAGAGGAAACTAGATAATCACCTAAAAAAATATTAAAAACTGAATTAGATATATAATAAATTGAGTTAAATAGATATTAAAAAAATATTTCAAGTTTTAAATTTACCTTCAAGGTTAATCGACTGTATGTATTCTTCCAACTCTCAGATGTCGACCGATTTGGACTTTAACCAATTTTGTGTGCAAATGAGGGTTTCGACAATCTTTGAAGACAATAAACTCCCAAAATAATCCAAGATGCTTCATCCAGTACTAAATGCGGACTCCAAGGCAACAGTGGAAATGAGTGTGTCTAATACATCACGTGCTACATTAGCAAGGATAGGATAATTGTTGGCACTAACCCTCCACCAATCCAAAATATCAAATCTGGTGATTTTTGTGCACACACCTCCGACAAATACCCATCTAGCTCTGATCTAAACTCCATTAAACCTTGCTTCTAAGGTATTTTTCTATCATGATATCAAATTTACTCGAGATAGTAGTAAAAATAGAAGTAGTGCTTGGCCTCCCTTGAGCCATATCAGAACTCCCCACACTAGCCACACGAAATGTGTTGTACTGCTTAATCAAGCGGCTTAAAAGGAGTTTAACCTTAGTCTCTATCATATCTGCCAACATATCCCCTTTGCACTTTTTCAACTAAAACTTCATTGTCACCATTTTGTATCGTGGATCAAGCACAAAAACAACATATATAATCAAGTGGAACCTATCTATGCTACCCCAATACTTGTTATACTTACTTTTTGTGTTATGGCCCATGGTCCTAGTAATAATATCATGAAATGTGTACATATCATTTAATGCATATTCAATTGTACAGAGTTCCTGAAAATATACATTAGTCGTCACATAGAAAGAACAAAAAATGTTCAATGTAACATCATAAAAAATTTCCATCAACTCTACAACAATCTGTGCTTTTTTCCAATCATCATTAGTGGGGTGATTACACACAAAGAATAACGCGGTTGTCGCAATATAGATTGGGGTGTCGATTCCACAGAGAGATGGTAGAAACACTAAAAAAGACTAAAAATTTAAGAGAACAAAAATCAAAGTAGCAATGTAAGATGAATCCTTTCTGAAAAGAAATAAATTGAAGAGCCAAAACGTAATAATGAAAAAGTTTGACCAGAATTAATAGCAACAAAGCATCGGGAATCACTTACTTGGAATTGATAATTCTATTCATAGTAGATTCATTGGATACTCAATAAGAGATCATAGCACAAGACTCTCTAACCGGAAAATATATCTTTATAACCAATTTGTTCAAATATAATTCTTGAAAACCACCATTCTTTTGAAAGTGTGGATTCCTATCCTATTAGACTTAGATTCAAAGACAACAATATACTCGATAGCAATACTACAGTAGAGAATCACACCAATAAGATTGACAACCAGATCTGAACATAAACACCTCAATAATCCCATATAGAAAGCATGACTGAATCTATGAAAAGTATTGGTTATAAAATTATCCAAATACAAGAAAGACTAATAAGAGATGATCAACAAGAATTGTATCAACAAAAAAGTTTATTACATGAATACAATAAAATTGAAATCATCATCATTCAAGCAAGTTCATCCCTAGCTTCACCAATGAATTAGCTCTCCATTCGAAAGAAGAAGAATTCTTTTTCTAGAAGATGAATTTCTGCAAATAAAAAAAAAAAAAAAACCCCACCAAAAAACCCGTCTACCTCTCCACGTTATAGACTTGTGCCTTATTCCTTCGAGCCATCATCTTTTGGAAAGAAAATCATGTGCCAATCTCATGAAGGTAGTATTCCATATTTCCAATTGCATATTGAGAGCCGTTCTTAGCATAATAAACGTACGAATTAGAAAATTTCTATTTATGGAACAAATGTAGCCCATTAAGTGTGTTTTCCAACACATCTTGATTCGCCTTAATCGAAAATTGGACGGGAAAGATATGACCATAACACTAATGGATACTCAGAGAAGCTGCGAATTCTGAATATTTTTCATTAATTGCTCTTTCCTTCTTTGTTTATGACGCGAATCTTTTTTACTTTGGACATATGAATTTCTCCATTGATTGTTTTTTTCCTCCTTATTAGCTAAACTTCAGTTTAATCATTTTTAGATTTATTCTTGCAATAAAGTCATTAGATACTGAATCAAAACTTGGGCACTATGGAATTAAAGTTTAAATTGGAAAAACATAATCAAAATGCCCAAATAACACATATAATCTAGCAATTAAACTCGTAAAAGCAATGTTCAGAGTACACTTTCTTGCACTCATCATGGGGTTCACGAATCCATTATCCACGTACATATAATAGTGTTTAAAGGCTTGTTTGTGTTTTTCAGTAGTATTCAACATCAAATATGTTGAGTTCTATTTAGTAGGAACATCCAAACAAATCATTCTCAAACTAATATTTTTCTTTACTGCACAAGCCTTGAACTTGACAAGCTTTGACGGTGAAGATTTCACATATCTAATAGCATCTCTAATCCTTGTTACAAGCTCATAAATATCTCTCAAACCGTCTATAACAATCAAACTTAATATATGGGCAGTACACTACATGTGAAGAAACTCACTACCCAATATAGTACAATCACTATCCTTTATCTTTCTCAACATGTAATCCATAACAACATAATTAGATGAGGCATTATCAACAGTAATTGTCAAAATTGTATTAATCCCCCAATCATGCAACTCTAAGTCTAACACCCTCTTGATAGTTTAGCCCTTATGGTAGGAAATTTGGCAACACTTGATTATTTTTTTTATGCAATCTCCAATTGCAATCAATAAATTGTATGGTAATGCATATATAGTTCATATTTTGCACCGACGTCCATGTATTGGTGGTCAGACAGATTTTTTGGAAATCCAACAATTTCTTTAGCTGTATCTTTTCTTCGTTATAAACTTAATAAAATCATTTCTTAACGTGGTTTGTGATGACAAAGTAAATCGAGACTCTAAATCAGCCATGAATGCAATAAACACTTCGTTCTCCACTAGCTTAAAAAGCAATTCACACCTAATAAAAAAATTTAGTGGTTGACACCCTGAGTTTTTCTGCATCATACTTCACAAGTAGACTACATACTATTCCCTCTACATCTCTTTTAACACTAGATGTTTGACTTTTTTGAACTCCTTTAACTCTAGGAGGGGATAGAATAAAATAGTGGATACAATATATGTATCCAGGTGGATTAGTGCATTAATAGATGAGTTTGATTCTGAGTTTGTATACTGCTCTATTCAATGTTGAGTTTGAAAAAACTCTGCTTTTGCAAAACAATGGCAATATAGTTAAAATTCTGAAACTGATAAAATTCTATTTTATCATGTGAAGCAGTTATTATTATTATTTTTTACTTTGTGATAATGAAATTAATAGAAATGATGAAGAAATTGTGAGTTTCTTTGTCCTTTATTCTACTGAATTCATGTGAATTTGGAAGAAGAAATTATTAAAATACATCCTGATTACTGCTAATTGTTTGCTGAATTTGTTTAGGTACTGCTAATTATAATGCTTGAATGAGCTGTGTAAATGATAAACGGTTGTAGCTGCTTGTTAAATATTTGTGTGATGGCAGCAATTTCAAAGAGTTCAAAGTGTGATGGCAACAAGCCGACTTTCTCTTTATTTTGTGTGATGATAGAAGATTAGAAATTGAGTTAGATGAATCTGAATTGATTCTTGAGCTTGATTGTGAAAGATCTTGTTGGTGTCTTCTGCTATGGATGTCTATCTGACCCAATTGGATTGTAGATGCTCAATATTTCAATATGAGGATTAATTAGCGGAAGTTGTGTGATTTAATTCCAAATTATAATTTAATTAATATTTTTTTTAAACTGAAAATTTGAATGCCATGCAGTTTAATAGAACGTTAATATTATGATAAAACTCCACAATTAACCTTAAATAATAAAAGTAATAATAAGCAATAATTTGTTGACAAAATGTGTTTGTTGAATAATTAGATTAAGAAAAAGAATTAATTTCAAAACATTAATTTAAGTATCAAATTAAATTATTACTTAACATATTGTTAGTGTAACTACAAGATATGAAAGAAAAAATTAAAAATATTTTTTTAAAATAATATTATTATATTATTATTTTGATGAATTTAATGACTAATCCAATATGAGATTATGGATAGGAAAGTTTTACATTTATGAAAAATATATACTTTCTATCAAATTTTGAAGATAAATTTGATAAATCCAATGCTAGTGCTCTTAAGAGAGAAGAAAAAGCTAGTAGATAAAAGAATATTCTTCTCATCAGTTACTATTCACTATTCCAAACATCACCCTATAAAAAACACCTCTATATCCTATAAAAAAAAACTATAAGCATCAAATGTAAGAATGAATAATAACTTATGCATAATATTTCTCGTGACCCAAAACCCAAGGTTATGCAGCAAATACTTGATTCTTTCCTTCGCCTCCGCCATACAAAGGATTCGTTTTTGTTAAGGACTTGCGTCAGCAGGTACCGAATATATACAACATAAAAAGAAGGGTGGATATACCAAAACAAGTCGACCTCTCTTCGGCAATCTTACCAGCCAGTTTCATTATGTACACGTTTGTTTTGGCCCGAGGTAAACTCCTAATAAAACTCAGAAAACCTTTACAAACATTCATAGCCCTCAGCGAACATCAAAAGGCGTTGTCAAGCAATTTCCAAAGCAGCTGCTACTACCAACATCGGTAACTGTCTCATCCTTGCAGTGTCCACCGGCTTTGCTATTTCTGTTGGAACTCCTGCATCTTTGACAGACAAACATTGCAGGAACCGAGCCAGAGTCATTAATACCGGAGCACCTGGTGTGTTGCCACACGCCACAAACATCGCAAGCCAACATTCTCTCCCCATCATCATCCTTGGCCCCACAGCTACAATCCACCGTCCACCGCTCAACCCCCCTCTCCATTCTAAACCTACTCAGTCCATTTTTCCCCGGGCATCTCCCTCGCACTCGAACTGATTTGGCTGACCCTAACAAGAGCTTGACCAGCTTCGTATCATCCACATTGGCATAACCAACCAACTCTTCGGCCTGAAATCTTCTGAACATCAGATATACATCTTGAAAAGCTTTCGATGTTTGGAGCTTGAGGTCTGACACAGTGGCATTTGGAGGCAGGATAATCAATTCAGGTGGTGCGTTTACAGCATGCTCAGAGTCATCTATGAGCTCCACCTGACATGACAGGCACGTTACCGATGGGTTTGTCATCGGTGACATATTTTCAACCAAGTAGTCTTTCACAAAGTGCTTGCAGTCAAGAAGCTTCTCAGCCGCACCACTAGCGAGGACCCTTGTTGCCTCGTTTCCATTTCCTACCATATTTTGGAGATGGAGCAAGGATTCATACAGGAATCTGAGATCCTGCAGAAGGTTCTCTTCGGATCGACAATTAGAGATGGAAGAATCATTGCAGCCAGTCATTTCACCCATGGAATCGCACACAGGCTCGAGCCTGTTAAACATGAGATACGCTAAAGCATTAATCCAACCAGAAAGTATACAGTAAATTAGGAACATAAGAGAACTGATTTTTATTCTAAACAAACGAAAAATGAAAAAAAGAGGTCCAAAATTGGTAAAGTAGGTGGTCGAGTAGCATGATACCGTCTGAAATTAAATTATAACCAATTCTAATGATACTCTTGCAAGGATAACCACATCTTGAAATTTCGACAACTATCAAAACAACATTTATGAAAACATGCATGATAAAAACAATTTCCAAAAAGAAGACCGAGAGCAATTACTTTGTCAGGCCCAGTCTCATCAATATTAATATGAAGGCTTACATGATGCACATAAAGAGTATAACTGGATGCGGTACCTATACACAATCACAAGTTCAAGTTGAATTGGGAGTTCGCATAACACCTTGAGGAATGTTATTTTCAAAAAATCCCATTAACAGCAAACAGCTTAAGGAATTGTACACACTTTTTCCCCCCTCAAAAAGAGTAAACACGGTAAAGGCAAAGACCAGAATGATCCTCACCTGTATTCAAGGGCACCTGATTCAGGATTACATCGGGCTTTAACAACTATCCCATCTGCTGCAAATTTCCCTCCAAGTTTCCCAAGGCAATAATCAAGGAGCTCTGGGGGCCCCACCTTGCAAATAGCACCTCTAAGAGCACGACAACTAACCCAATTAGAACCAGAAACCGCGCGAAGGACTCTGAACATGGCTTCTTCCACTCGCTCAATGTCACTCCCAGTAAACGACCACAAGACTGCAGAAGTGCAAGCTCGACTCTTCTTGCAAGAGATATCATCCACCCCGGATGAAGACTTGTGGGCATCATGGATCATACGCATCAAAAAACAGAAGAGATCTCTTATATTAACAAGTTTACATTTTGCAAAGGACTGGTAATGTGAGATCATGTCCTGCAGGCGAGTGCAGAGTTCCTGTCCTTGGGAGAGAAAGATGGATAATGGCAGGCTGGAGAGGGACTCAACAGCCATTTTATACGCATCAAAAGTGAGAGCAAAGCTACCAGCCCCAAATTCATAACCCCACTCACCGTACCAAGGACCGCCTTTGGTGATGGCATGAAGCAGCCGGTACTCTAACCCATACTTCTTTGACACGTCCATCACACTCACTTTTCTGGTAATGTGTAGATAAGCAATCAAAAAATAACTAAATATGACTGAGGGCATCCAAAAGGAATGCATCAGAAAAAAGGGGGCAAAAGGGAAACAAAACATCCAACATGACATTGTAGAGAACACAGACATCAACTGTCAATTTCACAGAAATATAGTTCAAAAAGCTCTTGATTTCAGGAGAAACATTGACAGAAAAACTCGCCCAGATAAAACATTAATAGCCTTAAATTTACAATAAAACAAAACTTATATAGGTATCCAAAACTTCCCAACAAGGCAAAAGATTTCACGTTCTTTGCATTTATTTCCCTATCTATTTTGAGGTAATAGTCAATTTGTTGTTTTGTGATTCTAATATATCTTCCATTTAAAGACTTACAAAGCAGATCATTTCTCTGGACTTACTATAAAAATAACTTCTGGAGAAAAAGGAACTAAAATAGAAGCCAATATGTATGAAAAAATTAATGTGGATCTCAGACTCAGTATTTTGGGATAGGTTAACGTGGATTGCAGACTAATTGACTCATAAACATCATAGTAGTAGTCAATTAGTTTGTTTCTTAAGTATAATTACAAAAAGATCCTAACCTGACCCCAAGCAGTTTGCAAAGGCGATCCCAGAAGTCCATGATATGACATCCAGAAAGAACCCTTGATCCTCCTTCCCTACCATTAACTCTAAGAAGGTGGCCATAACCATTTGAATGGACAACACCATGCAGAAGATGAGTTGTGTTCTCTAACTGGTTAAACACCCAATCTTCCACGTCATCTGTACTCGTCACATGGTTGCATGATTTGCACCTGAAATTAATAAGAGTTCAGGCAAGGAAAGATCGCCTACCCAAATAATCATTCAATCATTTTCAAACAAGCTAGAAATAGCTAAAAAGACACATTTCTGTACAAACCCATGCATAAAACCAGTTAACACCAATGAAATCAATCCCGTACATCTCTCTCTCTTTTTCTCTCTCTCTCTCTCTCTCTCTCTTAATGTCGTAGTGGAACCTCATCAAGGCAGTCTTCAAACCCACACTTGGCAGTAAACCTTAGATCCACAACTCCACCTGTCAGAGCCATCTATCAAATGATCCAAAAAATCTCCTAATTATCCCAAGTTCTTCCTTTGACCATTAAGTTGCACACTGACGGGTTATATTCATTTTGTCCATGAAATTCCATACAGATTATGACAGCCATGAAAAAATTATTACCGTAGATTGGTCAACCTCAATAACACATTTAATTCAATCAATTAAACTAATTGATCTAATAGCACAACTAAATCAACCTTATATCAAGATTATTGTAGATATGTCCCTAAGATTAAAAAAAAAAAAGTTTCAACAATATCTCTTCCATAATACCCATGTATCAAGATGGTCCTTCCGTCGAAATTCCATTAACTCATTAACAAAAATGTTTGTCCTAACACTCAATTGCCACGTCATGACGAATCTTGAGTAAACATGTGCCAAATATACAATCAACTTGTCTAAAAAATGCACAATCAACATGCAATATCTGTAGAAAATGTTAAAAACGTAAAAAGACATCAAAAATTACAATAAAAACATATTAATAAATTAGAAAAAACACATCACAATTAGGCCCCGTTTGGATTCAGAAAGTATTTTTTCTTATCATTACAACTTTTTCAAATTCTCACTCAAAATATAATAAACAATTCAACTTTTTCAAATCCCAATTTGACTTTTTCAAATCCCAAAACAATAATAATATTAAAAAATAATATTCTAACAATATTTTTTTCAACTTTTATCTTTCATCTAAAACCATCTCATCTTATCTCTGAATTCAAACCAGCTCTTAATCTTACAAATTAAAAAAAAGCACAAAATTGAGAACCTAAATTTTAAATAAATCAAATTATGTGAAGTTAGCATACAATTAGATTAAATAAATTTAAATTCTATATAAAAAATGCAACATTAGAATTTGATTAGAAAGAAACAAAACAAATCGAAAAAACATAATAAAAAGAGGAACTTAAAATTATAAGCAAAATATGAAAATAAAGAAAAAAGACAGGCAAGTCAACCATAGGGCTGCCATAGGTTGCTTGATGGATGGCAAATCCATGGGGCTCCCTATGGTCACCCCTTGGTTGGTCCACAAGGGGCAGCCATTGATGGCCTATGGTGGCAAGTTGGCAACCCACAACAGCCACCCTTCATGGATGGCCCAGTTTTGTTTTCTACTTTTTATATGAAGTTCCTTTTCAAAATTTTTATTATTCTTTGTTCTTTTTTTTCCCCCTAATATTAACCTTTTATTTTATATTTGAATTTTCTAATATCAATAATATTTGATGATGAATTAATGGAAGACAAACTTTTTTCTTACCCCATGGATCAGTTGTATAATACCGTTCTCTTCATCATTTCCCTTAAATTAATTGTGCTCTTCAAATTACCATTGTCATATCTTCAAATCATTAAGTCCCAGGGACAACTCCGGTAACTTTCTCTTAAATTAATTGTGCCTTCACATTATTGAGGTCAAATACAATCAACAGGTTAAATCAGAGAACAATGATGTTAAAAGATATGGTAGCAAAAACAAATATCGACTAAATAAACATCTTGGTTCAATTTGAAGGTGCCCAAATTACATAGTGGAACCTGTTGTATCAATTGCTCTGAATCTCACCCAAAAAGATATGAGACACATCTCTATCTAGAATAATAACATATGCATCAAATTAATCACACATTAGATACCAACACCATTCACGTTAGAAATCACTGTTACAAAAAGAAAATGCAATGAATAGTAATTCCATACGAGATTTACTTTGAGTGTGCATGATAAACAAAAGGCAAATAAGAGGAAAAAAGGTTTAAGGTCCTCACTTGGATTCTGACAAGTGCAAGACATCTCCACAGCACATGCATGGCTTGTGATACCCACCAATGGAGCTACCATCAGCCTTTATAATAAAATGAAAACGCTTCGCACATACAGGATGGCCACTCCAGCCTGAAGAATTATAGCTAAAAATGATCAAAACTCTTGTACTAGAAACTTTTGGAACACCGAGCTTAGCAATGTCCCAGGCTCAAAAATTTGAGGACGTTTTCATCTCGACAAGCAGGCTGCACTAATGTTATTGGCTTTAAATGCTAACATATATTCAACTGCAAATTTAATCACCACTGTCAAACTTGACCTATTTCGTAACACAAATACTTAGTTTCGTGCATTTATTAGCATCCACCCGACATCAAGGGGTTTATGCACACCCGACAACAAAGGCTGTACCATCATCACAAAAACCCAGGAAAAAAATTGTGAAATTGCCAATTCCCACCAAGACTACTTTTTTTGAATGAATTCGAGAAATTTTACTCAGCAGAACTTGACTTTTTTAAAACAACAAAAACAACAGAATTGAACATAAAAAATTTCAGGTGACAATGCTCGCATAGCAGCATCCTAGGCACTTTTGCTGCACAGGTGAGCTCAAGCTTACCCAGATGACCTCCAAATAAAAAAAGTATTTTTCCGTCAAAAGTATCTGATTCATGACGTGACTCTAACTCTCAAAAATCCAGACCTCCGAATAAAACAAGTCTTTTTCCATCAAAATTATCGGATTCATCACGTATCTCAACCACTCATGAACATACAATAAGCATATGACCTAGTGAACTCTCACTCGTTACAGTTTATGGAAACCATACTCCATGAATATACCAAATTAAAGTGACATTAATCACTTGGTCGAGCATGAAATATTGTCCATACTACCCTCACAAAAAAAGGCAAAAAGTAAAACAATAATAGAATATTATTAATAGTTGTCACGCAACAAGAACAGTACTTTGTCCCATCCAGCTCCACGTGTCAAGCACAAGAAACAGCTGACAAAAGGGAACATGTCCCTCTCAGCTGTAGGACCACCCACAATTGTCTCATCCTATATCGTTGGACCCAAACTTAACCAATAATAAATATATCATATCGTACTCTCGCGACTCAATCAGGGGATAATGCAACATCCCGATTATCCATTTCCTGCGAGATGAATGTGACTCGTCCTACAGTATTATCACGAAATTTTGCGAAGAGACCAGAGTGAATTCGATATATCTAAACAAAACAGAGAAATAGAATCGTTGAGACGACTCACCAACAACTCGGCACTGGTCGCAGTATAGGGATCTAGATCTGGTCACGTCCTCTTCGACTACGTCGAGGCAAACCACCGACGGTAGCGAATCTGGGCCATCGGTCTGATCCCCCACCCGGAACAGCATCTGCCACGTCATCAGGTGGGGAAACAGCGACGACGGAGGCGGGAGCAGCGCGTTCCTTGCAAGGAACTCCCTCACGCGAGTCCGGAACGGCCCGCCGGATAAACCGTCCGTGCAATCTACGGACGACGAAGATGACGATGAAGAAGAAGGAAACGTCAGGAAATCGTGGAGATCAGCGGTCACGCGCCTCTTCATCCGCTTCAGGGGCCTACCTGTCACGACCATAATGGTTGAAACGAGCGCGTGGATATTAATCCGAAGCGCGTGGGTCAGAAGGATTATATAGAAGTAGGCGGAGCGTTGGAAGGTTCTAGATCAGGATCTAAATTTGATAGATCGGACGGTTGGTATAGAAAATAGTAGATCAGGACCGATCAGATAGAGAGGATAGAGGTTGGAGAGGGGAAGGGCTCGGCTACGGTTTGTTTTGGGTTAAGGGCTTTCTTTCAGGGAGACGGTGTTTGGATTCTCTGATTACTTCATCGTCGTCATCCAGTTAGTGTGTATGATATGATACATGTTCGTTGCTTTTATTTATTTATATTTATGTTCGTACTTTTAAAAAAAATTTATCAAATTTTTAAGTTCTGGGAATTCGGGAGAAAAAGTAGAGTCGGTTTGGCTAATAGAGATGAAGGGAGATTGACAAGAGAACGGGCGAGGGCGGAGCAAATTTCTAGGGCGTGTTTACCGCTTCGAAATGGTTCTCGAGAATAAAAGGGCAGGTAAATTTGTGGAATTACGTTGTTACCCTTGCACGTTGAGGCCGAGACCTGAAAATAGATGTCATCCTAAATTTTTATATAATCTCATCTTATTTAATTTCATCTCATTTATAAACATAATTTAAATATAAAAGTTACAAATTAAGCATTATAATTTTTCAAAATTTTCGAATAAAAAATAAAAAATAATCAAATTTTTTCAAATTCTCAAATAAAAATAATATTATAAAATAATATTTTAATAATATTTTAACTTTATAATTTTTTTATTCAATTTTTTTCTCTCATTTTCTAAAATCTAAAAAATATTCAACTCAAATTATCTCACTACTATTCACAAATTTTCTTTTTATTATTTACAAAATTCTCATTTCATCTCACTCCTAACGAGCCATAATAAAAAAAGCAATGTGTACACATTCAAACTTCCAATTATACTCTTCTACTTGGGGTGAGGCCTAATTGTTGAAGCAAAATGTTATCGGAGTCCCTCAAACTTACTACTTGATTATTTAAATTTTTATTTATTTATTTATTTACTTAATTGTTAAGAAAATGACTATTAGTTAAATTGTATATTTTTTTAATAAATAAGAATGTTAAAAAACGTTGAATAGAAAATAAAAGAAAAAAGAAAAGTTTTAAATACACTGCCTGTGATAACCGCTGGGCGGCCCACTAGTAGTATCCATTGTCAAATAGTTTTCAAGTGTGATTTGAAGGGAATATTCGGGAAATAAAATGATATGAGAATTTTGTAAATAATAATAAGATAATTTATGAATAATAGTGAGATAACTTGAGTTAAGTATTTATTGAATTTTAAGAAATGAGAGAAAAAAAGTTGAATAAAAATATTATAAAATTAAAATATAGTCAGAATATAATTTTTATTTTATGATTTGAAAAATTTGAATTATTTTTTATATTTTGTTTAGAAGTGAAAAAGTTGTAATGATTAATTTGAAAAAAATGTAATGATTATTAAAATTGTAATGAGATGTGATGAGATGAAAATTATTTCCAAACAAACCCTAAGGCTATGTTTGGTTGATAGAGTGAGCTTAATCCATCTCAAACTAATTATTAATACAGTTCTGTTACCTACAGGCATAACATGCGGTGGATGATGTTGACGTGGAAGAAGAAGAAAATGCAGACGGAACCAAGCACGCCCTCTTCCTAGAATCAAGCATGTTCTATAACAGTCCGCTCTTCACGGTTAATAATAAAGTTTTTCTTTTAAAGATCTAAAGAGCAAGAGTGTTGAAAAAGCAGTGGTTCTATCCCATACAACACCTAGAGGCGGGTGAGTAGGTGCAGTTCAAATTTTCTAATCTAATAAAATTTAATGACAAGAAATAATTAAAAGATGACACAAATCATACAAATAATCAACACAGAGATTTGGTCATGAAGTGGAAACTCATTTGAAGAACGTCTTCAAATTCTAAAACCATTATAGAAAAAGTTTGTTACAACCAATATAGAGACACTCACAAAACCTTTGTAGTTCCTAAACTTGGCTTGTAACACCACGAGTGACCCACTCGATCTCTACACGCATATAGTGTCGGAACTCCGACCTTTCTATAGCATCCCACGAGAACCTCTCGATCTCTACATCAACAGCAGCTCCGGAAACCTTCCGGCCAATTAAAACGTCCACTTCAATGGATTTTGAAGAAGATTTGATATTGAGTGTGGTGTGGTGGAGATGTGTTTGTCTAGGAGAGATTTAACAATGAAGAAAAGTTTCTCTCTATGGCTCTTGAAGCAACTAGGGTTTTTGCTCTGTTTCTCCATACGAAAGAACAGAAATAACCTGTTCTATTTATAGTCCCAGCAAGACATGGCACTCAAAATCATGAATTTTAGGTTGTCTTGAACATTGGCTCGAGCGAGGTGTCGAGCGAAGGTCGAGCGCACGTTGTCTTCTGAAACCGCTCGAGCGAGACGTTGAGCGCACATCGAGCGAACCTCTCTAGATGAGTTCTGCTCGAGCGCCACATTGAGCGCACATCGAGTGAACCTCTCTGGATGGGTTCTGCTCGAGCGTTACGTCGAGCGTACATCGAGCGAACCTCTCTGGATGAGTTCTGCTTGAGCGCTGGGTCGAGCGCACATCGAGCGAACCTCTCTGGATGGGTTCCGCTCGAGCGCTAAGTTGAGCGCACATCGAGCGAACCTCTCTAGCAGAGTTCTGCTCAAGCGCCATGTCGAGCGAACCTCTCTGTATGGTTCTGCTCGAGCGCTTCGTCGAGCGCACGTCGAGTGAACCTCTCTGGAAGGTCCCGCTTGAGCACCAGTCGAGCGCCAGTTGAGCCATGTTGAGCACACTTCAATCTTTTTCATATTACACCGCTTCAACACTTGTTACAACTCAATTTTACATAGGTTTTCACAAGAATATGCCAATCAACTAATTTTTCCCTCAACAATCTCCCCCTTTGGCATTTCTGTGACAAAACCTCTAATCTATACATAGGACCTAATCCTGACACACCCCAAACAGGATTACCATGATTTAGGCAAAATCTTGAACATGTTGAGAAATTTCTACAAACACTTAGCAAACGGTTAAACGAACCATAAAAAATATGTAAGAAATAATCTCATAAGCATAAACAATGTCAGTTGCACAGTTTTCATAAAAAAACTTTTCATTAAGAAATTAATCAGACATTGAGTTCAATAGACAAACAATAGCAGCATGTAATTAACAACAAAAGCTGCTCCAAAAAAAAAATATGTTACTAACAAATACAAAAGCTGCTCCCCCTATATCTATACCACTCCCCCTAAATTTATACTACTCCCCCTTTTTGTCACAACAAGCCAAGGGTCTCAACTATCACCATCAGGCTGACTGCCATCATCATCATCTTCATCGAGGCGCTCATCTATATCGTTGAAGCGTTGAGTTACAAGCTGCTGCAGGCTGTTAACTTTAGCATCAAGGCTATCAAACCATGCATCAAACTGGGCTTCAAGACGGGCAAGGTACTCAACGACCTGCTGAAGGTTGGGCTCGGTCAAACCAGGTGCCGATGTGGATGGTACCGAGTTATGTGGCTGTGAGCTCGAAGGCCGAGAGCCCGATGGCTGAGAAGAGGGTGGTGGAGGATGCTCAACATCCAGAGGTTGAGGGGCAATGTGAGCACGACTCAGTTGCATGGTCCCACGACTAATAGGAGCTTTAAGAGGGACTCTAGGCTCATGTGGAAGAAGCGCAACTGACTGAGAGAGGGCTAACCTAGTGATGAGGCAAGCAAAAGGCAAACCAGTCTGTGTTTTAGGGGAATTAAAAGCCTCAAGCATAACCCAGCACAGATGACTCCCCAGGTCCATGGAGACATCGTTGATCAGTGCATACAAAAGAGTGGTGCGGTCATGACCCACATCACTCTGATGACCAGTAGGATAGAGATTTGTAAGGACTATCCTACTGAGAATGAGAAAATCAGGTGGAAAACGTACTGTTAGAAGGGGTGACTTACCATCCTAACTAGAAAATGAACCAATTAGACATTCAACAATGACTGACGGACTAGGAGGAGAAGTCTGTGTATAGGGATACACAGGATTTGCCACACGCGGGACATTCAGCAAGTCCGCTAACATGCCTGGAGTCACCCGGAAGACAATGTTCCTGAGACTAACATCAAAAGAGCCATCATCAGAGATGGCATGAATGTTTACTCCTTAACTAACTCCACAGAAGGAGTGGGATGACCAGTAGTCAAGGCCAGCCACTGGTGAGACTAAAAAATAAGTGGGATAATAGTCTCAGTAAGCTCACCGAGGGTGACTTCCCACTCGACAATAGGAGAACGGGTGGAAAAGTTCTGAGCGTAAAGTTCTCTTACACGAGCATCGTGGAAATGTGCTTGAGCGGGGGCAGGGGGATTTTGGCGTGGACGAATACGTCAAAAGAGAGAGGCTTACCGTGATTAAGAAGAGATTTCTTGAGAGAAATCAAGAAAAATGCACACGGAGAGAAAAGAGGGAAGTATCGCACGCAAGGGAAGAGAAAACGGCGCAGGAGATGAAACTGGTCTGGGGAAAAAGAAAGGACGCGGGGGGTTTTAAAACACTTTCGCTCGAGCGAAGTTTAAGTTCGCTCAAGCGGAGGACCAAAATTTTCTCTCCTTACAAATTTCAGTGTGATCCAACTATTAATGGAGTCAATTTTCAAATCATAAATACATGTCAAATGTAGAAGAGCATCATATCCTCAAAAACATGCAGGTAGTAAAAACAAAGTACCACAAGTAATAAAGATAGGCGTGTTACCAGGGTCCTTGCTCAATCAAGAAATTTTAACCGAAAGGTGTGAGCGGGGTTGGGCTGTACAAAAAACCATAAGTGTTTGAGAGCTCTTCCAAGATGCAGAAAGTCAAACCTAATGCCGCTAGAACCTGGGTTCTTCTGTTTGATTACCTGTATCAATATCAAGATACTTGTTTCCCCCCTTCCCCCCCCCCCCCCCCTTTTTTTTTGCAACAACATCCATTTTTCTTTTCAATGATATACAATATCATCTCTTTTCCTTTTTCTTTGCACAAGGGAACAATAATTTGCAACAACATCCCTTTTTTCTTTTTAATGATATACAACATCATCTCTTTTTCTTTTTCTTTACACAAGGGAACAATAATGAGGTTGTCTAGCCCATGGTCAATTCTGTGTGTAGGTAGAGCTTCCTAACACTTTTGATTGCCTCCCCAAAACTCACAGTGGTGAAACGTCGATTGACTAAGCAGGGAGTGAAGTGTGTAATGCTAGTCACAAATTACAAAAGATACATGTTTCAAACCTTTGTAAACCATAGATATATGATACAATTCTCAAAAGACACATGCACCTAGATTTTTAGAATTAACAGCACCAACACTCTTTGTCACATCATGATGTTTGAGGAACACACACACCAATATACAAAGACAAAATAATGTATGAATTGAACACACACAATATACTTTTAACAAAAATGAAGAAAAACTATACAAGACTTAAACATGTGTAAAATGCATGAATGCATGAATGCATGACCATCAGTCTATACCATGTCTGGTCTGCTCCTCCCTCTTTCTCATCCACACTTGTCTCACTTTTGGATGATTCACCTTATCAGCCTTCTGGCTAGTAGTCAATTGGTCTAACTTTACATTGATAATCTCATTTTGTTTGGTCAAGACCATGACTTGGCTCCACAAGTTTTGATGCCCTTTTCTTGAGTATGACTTTTCCATTCTCTTAGGATGGCCCCTAAGCTCAAAACTGTTTGGTCGTATGTGACCAATTTTACCACAATTGTGACAAACCTGATTTGCCTTGTGAGCTTTATGTCCCATAGAGGGTGAGATGTACCTAGGAGCATTCAAGAACTTCTCACTCCTTTTAGAAGGATAACCAGTCTTACTTTTAGAGAATGCAGGAGCATGAACAGATTGATTTTTTTAACTTGAAGCAATCTGGTCTAACATGACCAACCTTCCCACAGTGATGACATATAGGGCTCATGTTGCGAGCTCCTTGTCTCTTGGGAGGTGGGACAAACTTTTGCACATGTATGGTTTTCTTACCCTTTTTAAACAATTGTGCTTTGCCATTCTCATTCGATGCAGGAACAAACATTATTTTTCCTTCATTTTTGCAGAAGATTTTTGAAGTTGAAGCCACATCATATCCTATACCTCTCTTGTCACCAAAGAACTTTCCCGAGTTTAGGATTTTGTCAAGCTTTTGTTTCCTAGAAGAAAAGTTTTTCAGTTTATCATTTAACAAAATCAACTCACTTTCCTGCATTTTCATTTTATCCTCGAGTGACACATTCCTTTTTTGCAATTGATCGGTTAGACAAATAGCTTCATTCAATTTACCTTGGAGATCTTTCTTTTCTCTTTTGCAAATATCTATATTCTTAATATGTGCTCTATTGAGTTTCCTCAATTTCACACATTCCTTGTACAACTTCTCATAGATTTCCTCCAACTCATCTTCATCCTCGGATTCACTTCCGGATGTACTCTCATTTTCAGACGTTGATTCACTTCTGTGACTTTGGCCACCAACAGAAGAAGTGAATGCTATGTAGTTGAATTTTTTCTTTGAAGAGGGACTCTCTGAAGAGTCACTTGTCTTAGAATCATTATCACTCAAGGAAGCATCATTTGCCTTCCCTTTGGCCTTTTTGTAATTTGCACACTCAAGGTGAATGTGCCCATAACCATGACATTCATGACAGGTTGTACCTTATCTTTGATAGGTCTAGTGTATATCTTAGAGCTCATTTCCTTGTTTCCTGAACTAAAATTTTTATTGACTCTCTCAAACTTTTTCTTCTTATGACCCTAGTTCTTTCTATTTCTGGACACAAACATCTTCCTGAATTTTTTAGCATAAAATGCTACTTCTTGTCACTCATAGTGAACTCATCGGATGATTCATCGATAGTGTTGAGGGCTATGGACCTATTTTTCTTATCCACAGGAAGAGTATGCTCATAGGTTTGTAGAGAGCCCACCAGCTCCTCAATCCTCATGTTGTCCAGATCTTTACTCTCTTCAATGACAGTGACTTTGGGACGGAATTTCTCAGGAAGAGATCTGAGAACTTTTCTCACAATTCTATTCTCAGAAATTCTGTCCCCTAAATTAAAACTAGAATTGACAACATCATTGAGTTTGGCATAAAAGACATCAAATGTTTTATCATCTTTCATTCTAAGTTCTTCGAAACTCGTGGTCAGCATTTGGAGCTTAGAATTCTTTACACCCTTGGTACCTTCATGGGTAACCTCAAGAATGTCCCAAGCTTTTTTGCAATTTTCACATATGGAGATTCGCTTGAACTCCTCTTGGGACACAGCCATGAAAATCGCATTTAGACCTTTGTTGTTCCAACCACACTCATTTATTTCATCCCTAGAGTAATTTTTCACATTTTTGGAAATTTTAATTTCTTCAACGACTGTAACAGGTTGTTTCCATCCTCTTACTATGGAAACCCACACTCGTTCATCTATGGATTTCAAAAAAGCTCTCATTCGAACTTTCCAATAGGCATAATTGCTACCATCAAAATATGGTGGAGATGTGAGTGATTGAGACCTATTCATTTTTAACCACTATAGCAGGATCACACTCAGGAACTAAATCCTAGTGGAGTGAACCCGCTCTGATACCAATTGAAAAAGCAGTGGTTCTATCCCATACAACACCTAGAGGCGGGTGAATAAGTGCAGTGCAAATTTTCTAATCTAATAAAATTTAATGACATGAAGCAATTAAAAGATGACACAAATCATACAAATAATCAACACAGAGATTTGGTCACAAAGTGGAAACTCATTTGAAGAACGTCTTCAAATTCTAAAACCACTCCGGGTGTAAGCTACCACCTAAAATCCACTATAGAAAAAGTTTGTTACAACCAATATAGAGACACTCACAAAACCTTTGTAGTTCCTAAACTTGGCTTGCAACACCACGAGTGACCCACTCGATCTCTACACGCATGTTGTGTCAGAACTCCGACCTTTCTATAGCATCCCATGAGAACCTCTCGATCTCTGCATCAACAGCAGCTCCGGAAACCTTCCGACCAATTAAAACGTCCACTTCAATGGATTTTGAAGAAGATTTGATCTTGAGTGTGGTGTGGTGGAGATGTGTTTGTCCAAGAGAGATTCAACAATGAGGAAAAGTCTCTCTCTATGGCTCTTGAAGCAACTAGGGTTTTTGCTCTGTTTCTCCACACAAAAGAACAGAAATAACCTGTTCTATTTATAGTCCCAGCAAGACACGACGCTCAAAATCATGAATTTTAGGTTGTCTTGAACATTGGCTCGAGCGAGGTGTCGAGCGCATGTTGTCTTCTGAAACTGCTCGAGCGAGACGTTGAGCGCACATTGAGCAAACCTCTTTGGATGAGTTCTGCTCGAGCGCCACGTCGAACGCAGATTGAGCGAACCTCTCTGGATGAGTTCTGCTCAAGCGCTGGGTCGAGCGCACATCGAGCGAACCTCTCTGGATGGGTTCCACTCGAGCGCTAAGTTGAGCGCACATCGAGCGAACCTCTCTGGAAGAGTTCTGCTCGAGCGCCACGTCGAGCGCACATCGAGCGAACCTCTTTGTATAGTTCTGCTCGAGTGCTTCGTCGAGCGCACGTCGAGCGAACCTCTCTGGAAGGTCCTGTTCGAGCGCCAGTCGAGCGCCAGTCGAGCCATGTTGAGCACACTTCAATCTTTTTCGTGTTACACCGCTTCAACACTTGTTACAACTCAATTTTACACAGGTTTTCATAAGAATATGCCAATCAACTAATTTTTCCCTCAACAAGTGCTATTATTGAACCGAACTTAAAAATATATATATATTTTTTCCTAAAGGAAGTGTCAAGTACAAAGATTCCTTATAATTAATAGAGTCGTTTTGTATTAAAATACTGAAATAATAAATGAGAGTATGTGGAAGCATTTATTAAAGTTTCTCAAAGTTCGTGCCATAAAAATCATAACTTAAAATTTCTGTACATGACCTAGGTCACTGTCTCGTTTCCTTGGACTAAGTCTTATCCTGCAGCTCTACATTCATAAATATTATGACCTGAGTGATTTAAAATAGAGATAATTATTCCGTTAATACCTTAAAAAGGGTCTAGAGGTGTCTAACGTGGTTGTTTAACGAATAACTATAGCCCATGATCAAAGTATACCACCAGTCGTCTAAGTACAGGTGGAGTAGCTTATTGTGGAGGGTGCATAACATGGCAGGGGCATTGGTGACTCCAAAAGGCATAACCAAATCAAACGCCCTTTATTAGTAAGGTTGCTTGCTTGTCACATAAGTGGTCTGTTTCGCAAGCGATAAGTACAGAATCCTAAGCCCCCCAGGACAAAGATAGCCATAAAGGTAATGAAATCCAGCACAGCTAAAGAGTAGTCATGAAAGGAAAAAAGATCGTCAACGCTTCCAACGTCCATAGGAACTAAGTAGGAAGTTGGGCCGGAACTAGAGGACTCTGTGAGACCCCATTTCCTGTCTACCTCTCTGAATGCTTAGTTTTCAGAGCAGTAGAGACTCACGCTTTAGCTGTTTCATCTGAAGGAGGGCTTACAAAAGTCACAGCACCAGAAATTGACAATAAACATATTTAATATAAAGTTTTTCATAAAATATTTCATGTTGATAACTTAAAATCATGATCATTCATATCTATGCTTATAACATGCATGACTTATCTTGGCTTATTTGACTTATTTTACTTATTATACTGGCCCACAAACTTAATCCTATGTACAAAGTTGTGTGCCGGCTCCACATTTCGCGGCTGCAAGGGGAACCGCTAATAGTTTTCTAGCATATTATGTGGACCACACTTAGATTTGTGGCTTGCACATCCACCCATAAATCGTACTGGTACCATTAACTTTTTGAATGACTATCTGTTTAACTATTTTGAACTTATCTTACACTTGATCTTATGAAAGTTTACGTATTTTATGTAACGTGTGATGCATAATATATACATAACTATAATATGCGAGATGAAACATAATGAATGATGTGCTTGCAAATATCATGATGTGCGTGGTATATAAACATTGGCTTTGATAATAATATATATAACTACCTAACGTATGTTAATCTTAATTTATGATTAAGTTATTTATTTTGCAGCATCAATCTAATATTTTAGGCATGAAATCGATCACGTGAACTAGAAGGAGAGAGAAAATGTGAGAGATGTTGTGCGAGCGAGGAATGAGGCAATTGGCTTTTGGCGTGGGACACACACGGTGCTAGATTGGATATCTTGGGTTTGACCACTGCACTTACGAAGGTTTATATTTCTTTTTTCAAATAACACACGAAAGGGAGATATTTATAGAGTGACGACGAGTTCTAGTTCGAGTTGGACTCAGCCGTGATCATTCAAAAAGAGAGTTTTAATTTAAAAACATAATCTAGTAGTTCATTCAACTACTCGATTACTCGGTCTTGAAATTCTAAAAGGAGTCAAACTTGTTCAATAAATAATAAATAGAATTTAACTTAGTTATTGAGGCTAATTAAAACTTATAATCAACCTTAATAATTTATCGCTCGAGTTTATTCAATATGGCCCATTAAATATAATTTAGGACCAATAAAAATTATCAATATTTCGACATTAGAATTATTGGGTCGGCCCGTTACATGTCCTCTTCCTCCCTTTTAGATCTCTTCCTTCCTCTCAGATGGCAGAACCCTTCATCCAAAATCTTCAATGGCCAAACCCTTCGTTCTCAAATTTCTTCCTCTATCTCAGATTTGAGAATAACCGTCTGCCAGTTCTCTTCATCTTTCCCATATCGGCATTTTGGACGGAGTAATCGAGTTATGCTGCTACCCATTCGTCGACGTCTAACCAAGTAATACTACTTTGCAAGTTAATAACTTTTCAACATCACTTGTCGACCGCTACCTATCTTGTGTTGTTCTCGGTTAGTACCCACACACATGCTTTTGTAGTGCGCATTAATCATTTTGCTTCAGTGGAAGGAGTAGTTAGTTTGTTAACAAACAAAACCAATCATCGATCTTTTCTACTTGGCTAGCTTTTGATGCTTTTATAGCTTTTGATTCTCTGTGTGGTTGTTGGTGAAGTCCTCCAAATTCTCTTTTTAATCAGCATATTGGAGTCCTCGACTTTAGCTTTGACATGGTCTCCATGCCAAAGTCCAAATCAATTTTTCCCCTGAAGTCCATAATACAAAGCAAAATTAGGGTTAAAAGAAGTTTTCCCTATTGTTGGCAATGTTTTGTGGTGTCAGAATTGGATGGCATATAAACCATCCTGAATCTGACCGATTAATTAAGCAGATAAGATCAATCAACTCTAACTTGTTAATTTCGCGTTTAGATAGCTAGTTGACAAAATTGTCAACTTTAAATGTTGCATATTTGATATGGGTTGTGTCAAGTTGAGTTTGGGGACAAGAGCAATGATATTGCAACATAAGGAAAGAAAAAAAAAGAAAAAGAATGAGAGCAGACTACCGACCCCTAAAAAGCTCTTCACTGAGTCAGCCAACTCCTATGACACTCATACTTAGAGCCAGAAGGGCTGAGAAAACAAGCCACACCACACCACACCACACCACACCACGCTACTCAATTCCCACCTTTTACTACGCACCTACGTTCCTTTCTTAACATTAATTAATACTGATTGCAATTTTCTTCCCTTGTTGTTGGTCCTCTTTAATTTTCTTTCCCCTTATTTCTCTGATGTCAAAAATAAATCAAAGGATTTCTCGATACTTTTTCGTGAGCCATAATAAAATTAAGAGAGAGAGAGGGTTTTAACAAGAACAAGAGTGTTGTAACATGACACTCGTAGTTAGCATTCTCTTAGACACATCCATTTGCTTCTTTTTGCCACTACCTAGCCAATCTCTTATGCAAAATCATATTCGTAATGCTGAAAGGTAGCATCCATAGCCTGCACCAAAGTGGTCTTTGCCCATAAGTTTCAGCCATTTAAATGTGGTGTCACTAAGTACAAATACCACCCCAACTCATAAATAAATCATCATGGATGTTTTTTGGGTTAATTACACTTTACCCCCTCGAACTTTTACTCAATTCATAATGTGCATTCGAAACTAATAATTGCATCAAAGTAGACTTTCGAACTTTCAAAATTTTCCAATCCCCATTCCGTCTACCAGCAACGTTAAATCTAATAGAAATTCATTGTAAATATGTAATTTTTATCTAATTTATTATCATTGACTATATAAAATATAAAATAATATATGCTATCAATTAATAATAAATCATTAATCATTAACCATATATAAAATTATTTTATACCTAAGTTACAAGCAAGTATGAATAATCTATATATACAATGAAATTATTTTATATTCATTAACCATATATAAATTAATAAAAAAAATTATTTAATGATTAATGATTTATTATTAATTGATAGCATATATTATTTTATATTTTACGTGGTTAATAACAATAAATTAGATAAAAATTATATCTTTACAGTGAATGTTATGCACATGAGCAGCACGTGTAGTGAATTTTCGTTACATTTAACACTAATGGTAGACGAAGGGGGGATTGTGAAGTTTTGAAAGTTTGAGAGTATACTTTGATGCAATTATGAGTTTCGGAGGTACATTGTAAGTTGAGTGAAAGTTTGAAGGGGTAAAGTGTAATTAATCCATGTTTTTTAGTTAATTTCAGGGGATATTAACTACACAATGCCCACAGGACAAGTACATATACTAACAACCTAGAAATATTGCACTATACTATGCTATTCTGTTTTTTAAAAGTAAGGAAGATTATGGATTACTTTTTCTACATGCATTCTTTAGTAGCAATCATGCCAAAACAAAAGTTGGAGAAAGAGAAAGAAAATGCATCTCGCATAACATCTCCTGTCAATACATCAACCCAGATATTGTAATATTGTTTCAACAGTTGACGTGTGTTTATTTTATGTGTAGTTTTAGCACTTAGACTTGGGTTGATTAACATTATTGTTTATAAGTTAGGATATATGGAGACCACTTTATTCAAACTTTTCAAACTACATGCATGGTTACTAAGGACCAGTGCCTCATGCATGGTTACCACCTTTTGTGCCTCTTCCCAGTGCCAATCCATATCCATGGAGCAACCAGGTAATGCATTGGATGGAAAAGTAGTTAATGGAAATCAATTTTATGATCTTGAATATTTGTTTTAATTATTTATGTTTTTATTTTTTTGGAAAATTGCAGCAACACCCATGAAACTTTACTACCACTACCTTGTATAGTTCAACTTTACCAGTGATGAGACCTCTTCCAACTGTATATCCATGTCCATGAAGCAACTAGGTGATGTGTTGGATGGAAAAGTTGTTAGTGTGCTTTATTTTTTTGAACTTGAATATTTGTGTTACAAATTTTTAAGATTTTATTTTTTTTGTAAATTGCAGCAATATCCATGGAACTCTACTTCTGCACCCATGTTTACTTCCGTTGCCATGTCTAGTTTTGCTCCCATGTCTAGTTCCGCTGCTAGTGCCAGCTCTAGTAGCAAGGTTGTAATATTAGGTATATTTGAGCCCCCATTTTGTATCTTCTTACTTTTGAAATGTAAATCTGGTTGACTTGAATAATATAATTTATGTCTTTTCTCCCTCTTAATCAAATGCCACTTTCCTCTTTTTATTCCCATAATCTCATTTGTTGATAGAAATGAAATGAAACAACATTCATATTTATAGGCCCAAGCGTCAAGTACATAACAAAATGCTATCTCAATTACATAACAAGAAAGTCCCATGTACATAACAAGAAGTAACATATGTACATAGCATCCCCCATTACCAATGCTAAGTCCTTAACACTAGTGATGACGACTGGTTGGTTATAAACAATACAAATCTTAATATCGTGTTTCGTACGCCTTTGGGCCGTATTCCAACAACTCAAGCTTGAGCCTCTATACCTGCACACTCAAGAAAATAGAGAAAGGGGAGCCCCGGAAGGGGGGGAGGCTGGAGAGTCTCCGGTGCTTAAGTCAGTATATCTCCTTAGTAGTTTGTGGGAGGCTGGTGAGTCTCTGATACTTAAGTCAGTATATCTCCTTTAGTAGGTTCAGGCCAACCCCCCAATGGCTGATGTTACTCAGCTTGAGGGCTCTTCCAATCATTTCAAAGGTTCCTTCTCTGACCCTACCAGACAATGCTGGGGGAATTGTGGATTTTTCACCAGGGGAAGAGTTGCCCTCCTTACAGTTTTATGGAGTCTTTTTGGACCCTTCTACTCGGGTGTCCCAATTAGCCATCTCTTGAGATTGATATCGAGATGATTACCTCACCAGTGTCCGAAGAACGTCCTGCTGGGGGTGAGGATTCTTTCGACCGTATCCTGGAGTCTCCCATTGCTTATTCTCTTGAAGTCGATGTTGTCTCGTCTGAAGCCGTTTCTGGGATAGGGTGGAGGTGACGAGGTCTTGCCTAGGAAGGAAATAGAAGGGCAGTGTCTTGGGCGCCAGGGTTCTGGTTGATGCATCCGAAGTTGAGGCTGCGGTGGTGCCACTTGAGGTCAATAAAGCTTTGGCTGTTGTCGTCGATATTAGGGCTTCATTGCTCTTTACTGGCACCATCCCTACGTTCGTATCCGCAGGAGACAGGACCAAGGTCACAATGGTGTTAGTGGGGGCTAGCGAGATCCCCGTTGTTTTGGTAGACGTTAAGGCCTTATTGTCCTTCACTGACTCCATACTAGCCTTAGCGTCCACAATAGTTGGTGCCGAGGTGGCGATGGGAGCGGCGAGGGAGACCAAGGCAACTCTTCTCGGACCTGGCTTTGGTGTGTTGACGGTTGGTGAGGCTCTAGTTGTTCCAACTGACCCAGGAGTCAGAGAGGATCATACAGCAGAAGATGAAGGTGAAGGTGAAGGTCGGGGAGGTCCATTTTATGTGTAGTTCACGGGAGGCGTTGATGCACTGGGTGCCGATGGTGCTTTGGTCGGGAATCCCTCTGAGGGAAGGGATTACATTGCCCCAAGGTCGACAGTAGATGGGGCCTGTTTTGAATCTGTCAAAGAGTTGACCGAGAAGCTCAAGGGGTTCTTTTCCGGGGTTGACTATTAACTTGTTGCATTCCTCTTTAGTCTTCTTGGCATATTTTCTTTTGGTATTGACTTGAAAACTTTCATGGTAGGGTGTGGAGCGGTTGGTGACCTTCATTGTGGGTGACCGAGAGGGGCTGTAAGGTGAGAGCCGAGCACTCCGATCATTGTCACGATTGAACTTGCACCATGCCAAGGGGGAGAGAGAGAGAGAGAGAAAATAAGAGTTAGAGGAAGCCCTCGTGTTAAGGTGCAACTGAGTCGCCAACAGAGGCAAAAGAGGATACTCCAGCGCTGCCATCGAAAGGCCCAACTCCAGTCTGACTTGGCGAGGTCACGAGAGGAGGCTGGTTTCCATCACCTTGAAGTGGCGCTTAGTAGGGAAGCAAGGGAAAATCTTTAGGACTCCCTCGATCGCCAATTTAATGAGCTGGACAGGCTCTGGGCCGAGACCTCAAGGTTGGCAAAACAACATGACTCTGATGCTTAGTCGTATAAATGGCTGGAGGGGATATACGAGGAGCTTTCCAAGTCCTCAAAGAATAAGTCAAACTCTCTCAAGGCCAAGTCCCCTAGGGTGAAGGAGTTGGAGGCTGCGAATGCCTTAGCCCATGTCGGGGAATCTAGTGAGACGGGCTAGTCTGATGCATTGGAGATCTAGTTGGTCGAGGTCGATCGTACGATGGATGCTCGTGAAGCAACTATCGAGGACCTGCGTTCCCGCCTAGATCATGTTGAGGCCGCCGTCCATCAACTACATGCATAGTTTTCGCACGCCCTTTTGGTTCTTAATGATGCCTGGTTTTACGGCTATCTTGAAGGGTTGGAGAGGATGCAGGACCATGTGCTTGTTAACCCTCATAGTGACTTGAGGTCTCTAAAGGTGAAGGACCTGCCTCTGGATTTGGCAGCACTAAAGCGAGGTGCCTCAATAGGAAAGGACTTGATCCCAAACGCCCTCTCAGACAACCCTGATTGTATCTTTGTGTTCTTTGTGTATCTTTGTGTTTATCTTTTTCTTCATCTGTACCTGTACTTTGTAACAATGTTAATGAATTTGGGAGTATTTCTTTATGCTCATTTCTCATTTTTTTTTCTCGGGGAGTATGACATAAGAGCAGTTGGGTGAAGTTAGCGAGTAGAGGTCACGCCACACATCTTTGCTAAGCGTGCCAGATTGGGCTTGAGCGGGCAACCCAGGTCTCTGAAGACCAGTACATTTCACCAGCCAGCTTATATTCCGCAGGTTCCGTAGGGGGTAGCTATAGGAAAGGATTAACACAAATAACACTTAATTGTAATTGTAATTGTAATTGTAATTGTGGAGGTTGCAAACCTGGGCCGTTTTGATGGGGTGCGACATAAGTTTGAGGCGCTTGCTTAGTTGCCACCTCCTCGTTGGGGGAGATACACTCGGGCGTTAAAGTCGGGCAATTGAGATACTGGACTTGCACTCTTCTGGGGAGAGGTCGAGATGCCTTAGGCTAACTTGCCTCTTTGGTTCCCCTTGAAAAGTAAGTTGTCGGACAGTTGAGTAGCTAGTCCGCTCTTCACCGTAACGGGGCTTGGGGTAAGTCGTCCCCCGCTGCGAGGGGGAGAAGTCACTCTAAGTTGGATTCTCCCTTTAGTTCCTCACTGGGAGGTAAGCTGCGCAGTTTGAGAGTAAACCCGCTTCTGCCCGTTGACATCACAGGGAAGGTACGTGTTGGGTAGGCTGGTGCTAATCCCGCTCTTCACCGTGGCAGAGGTTAGTAAGTTGCTAGATAGCCGAGAGGCCGAACCCGTTCTTCATCGCTAGAGGGATATAGCAGTCTTAAGGCGTAACTCATCCATTTGTGTTCCGCTGGCAAGTAAGTTGCCTGATAGTTTGAGACTGGATCTGCTCCTTCCTGTTAAAGCCTATAGGGAAGGTAAGTGTTGGGCAGCCAAAGGCTGGACCAGCTCTCTACTGTGGGAGGGATAAAGCAGCTTTAGGGTGTAACCCATCCCTTTGGATCATACAGGGAGGTAAGTTGTCAGACAGTTAAGGAGCTGGACCTGCTCTTCGTCGTGATGGGGTCGAGGTAAGCTATTGGCCAGCTGAGATGCTGGACCCATTCTCCTCCATGAGGAAGGTCGGGCCACCGAGAGGGCTGGACCCGCCTGGTGATCCTCGTGGGGAGGTAAGTTGTCGCACAGTTTGGGACTAGACCCACTCCTACCCGTTGATATCACATGGAAGGTAAATGTTGGGTAGGTTGGCGCTGATCACACTTTTCACTATGGCAGAGGTCGGGGTAATTCGTCGGGTAGCCGAGAGGCTGAACTTGCTCTCCATCACGGGAGGAATAGAGTAGCCTTAACGTAACTCATCCCTTTGTGTCCAATGGGAAGGTAAGTTGCCGGACAATTTGAGACTGTACCTGCTATCATTTGTTGACTCCCATGGGGAAGGTAAGGATCAGGCAGCCAAAGGTTGAAACCGCTCTTACCCATTATGGGGTCAGGGTAAGTTATTGGGCAACCAAGAGGCTGGACCCGCTCTCCTCAGTAAGGGAGTCGGGCGGCCGAGAGGGCTGGACTCGCTTGTTGACCCTCGTGGAGAGGTAAGTTGTCAAGCAGTTTAAGACTGAACCTACTCTCGCCTGTTAATATCGCAACTAAGGTAAGTTGTCAATGATAGAGAATACATTATTGGAGAAGGGACTTGGAACATAGCTATAGAGGGTGTTTCAGGTGAGACACAATTCATCCCTGGAAAACCATACTTTCATTAATAGAGTTTACATTGTTGGCCATGGTAATATAACTTACACGTTTTACACTTTTCAGCAATGAAACTTCGGTAGATGCTTAGCGTTCGAAGGGTGTGGTAGCTCATTCCCTTAAAAGTCTCAGAGACACTAGGAACTCGGGCAGTTGTTGGCAGTAACTACGTAGGTGTAACATCCCATTCCCGTAAGTTATGAGTGTCACGTGTATTTCATAAAATAAACCTAGCAAGAGATCTCATATTTAATAAATGAACTTAGGATTTATTTTGTAAAAAAATGTCTAATAAAAAAAAATGTTTTCCAAAAATATTAAATGAATAAACTGAATAAATTCATGTCATAAAAGCATGTTTTATTTTAGAAAATCTAAAACTAAAATTTACAGCTCCTTCTATTCTTGGCCTGCCTGCTCGTATTCATCATCCTCACCTGAGTGGTTAAAAACATGAAAACAAACTAAAATGAGTCGAAGACTCAGCAAGAAATCCATCACAATGTAAACATAATAAATATAAGGTTTTCATAAAAATTTTCATGCTGAGAGTTTAAATTCATGACTGTTCATACTGATGCTTATGCTATATATGATTGATTTAACTGAATTAACTGACTGATCTGACTGATTTATCTGACTGGCCAACACACTTAACCTTGTGTGCGAGGTTGTGCACTGGCCTCACGTCCCGCTGCAGCAAGGGGAGCCACTTATAGTATTCTGGCATACTATGGTAGACCACGTCTGAGTTCGTGCCTTGCACATCTGCTCTAAAACTGAACTGCATTGGTACCATGCATCTGAATGACCATCTTATTAACTGATCTGATCTTATCTTGCACTTGAAATTAAGATAGCATACGTGTCTTATACACATGAGATGCATGACATATTACATATATAATTATAATTTCTGAATCTGAACATGATGCGGAATGACATGATTGTGTGTTATGCTGGATGACATGTTTGCATATGACATGAGTGGTGCATAAATAATAGTTGTCAATGAACTGGCTTGAATAATACTTATATATAAATTGAACTGTGATGATCCTAATTTGTGATCTAATTACTTACCTCACTGCGCTTCTTCTTGAATATTACTTTATAACTCGACACCTATACGTAATAATAACTATCACTAAATCTATTTAGGAACAACATGTACTAATATCCTACTTAATTAAATTCACAATCTAAAAGATAGTCAAACAAATATTTTGTTTAACACTATAATCAATAAATCCTAGTATTTAAATTACTTAAATACTAATTTATAATTTAGTAGAATACTCGAGCTATTTTAAAATAATTCATAAAACTTAAATTCTTAAACTAAGTTTTATTTCTTAACATAATTATTAAATCTTATAAGAAACCTAATCAATACCAATATTGTTTAAATATTCTTAACATAATAATTTTATTAAAATTCTACTAAATAGACAAATGAATATTAACAAAATATTAAGCTCAATAATATACTTTAAAATATATTTCAAATTCTTTAAACACTTCTTTATAAAAATAGCATTTGACTAATATATTTATTTAATAAATTTAACTCAACTTAAAATAAAATTACGAAATAGTCTCCAAAAATATCATATACTTAAGTGTAAAGTTACAAAGTAATTATACTTAAAACAATCCTTCAAGATATTACGGGAAGGGATTAAAAGGGCATATAAGTAATATTATTAACATCTATTCATAGTAACCCATCAACCCAAAAACTCAACTTAAACAAAACTCAATTTATAACATGAAGAGAACAGAGGCTCGAGAGAAAGGCATGCAGTACACGGGCTCACCGAGAGAGAGAGGAGGCTGGCGGCGGTTGTGGGCTTATCGGGAAGTTGCGGGTTCGACGGTTACTCTGTTTTGGAAGTGGAAAACAGAGGCTTACCATGATGAGTCCGTGTGGTGCGTGGTGAGGCTTACTGTGTTGTCCGAAGAGTGGGTTCGTCGTCCCTTGAGTTGGTCAACGGTGGCGTCAGCATGCCCTGGGCAGAGGGGCTGAGTGTGGGCTGGGCAAAGGCTTGAAATGGTTCTTGGTCTGTGGCGTGAGGTTTTCTTCATGCAGAAGATCTAGCGTATAAACATATATATATATATATATATATATATATATAGGTGGTAGAGAACACCATAAAAATAAACCCTAGGGAAAGAGACGTGCATGTGCGTGGGAGTGGAGACATGCGGATGATCACCAACTGAGTTGGTTCTCACGGTTTAAAGCAAACGGGTGTGGGCCTCGGTTTTGGGAGTACGAGTTTTGGAGTTGGGAGTTGGTTTCCATAAGGAAATTTATTCAATTAGGAGATGTACTGAAACTTACGGGTGGAGATAGAAAGAAATAAGGCAGAAGAATTCTAGTGGTTATTGCACAAAAATCGGGTCATTAATAAAATACCAATAACAATATAATAATAATCTTATTAAAATTAATAAATTTAAAATCTGATAAAATAACAATAACAATAACAATAATAATAATAATAAAAATAAAAATAAAAATAGAATATTTATAATTATATGAAAAAAATACGTAAAACTTATTTTATGGCCTAAACTTAGGATCGAGTTGTTACAGTAGGGGACCTCCCACTGGGGACCCTGTTTTCCTTCGTCTTGGGTGGTCATCCCTGTTTGCTCTAGCACCATGTCGCCTATCTTGAATGCTTTTGGTCGTACCCTTTTATTGAAACATTGTTCAACTCTCATCTTATTGATCGCCATCCTTATTTTTGCTTCAAGCCTGACCTCCTCCAATAAGTCAAGCTGTTCTTCTAGTCGCTCGTTGTTAGAGTTTTGCTCGAAGTGTTGCACCCTGTAGATAGAGATCCTGACCTTGACTGGTGGCATTGTGTTAGAGACCCCGGTCTTGTCCCTAAACACTAAGTCCACGAGCTCGCCTTGGTAATGATGGTGACCGAGTGATCCTTGCCAACTTGCTTGGCCTTCAACAAAGGTTGGTGTTTGGATGATGGAGTGATGGTGGAATTGGGTAGGCTAAGTGTTTAGGCTTGCAATTCAAGATGGACGGCTAGGGTTGGTTCCTTGAGTGTGGCGCCAAGTTGATGGGCTAGGGTTGATGAGTGGTAGTGAGGCTAGGGTTTTTGGGTGTGAGGCAACTAGGGTTGCCGAAATTGGATGATGCGAATTAGGGTTGTCACCCAAGGAGAGAGGAATCTAGGGTTTCAGATTGCAAGGCCACTAGTGTTGTCGAAATGGGGGAGTGGAGATATTTTAGGAAATATTCCTAAGTGGTAGGAATCATGGAGGATTTGGTTGGACAAGAATGGGAAGTCAATGTTTGACTTGAGAGATTTTAAGGGTGAGGGATTTAAGGAATTGAAGAGGATTGTCAATTCCTTAAATCAAGGGATTTGAATTGGAGGAGGTTAAGACTCCTAAAAGGGAAGAGTTTCCTTATGGAGTCTTGAGTGTTTCGGCTAGGGCAAAACAAAGTGGAAGAAGGGCAAATGTGGGAATGACCGTGTATGGTAAGTGAAGATTAGGGCTAGGGTTCTATGGAGGTGGCGGCAAGGTGTATTAAGGTAAGTGGACTAGGGCAAACACTCAAAGGGGCGGCACTTAAGTGTTTAGATGGATCAAATGAGGCAATATGATGGTCACGACAATGAACACAAGACGAACATGATGAAGTCTCATGAGCAATGCAAGATCACATAAAAAATAATGAACATAAAATAATAAGATCAATGGAGAGAAAATGGAAGACAAGATAATGAATGAATGATACTCATAAGATTGATAAACTGGATCACACTTATTCAGAAATTACAAAGTGTGATCATCTCCTTGGGGATTCACGAATTGCACCCCAAAGAGCCCAAATGCTAACCACCGAAATTGTTGATCTCAAGAACAAGCCGTCCAAAAGGAAATTGTCAAAAGATATAAAAGAAAAGACTAAGGGTCCTATTTATAAGAGTTACAAATTGAAAACCCCCAATAGGTCCATTGGAATAAATAAATAAATGAAAATAACATAGTGGCATGGATCAAGTTGGCCGTGGCATGTATGAACCCATGGTGGGCTAGGATGGTGCACGGTGGTCTTCGGGTGGGTCCATGGCTAGATGACACAACATGGCTTGCTGATGGGCATGGCATGGTGCCATGTACGAGCCTACTGATGGGAATGGCCTGGTGCCATGCAAGGCCTGCTAATGTGTGCGTGCTGCATGGCCCAGGTTGGTGGCCTGGGCATTAGGCTGCAAGGCATGGGCTGGAGCCATGCGCTGGATGGCATGCCACTAGCCTAGCCTGCAAGGCACGGGTTGGAGCCGTGCGCTAGATGGCCTGCCTGCAAAGGCATTCCACTAACCTTGCTGGCGTGCGGCATGGGGCGCATGCAGGGGGCGTGCGTGCAGGCGTGCGCAGGGTCACGCACATGATCAGGTGCATGGGCGCCCGCGGGGGCGTGCGCATGCCAGGCCCCCCGCTGGGCGGTGCGCGGCCACTAACCTCGCTAGCCTGCATGCTGGGAGCCCTGTGCGTGTCAACGCGTGGGCTAAGGCATGCATGCATGCTGGGCGCCCGTGCGTGTCACGACACAGGCCAAGGCATGCGTGTAGGCTGGCCATGGTGCTGTCATTGCCTTCTAAGAGCAGTGTCGAGGCATGTCTCGATGCCACTTTTGTAGGGGTTTTAATACATTGCCTCATGTCCGTAGGTGAGAGTGAATGGGTTCTCTCTCGTTGGGGTTCTCATTGTGATCCGATATGCCCATAACATACTGGGGAGTTCTTCTACCTAGGCGCCTTCCTGTTGTTGAGTTTGTTCTTGAGAATCCCCATCAGCGTCTTATTGGTTGCTTCAACTTGCTTGTTGGACTGTGGATGTCTTGGAGAGGAGTATCGAAATTTGATTCCCAAGTCCCGTCACCAGTCCTAGTAGTGATCAGAGTCGAACTACCTTCCATTATCCGAGATTATGCGGGGGATGTCGAATCTGTAGATGACTGTCCTCTACAAGAAGCAGGTGATGTTGCTTGCCGTGATTGTTGCCAATACTTTAGCCTTTTCCCATTTAGTGAAGTAGTCTATCGAAACTACCACAAATTTTACTCTCCCTTTGCCCCTAGGGTGGGGGCCTACCGAGTCAACTCCCATTGGGCGAAGGGCTAAGTTGAGGTGATTGATGTTAACTCTTCTGGCGGGCAATGAGATACTTTGGAGTATTCTTGACATTTTCTATACTTTCAAACATGTTATTCTGCGTCTTGGAGGGCAAGAGGCCTGTAGTACCCCGCCCTCATCACTTTGCCTGCCAACGCCTTTCCCCCGGAGTGGTTATCGCAGACTCCCTCGTGTACCTCTACCAACACGTACCAGGCTTCTTTGAATGAGACTCACCTTAGGAGAGACAAGGAGTAAGCTCTCTTGTATATGACTCCCTCAAGTAGAGTGTAGTGTGCAACTCTATTCCTGATCTTTCTAGTTTTCCATATGTTATTGGGTAGCTCATTGGCGTCTATATACTTGATTATGTCCAACGCCTAGTCTAAAGCTCTCGGCTTTACCTCTACGACATCAATCCCCACGGTGGGTACCTCAATAGTCCTGACCATCATTTGTTCTGGCAATGGAGAATTTTCTTGCCCAGACGTTGCCTGTGCCAACTTGTCCACTTTTTTGTTCTCGGCCCTCAGCACTTGTTGGATCTTAAAGTATTTGAAGTGGGTGCATTCGCCTGCTATCAGCGCTAAATACTTCTTCAATTTTAGCTCTTCGTAGCGAACTCTTCCCGTACCTGGTTGACTACTACATGAGAATCGGCCCTTACCTCTATCTTTTCGACGCCCATTGTCCTGTAATCACCAAACCAGAGAACAACACTTCGTACACTAGCTCATTATTGGTGGTTTTAAATACTAACTTAATAGTTTAATCATGCTCTTCGCCCGTAGACCTACTAGGGCTTCATAGGAGGTGCATGTTCGACTTTAACAGTATTTTGGGGTATGTATTCGATGTCGAACTCGCTCAGCTCCATTGTCCAATTCGTCGGGTGCATTGAGGCATTTGGTCTTTGTAAGATCTTCTTCAGGGGGGTTTTGGTCAGAACCCGCATTGGCTGAGCTTGGAAATATGGGCGGTGTTGTCGGGTGGTTAGCACTAAGGCGAAGGTGAGTTGGTCCATGCGTGGATATCTGGCCCCTGCTCCTCGGTAAGTCCGGCTGGTGTAATACACTGCTTTTAGATCCCCTTTCGTCTTGTACCAGTGCTGAGGAAGCCGCATATAGGGAGATTGACAAGTACATAATTAAGGTCACTCCACATCTGGGCTGGCTAAGTAGTGGAAGGTTGGTGAGTTATTTTTTTAGAGCCTCGAATGCTTGGTCGCACTCATTATCCCATGTTCGTCCCTTTTGCAACACCTTGAAAAATTGTAGGCACTTGTCGGTAGACCTCCATACGAATCTGTTAAGGGCTGCTACTGTGACGCCCCCAGATTTCGCTTGAGAGCGGATGAACATCCGAAGTGTTGGGACATGCAGCACAAGGTTACCTGTCCCCATTCATGACATATAAGATGCAATGTTCCTAACATGCATATAGCATTATTCAATATTCACAGTGGATAATATTTTTTTTTGAGCAATACTATGCCCCAAACTTATAATATCTCAAATAGTTAAAACATAATCCATGCATACTTAACAAAATAAACATCCACGATTACAGTACGGGTCTCAGAAGACTGTAATTTCAAAATAACGGAGACCTGACTTCATAATTATATTGCCATAATACATTATTGGGCTAGTTCGTTGAGTAACTCGCGTAACTCGACTAATGATGCCAGAATACTATCCAAAGACCTAACTATGGAGGCTGCAAGTTTCGTGTTGCGTCTATGACATCTAGTCAACCTCATCCAGTTTGCTAGTATTTGTTCCTTGCTCTGATCCTGATATATCGCCTACCATTTTGGGGGAATGATAGCTGGGACTACCACGCTGAGATTTGAAACATAACATGAAACATAAACTTGAAACATAACATAAACGTGAGCATACATAACATGAACCTGAGTATAACATAACATAAACGTGAATTTGAAATATAACATGAACGTGAATATGACATAATATGAATGTGAACATAACCTGACATGAACGTGAACTTGAAATATTATATGAACTTGAAACATAGCATGAACGTGAGCATACATAACATGAACGTGAACTTGAACATAACATAATGTGAAACATAATTTGAATGTGAAATACATGAACTTGGAATCTTATTCAATAGACTTAATTAATAAAAGTGACCATATAGGTGCTACACGGGTCCCCTTGAGCCGTGTGTCCCTGCCAATCACTACATCACAACACAGGTGGCTATACCAACTGTGAGTGCTTTAATATGTATTCCACAGTTGTTGTGGCCCCACGAATTATACGTGTCACAATTGCTGTCTCACATAGTGTATGCTTTATAGTTGTTGTGGTCCCATGAATTGTTTGTGCCACATTTGCTGTAGACACACGTAACATAAAGTGTGGCTCCATCGGCTTTAGTACCTGGCGTGCTCCGGTGACCAGCTAGTTAGACCCCATTTGCAACTTGTTGACTGTACTTCGTCAATCCAGAGAATTTCACACCTATTTAGACACTCTAGCGTAAACAAAGGAGTTCCACTAGGATATTACCCTATTCTAGCGCTCAGGATCGTGATTTACATGAATAACTTAACTGACATATATGACATTTCATAACGTGACATGACATGAACGTGACATAAAAGACAAAAGTCTTGACATAGCGAATAGTGACATGAATATAAGACGATAAACATGACATATTTTGAGACATAAATGTAACATACAATATTCCATAACATGACATACATATAACAGATGGCGTACGTAATGTGACATACTTGCTGATATGAACCCGCGATAATGAAATCCCTTGAACCCACAATCATAATGAAAACTTCCCAAGAAAGTCAAAATCAAGTCAATGGATGGAGAATTTAGACCAAATGAGAACTTGTTTCAAGAACCTATCTCAAGAACCTAGATTACAAAGGAGGAACGCCACAAATGTTGTGATTTACCTTTGATAAGTTCAAAAGTTCAATCAAGAACAAGATGAGATAAACTCAACTCACAATGAATAAATTCATCAAATTTCATAAACTTATGAAAATGAGGCTACAAAGAGTATTTAAAGTAAAACCTAATTAAACCCTAGCCAAAATAAAGCCCAAACTTCCAAAAATAACCCTGAGTGAATAGTGCCACGGCTACAGTAACGTGTTACAGTACTTGCTACGGTAAAACCATAACCCTAGTTCAATAAAATAATAACTTTCCCAACAGACCCTTGCATAGGCTCTCCTTAAGTCATTCCCATAATAAACTCAATTATTCTAAACTAATAAAATAAGTCATTTAAATGAATCAAACAAATTGAAAGCCTTCAAGTGCCCAAAGCCTTTAAGTCATGTTGTTGCCATCTTCTATAGCTTATCAAATGAATTAAAACTAGCCCATCTTGAATGTTGGGCTCTTGCTAAACTTTTCCCAAGTGGATTGCATCAATCTTTGCATTGCCTCCTTGATCTTCTTGACTCTTAGACTTGTAATTGGCCCATCTGAAAGTTGCAAAGGATCTTTAAGACTAGGCCCACCTTGGTTCCCATCACTTGCAACAAATAATAACATGAGACAAAGTATATTGTGTAACAAATAAGATTTTCGTGACAGAATAATTCGTATAATAGATAAACATGTGATGACATGGCATGTCATGATATATATAACAACATACGAGTATAAACTGTAGTTCCCTTACACATCACACATACACAGTAAACTGATAGTAAGTTAAGAGCTAACTTATCTCGATCGTCACGTTTTATGAGAATAAAATGCGAAATACGAAGAACTGTAAGAGAGTATTCTAAAAGTTAGAAATTTAATTATAACAATTAGAAATGTGAAAAGAGACAAATTTGAGTAAAATTATCATTTTATCCTCTACATGTGGAAAAATGATCATTTTAACCATAACTTAAGGATTTCACATCCTAATTTCAAAAATTACCAAAATTTACATTCCTCATGTAAATTTTGTCCTAAACTAAAATATCAACTTAGAAAAATTTAAAACCATTCACAACTATGAAAAACTCACTATGGCCTAAACGTTCATAGGCCATTTCTCTCATTTTAGTTGCAATT